>NC_084484.1:114900476-115239226 GCF_030035675.1 Rhineura floridana | reverse complement strand
AAATGCGGTGGCTCGACTACTTATGAATAGTCGCTGCCGAGATCACATCACACCAGTGTTGTTTGACCTACACTGGCTACCAGTTGCTTTCCAAGCCCAATTCAAGGTGTTGGTATTGACCTTTAAATCCCTACACGGTTCCGGCCCAGTTTATCTCACGGAGCGCCTTCAACGCCACCAATTATGCCGCCTGACAAGATCGGCCACACAGGGCCTTCTCTCAATACTGCCAACAAAAACAGCCAGATTGGCGGGTACAAGAGAGAGGGCATTCTCAGTGGCGGCCCCCACTCTTTGGAACTCCCTCCCACAAGATCTCCGGCACGCCTCTTCCCTAAATGTGTTTTGGAAAGCCTTAAAGACCTGGCTCTTTCAGCAGGCCTTCGGGGTATCCGGGGAGGGTTAATTGTTATAACTGTAATGCCTCCTGCCCAATTTTAATATTGTTGCTGCAGATGTATTGTTTTTATATTGTATTACTGTATTTTATCAATTGTATTTTAACAATTTTGTAAGTCGCCTAGAGTGGCCATTGGCCAGATAGGCGATGAAGAAATTAAATTTATTATTATTTATTATTGTTATCTGTAATAAATACTTAATTTGGTTTACCAAAGGCCTGATCCTTGGCTGGGGTTTCATAGACCAGAAGGGAGGGTAAGGTAATGACCAAGGCTGAAGGGGAACTGTAACAAATGGCGGCAGCGGTGAAGAGAATAACAATACCAGTATTCAGAGTCTCTGGGAATACTAGTATTGGGACGTTACTGGTGGTTGCCTAGCAGGGGGATCTGTTGAGATCTGTGCTAGAGCGGGGAGAGAAACCATAAGAGAGAGCGGTCTGGACTGGTGGAGTCCCTGGTGGTGCCTAGTGACAGGCAGTAACCACGAGCAGGTAGGAACCTGACAGGGAGAGCCAGGGAAGGACGCCTCACAGCAACCCCATCCACAGGAAGCACTAGAATTCTTACAAGAAGCCAGTGGTGGCAACACTATATACTGCAGATGGAGGTAAGGGGCTGGGTGAGGAGGACAAGAAACCAGGTGCGTGTTAAAGCCTTCCCCTCTTTGAGGCCAAAGGAAGGAGACTCAAGGCAGGCCAAAGAAGTAGCCAGACAAAGGCTTTAAAAAGTTTCCCTGTTGAGTCTGAACTAGCCCTAGTGCATGATAGAAGTTAACTTCAGTACATTGTACAATGGCCAATTTGAAGTAGCACAAAAACTGCATTGTGATCTCCTAGCAAAGTGATTGGAATCCCTCAGTGACTGAAATGTGTGTAGATAACTAATTCAAAACACTCAGGTGGTTGTCTCTGCACTGTTAGTCCTGATGGCCTGAGTTTCCCAACATTCATGGACCATTTTTAATTTATGGACGACAAACAATCCGGTGTTTGGACAGATATGGGGAGGGTGCTAATTGTTGCTAGTGTCTGCTCATTTGCCTTACCTTCTGGCAGGAGAAAGAGCATGGCAGTTCTAACGACATTGTTATAATGTTCATTGCCCTGCCTCAGTATCAATACTGGGAGAATGCTGGGAAAACACTCCTCCTGCCTTGGGGTTTGGATACAGCAGTTGATTTGCTCCTCTGATCCATCTGATTGCTCCTGGCTGGAAATTAGGATTGCTTTGCAAGTTACTCTTTTTTATTCATGGCAGAGATAGGATGTGAACCCTTGATCCAAGCCTGCATTTGTCTTAATAATTTATATCTCCAAATTCTCCAGTGAGCTTCCATTCATTTGTTTTATAGAAGAGAAGCAAAATGCATACAAATTGCTATCAGGGGGTCAACGTTGAAGGAGTAAACTACAACTCTTCTTCGTTCCACTGTCTCCCCACTGCTTAATTCAAAACTTTGCCTGAATGGCAGTAATTAGTCTTGAAATGGAGCAGCGCCAAGTCTTTCTATAAGATTTCTTTCCTGTTTATATTTGAGTTACTCAGAGGCTGCTTCAGTGTGCCCTTTAGACTCTCAACAAAATGTGATATCTCCCCCTCCTCTTCTTCCATGATATAAAGGAAGTAATCGTAGCTGGCTCTGGTCTGCTATGTATCAAAATATTTTCCCATTTCAGCTAAGAATTCTCAAAGTAGTGAGGAAAAGAATGTTACCATTGAATCAAAGGTTCAGTAAAAGATTTCATTTTGTTTAAGGGCTTCTATGTTCTTTGAACATTTGCTTTGTCTCTCCAGCAGTCCCTGCACATACATTTGAAATGGCTAGTTTTAAGAGCACACATTTTAATTATTAAAACCTTTTTATTTACTATGTATTTTTAATTACTATCATCTGGGGATTATATTATTCTACCCGTCTAAATCTGATCATGTGGTGCTGATGCCTAGTAATGTCTATAACAAAATACCACTTAAGTAGGTTAACATCTAAAGCAGCCGAATTGTAGACTTAAATGCTATTTCACATGTTGGACAATCAAAGTCTCCACTTAGGTAAAGTGATGTATAGTTAAATCATATAAATCTCTGGCCAGTATTCTGGGGGGGATGAAGAAATAAGATCTCATTGCTCATGTTTCCCTTACCTTGTGATTAGCCAAGACCTAACTTCCTGGAATTTAATTCTATTGTTCCTTAGCCTCTAGAAATCTACTGTTTTCTGGCACCCTCGCAAATATTTGAAAACCATTAAGACTGCATTCCTATACATATTTATCTGGAAGCAGGCCCAAATGAACTCAATGAGCCTTACTTGAGAATAATCACGCATAGGATTGCTCTGTAAATGGCATGTTTTGCATGTTAATCCACTTGCTTCTTTGTTCTACATATGACAATACTACAGATTCTCAGGCCAAGTATTTTTATTTATTAATTTACAGAAGTATTTATATAATACCTTGTCATACAGCAATATAAAAACATTTAAAAAACATTAAAAACAGTACAGAACAATCTTCAAAATGACTAACTACTCAAGAAAATTTTAAATAAGTGCATTGGCCTCTCAGCATTAAAAAGTCTTCAGAAGCAAGGATGCCTGTGAATTCTCTGCTGAAAGAGTGTTTCACAGCATGGGACCAGCAACACTAAATGCCCAACTTCAGCTTGTTCAGATGCTTATGATTCCTACCAACGAATACTATAGAGGGAAGATGGAAACCTCCTATGCCTCCACACTTCCAGCTTAACCATTTCCTTGTTTTCTAATAAGATAAGAAGAGCCTGCTGGATCAGACCAAAGGTCCATCTAATCCAGCTCTCTGTTCTCACGGGGTCAACCAGATGCCCATGGGAAGCCCACAAGCAGAACCTGAGGAGAATGGACTTCTGATTCCCAGCAACTGATGCTCAGACGCATACATTGGAGGTATGTTCCATTTATGGCCACTGTCCATATGTATTCATCTCAATTTATGGCACTATAGGAGGACCAGAAAGCTGCAATTTCCCAGCTGGCCATGATGCTCACTGGGTGACCTTGGGCCAGTCATTGCCTGTCAACCTCAGAGGAAGGCAATGGTAAACCCCCTCTGAGTACTGCTTACCATGAAAACCCTATTCATAGGGTCGCCATAAGTTGGAATTGACTTGAAGGCAGACCATTTCCATTTTTCTCACCTTGTATCCTTTCTGTCCAGAGCTTGGAACAGTTACTTTTTTAAACCACAACTCCCATCAGCCCCAGCCAGCATGACCACTGGATTGGGCTGATGGGAGTTGTAGTTCAAAAAAGTAACTTTTCCAAGCTCTGCTCCTGTCCTCATTTCTTATTTGATTTTGGTAACGTCTGTTCTAGATCATTCAGAATACTCACAGTTCTACTCAGAATGTTTTTTTTAAAAGTAGCTTGATGAATCAAGACAAATTGTCAAAATTGTGATTCATAGCAATAACCGACATTCAGATTTGCTGATCAATTCCATTTTTGCATTATTACTTAATGACAATCCATATTAAAAGATACAGAGGATTCTTTTCAAGTTCAGGATTTCTTCTAAGTTGAACTGCACAGTTTATATGATCCTGCAAAAAGAAATGGTCTGAGAACATTGGTTCCTTATTGTTTGGTTTTTTATTTGATCTCAAACTAGTACCTTGAAATCAGCTTCCTCACACAGCCACTTTTATCGACTAACACTTCATGCTTATAAATGCTTTTACCTTGTCACAGAACTGGCTGTAATGGCTTATCTGATCCTATAAACTGAGCAGAAGAGAATTCATTTTAAAAAGACTAAATTCTCTAAGGCAGCAGAACAATTCCACACTACACATTTTAAAGATGTTTTCTAAAAACTTGGAAGATGGTGGAGATGATTTAGTATAGGAAAAAATACTTTTTTTTCATCTAAAGGTGCATAGCATGATTCAGTTTCTCCTCCACAAATGCTCAATACATTTTGCTGGAAAATAGCACTATTAGTCTGTAACAGCAAAACAAAACAAAAACCATGAGAAACCTGAACTGTACTTTAGCATTAAACAGATGAACAACCTATATTGTGCTATGAATTCTCTTGGATGACAGCCTGGAGGATGGTAGGCATGCCATCCAACCAAATGTTTCTACTATTTCAAATACGGATCTATTACTTTAGTATTCAGTGATCCATTATCAGGTGCCAAGATATATTTGACTAGATGATGAATAGGAAAAGCATCTACTTTCTTAAGGCTATAACAGATAGGGAACCAAGTCAGACCATTGATCTATCTAGCTCAGTATTGTCTACACTGACTGGCAACAGCTCTCCACGGCTTGAGACCTTCTGCATGCAAGGCCTGTGCTCTGCCACTGAACTTGATGCCCTCCAGTTTAATACTTTCTGCCTCTTCAATGGTAGATAGAGGAAAATATGCCACTCTTTCATAACATTGTCTTTGTTGACAGGGAGAAATCCACACTACACATTTAGCCTCCCTAGTATACCAACAAATATACTAGCAGCACCATTCTATGCATGTTTAATTGGAAATAAATTCAATTGTATTCAATGGGATGCAGATAAGTAATATCATGCCTCCCTCGGAAGAGTCCTCAGAGGAGGACGAGGGGCAGGAGATTGGCACCACAGACACAGGAGAGGGAACAAGCAGACCCACCCAAGATGCAGCTCCAGACTGGCCACCACTAGATGTTCAGGATGCAGCTGGAGTCCGTCACTCAGACTCAGAGAGTGAACAGGAGGCCCCTCCACTCTCTACAGAGTGAAGACGCCTGTGAGTAGCACAGCAACGCAGGCGTTCTGACTGTTTAAAAGCTTAAAAGGCTGTGAGTGGCTTGGGGCTCTTGCTGGAAACCATGTCAATCTTTGGTGACTCCTTGTAGCCAGCCTGGCTTGTGATCGTGTGTCTTTGACCCTGCCCTGCCTCATTGGATCTCTGGTACCTTGACTTTGGACTCCCCCAGGACTCGTCTGTTCTTCACTGTCTTGGCTCTGACTATAGTTGTGTCCCTCATTGCCTCAAGTCCACCCTGACAGATTTATGGCCTGGCTGCTGGCCGTTATCTGCTAATTGCATGACTGCAACCATAAATTAGTTCACTCAGTTGGCAGAGACTGACAAGAAGGATGGCAACTAAAATTATCAAATAAAATAACTTCCCTTTTCAATAATTTTATTTTATTTATTTATTTAATTTAATTTATATACCGCCCTAAGCCCGAAGGCTCTCTGGGCGGTGTACATAAAATAAAAACAAGTACAATATATAAATACAATAAGTACAATGAATCAAAAACCAAAAACAGACAAACAAAAGAAGAACCAAACAACGTCAAAATACAAAATAATGCTAAAATACTGTAATACACTTTAAAATGCCTGGGAGTATAAAAACGTTTTCACCTGGCGCCGAAAAGATAGCAGCGTCGGCGCCAGGCGCACCTCATCAGGGAGACCATTCCATAGTTCGGGAGCCACAACTGAAAAGGCCCTATTTCTAGTCACCACCCTCCGAGCTTCTCGATGAGATGGAACTCGGAGGAGGGCCTTAGATGTTGAGCGCAGTGTACGGGTAGTTTCATATTGGGAGAGGCGCTCCACCAGGTATTGCGGTCCCATGCCATGTAAGGCTTTATAGGTCAAAACCAGCACTTTGAATTTAGCCCGGAAACAAATAGGAAGCCAGTGCAGATGGGCCAGAACAGGTGTTATATGAGCGGACCTTCTGGTCCGCGTCAACAATCTGGCCGCTGCATTCTGGACTAACTGTAGTTTCCGAACTATCTTCAAGGGCAGCCCAACGTAGAGCGCATTGCAGTAGTCCAATCTAGAAGTTACCAGAGCATGAACGACTGAGGCGAGGTCGTCACTGTCCAGATAGGGACGTAGCTGGGCTACCAATCGAAGATGGTAAAAAGCATTCCGTGCCACTGAGACTACCTGAGCCTCAAGAGACAGGGAAGAGTCGAGGAGAACTCCCAAGCTACGAACCTGCTCTTTCAAGGGGAGTGTAACCCCATCCAGAACAGGGTGAACATCCACCATCTGGGCAGAGAAGGCACTCACTAACAGCGTCTCGGTCTTGTCTGGATTAAGCTTCAGTCTGTTAGTTCCCATCCAATCCATTATCGCGGCCAGGCAATGGTTTAGTATGTTAACAGCCTCACCTGAGGAAGATGAAAAGGAGAAATAGAGTTGCGTGTCATCAGCGTACTGGTGACAACGCACTCCAAAACTCCTGATGACCGCACCCAGCGGCTTCATATAGATGTTGAAAAGCATGGGGGACAGTACCGATCCCTGTGGGACTCCACAATGGAGAGTCCAGGGTATCGAGCAGTGTTGCCCAAGCACTACCTTCTGTTGACGACCCACCAAGTAGGAGCGGAGCCACTGCCAAGCAATACCCCCAACTCCCAACTCCGTGAGCCTTCCCAGAAGGATACCATGGTCGATGGTATCAAAAGCAGCTGAGAGATCAAGGAGAATCAACAGGGTCACACTCCCCCTGTCCCTCTCCCGACAAAGGTCATCATACAGGGCGACCAAGGCTGTTTCGGTACCAAACCCAGGCCTAAAACCGGATTGAAACGGATCGAGATAATCAGTGTCATCCAAGAGAACCTGGAGCTGGCCGGCCACCACCCGTTCCAGAACCTTGCCCAGGAACGGAACATTCGCCACAGGTCTATAATTGTTCAAGTTATCTGGGTCCAAGGAGGGTTTTTTCAGGAGCGGTCTCACCACCGCCGCCTTTAGGCAGTCAGGGACCACTCCCTCTCGCAAAGAGGCATTGATTACCTCCTTGGCCCAGCCGGCGGTTCCGGTCCTGCCAGCTTTCACCAGCCAAGAGGGGCAAGGATCCAGCACAGACGTGGTCGCACGCACCAGTCCAAGAATCTTGTCAACATCCTCAAGCTGCACCAACTGAAACTCATCCAATAAAAGAGGACAAGACCATGATCTGGATGCTTCATTGGATCCAACTGCTATAATATTAGAATCTAAGTCCCGACGAATGCAAGCGATCTTATTTTGGAAGTGTCCAGCGAACTCATCACAGCGGGCTACAGATGAGTCTATAGTATCCCGAGGGCCAAGATGTAAAAGCCCTCGTACAGTTTTGAAAAGCTCCGCTGGGCGGGAGAGTGATGCCTTAATACTGACAGCAAAATAACTCTTTTTTGCTGCCCTCACCGCTGCTGTATATCGCTTAGAGCAGGCACTTACCAAGGCATAATTGCATTCGTCGGGAGTCCGCCTCCATCTGCACTCAAGCCTCCTCCTCTCTTGCTTCATTGCTCTCAGCTCCGAGGTATACCATGGGGCTGTATGAGCTCTACATAGGAGGGGGCGCATGGGAGCGATCGTGTCAACCGCCCGGGTCATATTCCACAGTTCAACCAGGGCTTCAACAGGAGCGCCAGTCTTCTCAGTTGGAAAATCCCCTAGAGCCCTTTGGAAACCCTCAGGATCCATTAGTCTCCGGGGGCGGACATATTGGTCCAATTTGAAGAGCATTTTGTTTATAATGTCATCTACTGTTATTTGGATAACTGAATTTTCTATATACACAGCTACATATGTAAGTACTATTGATTTAGATTTTATTCTGTATTGATATTTTAGTATTGTTGTGCTATCTTATGGCCAAATATATATATATACTATAAAACTGAATTTGACTAAATAGGAATAGGACTGGGTAGTGAATCCTGGTGAGACATAGGTCTGGTTAATACAACAGGAGAAAAGATGGGATGATCCTAAATGCAGTATGATGATAAGCTCTAACTGGTGAATGACCTGAACTTCATATTGGGTGGGATCATAGCCCAGTAGTATGGCACATGGTTCGCATTCAGAAGGTCCTGGTTGAAACCCTGGCATCTCTAGCTACAGGGAATAGGAAGTCAGTGAGGTGGAAGATCTCTGCCTGAAGTCCAGTGAACCTGCTGCCAATCAGAGTAAGTGAAACTAGCCTATATGAACTAACAGGAAGTTTATTTTTGTATTCGTTTCTCTTTCATATTCCACTTATTTTAATGGCCAGAAACTTACTTACTTGGTTTCCTTTACTGAATATTTTTCTCTTTCTTAAGGTTTCAAAGTTTTATTTGGTCTTGTTTTCAGGTGGAGTGACATTCTGTAGCTATAGTCCAATGCATGTGCTAGGTTCAGTGGGCTATATTCAGTGGTGACTTTATGCTAGTGTAAACCACTTCTTGTGCAAGGCTGATCAGCTGATTTTTGCTACCCACTGCATTTTCCCAACTCTTGTAAAGCTGCTCCTGAAGGTCGGGGAACCCTTTAGAACAGTGTTTGACATGACACAGAGACCTGTAGTAGTTAAGGGGAATCAGTAAAAACTTGGTGCCCTGCCTTGCAGGGCTTGGGCTGTGAAAACTTTTTCAGGCTGAGGGCCCCATTTTCTTCCAGGTAACCCTCCTCCTGGGGCCACATGCCAGTGGTGGGCAAGGCCAGAGGCAAAAGTGGACAGAGCAGTTCATGTAAATGTTACCTTTGTACTATTGTCTGCTCTTTATACACAGTCACACACCCATTTCAATCCTCTAGCTAGGCAAGAAGAGCAATTATTCCAGCCTGGCAAAAGCACTCAATAAGACTGTGAAGCAAGGGCCATATGGGATGTGGCCTGAGGACAGGATGAGACCTAGAAAGAGACCCAAGGGCTAGATAGAGGCATTTGGCCCCACCCCACCACTGGATATAACCCACTGATTTCTGAGCTCTTCTATACGAAATCTATTCCAAAGAAAATTGGCTGTATATGTATTTCAGCACTTATATGGAGTACAGAAAACAATATGAAAAACAGTCACCATCGTAGAATTGCCTGTATCTTTTAAACACTGACCGGAGACTGCGAAGTTAATTTACTTTCAAAGAGTTCTTGTGCAGAAAAATAATTAAACTGTTTATTCTGACCATCCACTACAATTTGAAAATTCTTTTTACTAGCAATGACCCCTTTAGAAAATTTCCCAACAACAAAGAACAATGAACTGGATAAATATACATTTCTTATTAGTGTGTATTACTTTAGACATGATGGTAATAATGTGCCTTAAGATAAAGCTTCTCTGAAACTCATTAAGAGTAAAGTACTTTGAGTGAAAATGTGAGACTGAGGCAGAATTGCTTTTCTGCTTGAGAGTAAAAATGGAACGCCATATGTCAGGCCTGAAATAATGGAATGTGGTTAGTATTTTAATATGTATATAAATTTGTCTAGGTTCTTACAAAAAGAGAAAAAACACATACCCAGAAACAAAAATGAACAATACAACATTAAGGGAATGAAATCTGTGAAAGCAATTATAAATGTTAGTAACTGAAAATAGAAAATCTATGTGCTTTGGATACTTGGCAGAAATCCAATCAGTAGTCCTAATTAAAATGAGTTTGATGGTTTCAGCTTAGGTCTTAACAGTGGCAGCTCACACAATCAAAAGTGCACATGAATGTGCCACAGTGACTTTCATGTATCAACGTTTGCTCAAGACAAAGAAGAGGATGTTGTTAAAATAGATACCAAATCCCCTTTTGCTAAAATTCAAAGCAGTTACTTAATAAACAACGGATGGTGTATGGTTAACTGATCATGAACTATAGGAAAATAGGGAAGAAGAGCCAGAATAGTCCATCTAGGTTGATCAAACAAAGTTAAGTAGAATTACACATATGTTAAATATGCTACTGCAATAATTTCAGGTAAGAAAAATTGTTTCCTACTAATAGCAGATAATCTTGAATTCACATCTATACAGGTAATTGATGCTGATGGCCCAGTCATACATAACAAGCCATCAGACCTAGGGATGTGCTAGAATTCTGCTCAATTTGGATTTGGTACTAAATTTTCTATTAATTCACTTATTCTCTGTCATTGTGGATCAGATTTTTATGTAGCAATTTTCCACGACTATTTTCAAAAAATTGTTTTTTAAAAAATCTTCCTCTAAAATATTGATATTAAGAATGATAATTTTATCAGTATTTCCTTTCATTTATCAATATTTCCTTTCAAAATATCAATGTTTCCTTTCAAAATATCAATATTTCCTTTCAATATATATATTAATACTAATATTTTTTGAGAGGGGAAAAATGGATCAGTAAAAGCAGCAGATTAAGTTGAATTGATACTGGCCTGTTAAGTCGATGGAATGCTTTTGAACTGGCACTGGCCAATGGATCCCATCCCTAAAACCATAAACCCAGATGCCATTTTCATGCACTCCTATTTTGCTTGGCAGATGAGGGCACATTTAAAGCTTCCATTCCTGGCTTAGAAGAAATCCAGGTTTGTTTTGTTGTTGCGTCGAAATTGGTAAAAAAACTAACCACATTCCATTATCCAAACCACAGATCACAAGCAAGGATATTCATTCTACTTTGATATTCTCATTTGTTGACAAACTGGGTTGAACAAAATAAACCACCAGTCTGGATGCCAATACCATGTTTTTTCTAAACCAGAACTAGAAGTGTTAAAACTTCTCTCCTCGCGTGGAGGAGGGGTGCACAAGCTTGAGACCTATGTTGGCATCTGTTTTAACAATAAAACCATGGCTTGCTGTTATGTCTGAATTGCAGCCAATAGAACATGGACAGAGAGTCTCAGCATATTTTTTTAAAACCTCCAAGCCTAAGGGAGTGGAGTTCATGGGGTTTCTTTTGAGGGGGGGGTGTCTGATACAATCTCCCTCTCTCAGAAATGAGCATACAGCAGGTGATCCCCATAGAAGTTCTACTAAGCCCATCCTCACAGCTGGCCCTCAACATCATGCATTGTCATTGACCAGGTGCACATTAGTGCACCCAGTTGATGCCAAAGATCAGAGACCTCTTCATGGCTTGCACAGGGGGATCCAATGTGCTGCTCCTTTCCAGGATTCCAGAGCACAAATTATTCCCGAAAAGAGTTTAAGCAAAAGGTGTGAAGAAAGATTGATGGTGGTTTTAATTGTTGCTTACATTGAGTAACTGTTTTATATAATATTACATATTGGTATAAAGATCACATAGGATCTTGTGAGTTGTGGATTCATCCAATGAAGTTAACCTGTCTATGGAAGGACTTATGCTTGCACAATGGAGCTTCATTTCTCTCTTCTCCCCTTGCTTACCCCCAATCACCTCTGAGGATTCCCCCAAACCTTTGGAGCAGATTTGGGGGCCCTGCAGGGAGCATGTGGGGAGAAAAGAGGAGAGAGGGGGGAAGTTCTGTTGCAGAAGTGGAAGTCCTTCTGTAAATAGAATGACTTTTGTTGTATACAACCCTCATTGTTATATGCATTTCAGTAGCTGCTATTGGAATGACAATACCAGTCACCAAACATTTGCTATAAACAGAATGGACTTCATGCATTTACAAATGTGTGGCTCAGATCAAATTGCATATACACAATTCAGTTAGAAAAGCAGCAATGGCACTGATCAGCTGTTTGTCAGCTATTTGTCAGAAAGTAATCTATATATGTAATTAGTTAGAAATCACCCTGGTATGTCTTCAGAAGTGTCTGAAACATCTTTTAAAGGTGTATTTCCCTGTCCAGAGTTCTCCCCTACCCTGGAAAGAGAGACTGAACAAAATAATAGTCTGATAGACAGCAATGACCAAAGGGAGACATATTCCTTATCCTTTGACAATGAACTTCCTAAGGCATGGGTAGCCAATGCCCTCCAGATATTTTGGACTACAGAATATGCTTTCTGATAATTGGCCATGCTGGCTGTGGCTGATTGGAGTTGTGGAACTCCTGTCTGTTTGGCCTTGTGGTGTCCTGAGACTACTCCTGCATAAATATGTTATGGAGCTTGAGAAACTTTAAAATCAGTGACACACTACAAAAGTTCACAAATCTGAAGTGTAGCTCAGATTCTGCTTCCTTCTTCTATTCCAGTTCCACCAAATCCCTTGCCACCAAAAGCCTGGAGAGTCTGTTCTGGTTGACCTCATCTTGCTCACTTCTTCCTGGACTGGTTTTTGCATGGATACCTTTTCAAACTACCTTTTAATGACTGCATCATTTTCAGAATGCTGGCATTCTGTTATACGCTCCCCTAAACACTTTCTTGGCTTGAGTCCCAGTGCTATTCTAACATGTCGGTAAGAACAAATAAGCTAAGGATTTTTTTCCTTTCAGTGAAAGCAGGACTCCTTGTAGCATATATCCTACATCTGGCAAAAATGCTTTGATAAATACACGTACCAGCAGGAATCTAATTATTTCTGTTGCCCTTTAAGAGCTACCATTACTTGTGCTATTCCAGACAGGAGAAATAACACAGTGAGAAAAAAACAAATGGCTAAGTTCTAAAATTTGCCAGATCTCTGGCATGTCAGTATTATTATTATTATTATTATTATTATTATTATTATTATTATTAGCCACTTGTTACACAGGGGTCTCCAGCGTTCATACATTATAACATTAGCATACTCATGCAAAAGCACACGCAATTCATAAAAATATACAAAACACACACACACCACTCCAATAAAAGCCACAAGAGGCTTTGGCAGCACACTAACAGGAAAGAGATAACCATCCTAGTCCATGAAAAGACTAGGGGAAAAGGTACATTTTTATCTGGTGCCAAAAAGATGTTAGTGAGGGCATCAGGTGGACCTCACTGGGGAGAGCATTCCACAGATGAGGAGTCACAGCTGAAAAGGCACTCTCTCTTATCATCTTCCAAGCTTCCCTCAAAGAAAGGGACCCAGAGAAGGACCTCAGATGAAGATCTAAGGGTCTGGCTAGGTTCACATCAGAACGAGCATTTCAGAAGATATTGGGGATCCTCAGCTGTAAAGAAATGTATAAGTCAAAACCAGCACTTTGATTTGGGCTCAAGATGCACACAGGCAGCCAGTGTAGCTGTAACAGAATTAGTGTCATATGATCTGTTCACCTAAAACCTCTCAACAGTCAGGCAGCTGCACTTTGCACTAATTGAAGCTTCTGAACTATTTTCAAAAGCAGCCCCATAAAGGACATTGCAATAGTCCAATCCTGAAGTTACCATCTATTGCAGCCAAGTTATCCCTGTCCATGTAGGGTTGTAGTTGTGCCACTAGCTTAAGATGGTGGAAGGCACTCTGCACTACTGAAGCCAGCTGTGCTTCAAGTGATAGCATTGGATCCAGGAGTACTCCAAGACTATGAACCTGCTCCATCAGAGTGTGACTTCATTTAGATCTATCACACACCACTCAGCTGGTCAGAGGAACTGCCCATTAAGAGCATCTCAGTATCGTATGGATTCAACTTCAGTTTACTGCCCCTCATCTAGTACATTATTGCAATCAAGCATTGATTCACAACATCCACTGCCTCACCTGCAGAGGACAAAAAGGAGAAATAGAGCTGTGTGTCATTAACATACTGATGACAACACACTCAAATACCCTATATGACCGACTCAGCAGTTTCATGTAGGTGTTGAACAACATGGGGAACAATCCCAGCTCCTGTGGGATCCCATACTGGAGACCCCATGGAGATGAACAGTGCTCCCCAAGAACCACCTTCTGGAGCTGGCCATCCAAGTAGGAGTGGAACCGCTTGCAATACAGTGCCCCCAACTCATATAGTCACTCCAGAATATTACTATGGTTGCTGGTGTCAAAGGCCTCTGAAAGATCAAGGAGAATCAACAAAGTCCTGCTTTTCTCCTGGCACAGGAAATTGTACAGGGTTACCAAGGCAGTTTCTATATTAAAACTAGTCCTGAATCCTGATTGAAAGCTGTCTTTTCCAAGTGTATTTGGATTTGTACAAGGATCTTGCCCAGAAAAGAGACATTCACTACTGGTCTAAAATTATTATGATCTTCTGGGTCCAGGGAAGGCTTCTTCTTGAATGGTCTTACTACTTCCTTTTTCAGGTGGCATTGATGACCTCCCTGGCCCATCCAGCTGTCCTCTACTTGCCAGATTTTATAAGTCACAAGGGGCAAGGGTCCAAGACATGTGTTTGCACAAACCCAACCAAGTACCTTGTCCATGTCCTCAAGCCTCAGCAACTGAAACTCATCTATCCACAAGAAGGCTCTCCAGTCACCTCACCAACAATATAGTCCTAATCCCCATGAATGGGAGTTGTTTTATCATCATAAAGCTTAGCAAATATGTCAGAGTGGGCTTTAGATAACCAGTTTGCTTAAAACTTTGTCCTGGCTTATGATATAGTTATACACTTATAAATGCTCCGGGCCTCCCACAAGAATGAAGCCATGAAACCTTGGAGCCAAGAGAATAAAGTTACTTACGCACAGTGTAAAATACATCCACGTGCAGAAGGAAATTAGAAAATCTGGGGAGGTAAATTTATGCAAGATAGGTAGAGAAACTCAGAGAAAAAGTGAAGTGATAAAGGAAGTCATGAGGTTTGAGGTATGGGTGCTGGTGCTGGTTATCAACACTTAGAATATGCATGTAACACACCAAGTACTAGTCCTACTGCAGAGCTTGGAAAAGTTACTTTTTTGAACTACAACTCCCATCAGCCCTATCCAGTGGCCATGCTGGCTGGGGCTGATGGGAGTTGTAGTTCAAAAAAGTAACTTTTCCAAGCTCTGTCCTACTGTGAGAAGAGCATTCACCTTATGCAAGAGGGGTCGAAAGCCTCTCTCAGGTATATTATTTATTAGATGTATATCCTGCCCTTTCTCCCAGTAGGAGTAATGCTGCCCACAAATGCTCCTTCATAATAAGAACAGGAGCCAGGCTAGGCTGGCACCTTGATTGACAGGAAGAATAGTATCTTTTGGGATCTGTTCTCATGCAATCAATGACCCTGCTTTACCTGCTTGCATGGTAGGTTCTATTTATAAGCAAATATGAGCAAAACCTTCCTGCTGACCTTCCTGCTTGACACAGGGAAGGTTGGGGACTGAGTGTGCAGGGTGATGTTGGGTATGTTGGGGACAGGTCTTGTGTGCATGACCCTCTCCTCCGCTCTCTTCCATCTATGGATACAGAGTTCAACTATTCAGACAAATGCCTTAACATACCTTTTCTGAAATTATAATCTGTTTGCAGCCTAAGACTGCAATCCTATGCACATTTCCTTGGAAGTGAGAGCCAAACTAGAAGTGAAGTTAATTGTGTGAATGCAATTTTTGTGAATGTGCATTTTTGTTATGTAAATAGCAGCCACTGGGAAGCCTGAGTAGCCTCAGGAGG
Organism: Rhineura floridana; assembly: GCF_030035675.1. Taxonomy (NCBI): domain Eukaryota; kingdom Metazoa; phylum Chordata; class Lepidosauria; order Squamata; family Rhineuridae; genus Rhineura; species Rhineura floridana. The sequence continues at coordinate 115,223,596 of NC_084484.1, read as the reverse complement.
TGCTTGGGAATGGAAATTTAACTCTTCTTCTCCTTCCAAGTGCTGACAAAAATCTCATTGGAACCACAGTGGAATCTTCCCTTGAAATGCAATTTGCAGCTTACAAGAAGGACCCTGTATGATGTGCTATGTAGAATCAGGCTGCTTGTCTGCACCAGATAAGATGTTTATAGATAGGGCAGTCAAAAATATAATGTGGGTACTCCAACATTTCAGAATTTGCAGGGGTACATGTGATGCACAAGTTTTCCTTCTTAAATGTAAAAGGAGTGAAGACTTTGAAACAGATCAGAGGGTTTTTTTAACTGAAGGCTATTTAGATGAAATGGAAAGTACCTCTGCAACCAGAAATAATAAAGGATTAAAAAGGCTACATGCATGAACATCCACATTCAACAATTAGCTAATAAATCAATGCCCCAGATATTCTGGTGCTAATTAAAATTGGAGCCATTCCCCCTCCCCCGCTGAACACCAAGAGGCAAAGGCATTTTGTAGAGTCACAGAGAGAGGTCCAGATGGTGATTTATAAACTGTGAAGAATGTGATCTCATTTTAAAATTACAGTCATATCCTAGGTGATCAGAATAAACTGGTATGAGGCTATACACTGAGTCCAATGATATGCAGTTTCCAAATATTCCTATCAATATGTGACAGATATGACATAGGAAGTAATTATCTGAATGTCTTTGGCACACATTTTCAGCTCACTAGAAAAATTAGTTTTACATTTGCTTTGTATTAACCTAGAATAGATTATGTCCCTGATGAAGTTATCCAAACCTATGATATTCTGGTACAAGACTGGAAGTGGGGGAAGCAATTGGCATGGAACAGGAATGTGACTAAATCAAAAGCAGGAGGGAATTTGATTTCCTCTCCCCAGCTTTGTCCGCCACTTTCCCTCCCAATCAATGCAGTTTTTCATATCCTCATCTCTGCAGTTATGCTGACACAGACACAGCTGAAGCACCACACACAGCTGCAAACTAGGAGCTTGCTCTTTACATTCAGCCAGATCATTCATCAGGAACAGGACTGCTTGCAGTGTCTGCAAAACATGGCTTGAGCAGGGAACTAATTGTCAGTAACAGACACTCTCATGTTAAACAGAGAAGCCAGTCATCAAAATAAGCTGCCAGCACTCTATGAGCTTATCCAGATGATCAATGAGTGTGTTCTACTATCACATCTTAACCTATGTGTGATAGTTTCCCAAATGTCCAATAAAAGACAAAAGCATGCCATCCTGGTGACTATTTACTAAGTGGTTGCTTATCATGGCATGCATATAACTTCTTGGTTATACGCTTGTGTGTCAAGTCTTGCGAAGCAGGACACATCACTTCCCTGATTCTCCATTATTTCTAATCAGGTTCTGATGTGTAGCACACTTCTCCTTACCACTTGGAAGGATTATTATATGTGCACAGTGGTAAGCTACCACATGATAAGGGGCATCTGTATTCATTCCACCTACTGTTGTTTAATTTGCAGCAGTCTGTTTCACCACCTGCTGCCTCTGTATTTGCTGGCCATTGCTGATGCTGCCATTCTAGGTGTCTGCTTGCATTGGTGCACCACCAGCTTTATGTACAGAGGCTATTTTAACATCTAGAGCTGCAACTGAAGTTTACCCAAGTAGAACTAAATGTAATTTTAGAATGTCTGCCCAGGCAAAATATGTGCAAAAGTGTCATGGATTTTGGTTTTTTAAAAACCAGATTAGCAAGATTCTACAGTGGGTGGTGATTTTCTTTTTTTGCCCATCCCTAATATTAAAATGACAAAGCATTGTAGTAGTGATGGAATTACAGAAATGATAGCAGAGACAGCAGAAGTAGAAGGCATAAGTTGTTGTTGAACTGGGTTTTGGAATACCTTCTTGAAAGTTCCTGTGTAAGATACATGATTGCCTAATTTGAGCTGATTTCTGGGTATCCTCGCACACAGTTCTGCACCCAGATATCTGCTATGACTATGAGGGAATCCATATTGATAAACTGCTCAAATGAAGCAAACTGTATTATCACATTATCAATTTGACATACCAAGTATGCCCATGTGGTTCTGAACCATATGAATATAAGAAGGGCCCTGATGGATCAGACAGAAGGGTTATTTAGTCCATGACCTGCTTCCCACAGTGGCAAACCAGATGCCTATGAGAAGTTCACACACAGCACATAAGGGCAATAGCTTTCTTTCATAGCTCCAGACCAGGACTCCTTGGAGGCAGAGTCTTCTGGCAACTACAGCTCTGAGAAGATGCCTCCACTCCCTGGCCTTTCCTGGTGCCCACTTTCACTCCACTCCCCCGAGCGGGCACCTCTGCTGCCAGATTATGAGGACTGGTCCACAGACTTCTTGGTGACTCTAGGGAGCTCTGAGGATAAATCCCCACTGATCAAAATCCCACTACCCAGATGAAGACACCATCCCTTTAGGACTCAGAAGGTGAAGCCTTCGTTCAGTGACCACCTATCCCTGCTATATCCCAGGTTCAATCCTGACATCTCTCAGGAGGGCTGGAAGAGAACCCTGTCTGAAGTCCTGGAGGTCTGCTGCCAGTCACTAGTGATTTCACTGAGCTAGATGGACCAACGGTCTGACTCAGTATAAAGCAGCTTCCAATGCTCCTAGACAACCAATTTGCCTCCTTACATACATCCCAATGCAATGGACACAGGTGATAAGAGGCTCTGGCTAACACATACCATTCCTATATATTCAGAGCTTGGAAGTAATTCATCACAAGTAATGAATGACTTGTAATTCATTACTTTTTTCAGGAACGAGTGGGTAATTCCTTTACATTTTGATTGTAATAGGAGTAATTTTATTACTTTTGAGGAGTAATTGTAATGTTTCCAGCATTACTTTTGGGCATTACTTGGGGGGCGGAGCAGGGAAAGTCTTCTGCTCCTCTGATTTGTGGAAGAAAATCATGTCCCTCAAACTGGGCTTCTGTGCAGAGTCACTCTTCGCTTGTGCTCTGTGGGTGGGTAGGAGGTGACGAGGGAGGAGGTGGAGAGTGAGACGGAGTGATGTGGAGAAAACAACTGTTTAAAAATATGGATGGCTACTGTGTTGCATTTGCAGTATTTTAACTTTTTTGCATCTCAGGGAAAATGTTTACTTGGGTGAGTGTTCCTTAGTTGGTGGCAGGGCAGGGTCCGGGAGGTGGTTAAGTGAGAGAGATTATGCTTGCTGGCTGAGTGGGGGAGGGAGTTGCACTTGGTTTGACGTGCAAAGATCGCCTCTGCCTCCCTCCCCACCACCCTTACCAGCAGAGAGACCCCCATTGCTATCTTATGGATGAAATGAATTATTCTACTACCTCTGTATGTGTGTGTTAATTTTTAATGATGTTTTAGGCTACTTAGATGTGCAGCAGCCAAGGCCAGCACCTTGTAGGTGTTTTTTTAAAAAAGTAACTGAAATGTAATTGTAGTGAGTCCTTTTGAGAAAAAGTAATCAGTTACTTTCAGAGCAATTGTAATTGTAACGGTTACTACTTTTTTGAGCCATGTAATTGTAACTATAATTTATTACTTTTTAAAAGTAATCTTCAAAGCTCTGTATATATTTATTTTTAAACTTATACTTAAGCTATAACATTATAGGTGTTAAAATTAATTGAATTTCTTCAAGTTTGGCTTCAGTGTAAATTAATCAAGATAACCAAGGGTGAATCCCTTTGAGTGAAAATCTAACAAAGAATCTGCTTTGAAAGAGAATCTTCAGTTTCACAGGTCTGCCAAAATTCTTCACTCAGCCATGCAAAGATTTCATTAGAATGCACAAATCAGAATGCATAAGCCTTACAATGCAATGATGCTCTATATTAAGACATCAATTCCAAAAATAATTTGAAAGTATAACTAATATGAAAATGTTACCATTAAACAGTAATGTAAATTGTTTAAATTAATATGTAAACATCATAGTCAATTGAAAAGTTAATTAAAGGCATACATCACTACAATAATCATTAGACAAAGCTGATTACCTTCATTGCGAAAGTGTCCCTTGCATTTCTGATTGCATGGAAATGTCTAAATTTAGACAGATTGTTTCATTTTCATGAAGTTTTTAAAAATCACATATGGAATTCCATGGCACAAGATATACAGACTTTTTAGATGCTTTGTTTTAGTTTCCAGTGTATTGTGCAATTAGAAGCCAATTTATTATGAGTCAGTTAATGGTCATATTGATTCTAAACTCTGCTAAAAGGGAAGCTGCTTCACAATATTTTCATAATATTCACATTTGTATTATTTTTTTCCAGTTGTATTTATTCATGTTTAGATAACCCAACAAACCAATAATCAGAGCCCACCCAACAAACCCCCTCCACCCCCAGCCGTCCCACACTCCCCTCCACTAACCACCCTATTCCTCCACAATCAGCCTATACAATGTGAAAAAACAACAACATGTGCATTATTTTTACTGGGTTTTGCATAAACACACCATCTTCCACATATGTGTGTGAGAGACATCTAAACTGACACACTACATGGAAGAAGTTCACTCTGATTTCAGGGTAAGGAAGAGTCTTCAAGGTCATGACTTAGATCTTTTTTCAGTGGGCACCTTGCTTTAAAAATATCTTAAGAAAACCAGGAGCTCGTGTTATACAGAATTAAACATAACAGGGAATATTTCACTGGAATGGGAGTGAAAATAGATCATAGAGGGAATGGTGGTCCTGCTGCGGTTGTCACATACTACTGTAATATAGAGATCTAATTCAAACCATTTAGGAAAGAGGGCAGAAGAACAACTCTACCATATTGTGCTTGTTTATACCCAAATTCTGGTACTAATTGATTTTTCATGCTCCAGAACTGTAATTATGGAATTCCGCTCAGACATCAATTCAATATCTGGTTAACACAGCACACAGAGACACAAACAAGTACTCAGCACAATTATAAAGGTGTTGACCTTTAAAAGCTGTTAATCTGCATGTGAATTATAATTGACTTTTTGAATTGATTAATCTAGTACCAACATAATTAGATACAATAGTACTGCTGAGTACATTATGAACACCCTACCCAGTGGAATACAGAAACCATTGCTTCTCTTATGATCCATGTGTCTCCAGGTCAACAAAATATCTGTAGTAATGACAATGCATGCTTCCCAAAATGAGATTTGTGGCTATTTGATTGGCAAGAAATACTGGCAAATTGCATTCATAACTGTTGTGAGAATTTCTGAAATAATGTTTCAAAAATGCATCTTAATGCTGCTAGAGTACAATGAGCATGAACTAGACAGTGAACGGATACACGCAGATATAGTTAACTGAATAAACCCACTGTGACAACTGTATTCTAGATTCTATGAAAACCTTTAAACCTTCAAGCAGTAAACAACCCCCCCTTGGTAATTAACCATAAGATTTAATGGTCCTTGACCCAAACCCTGTGAGAATACACTGTGATTAAACACACCTGCAGGATAATAATTAAGGTCACCTAAGGACAAAAGCAATTAATATAAGAATATTCTCCAGAGGAAAAGGAAGTTGTTTTAAATACATTTTTAATAGCTCTGTGTCTGAAAAAAATCCAGTAGGATACTATTATGCAAGATTCCCTAGGCTTAGTATGACATGGGCACTCCAAAAGTGTACCAGTGGCCACTGGCCATTTTGGAAGGCTCTGTAGGTAATTAGAACTGGTTTTCTCTGGTTCCGCCCAGCAAAAGGGTATATCACCAGGAGAGATGAAGGCAGGTTTGTGTCTGTAAATGGCCAGTGGAGTTTTTTAGAGGAAGACTTTATTGGGACTTTTGGGAGCCTGGCGGATGTTTTTAGATCTTACTATATGTTTTCATTCCCCTGGAATGTCTTTCTGTAAATTTGTAGATAAACAGAATACTAACATAGTATGAAAGAATATTATTGTCTTGGTTGAGACAAGCTTCTATTAATATCCAAGTAAAGATATTGCTTGGTTATTTTGCATTAAGCAGAAGGTTGGACTCGATGGCCTTATAGGCCCTTCCAACTCTAGGATTTTATGATTCTATGCTGAAGAACCAGGTAGGACTGTTGTTGTTGTTGTTGTTGTTGTTGTTATGTGCCTTCAAGTCGATTACAACTTATGGCGACCCTATGAATCAGTGACCTCCAAGAGCATCTGTCCTGAACCACCCTGTTCAGATCTTGTAAGTTCAGGACTGTAGTGTAAGGTATCTAAAAGCTGGGTTGGTTGAAAAAGGTGATCCCACACTGGAAATACAACAATACATTTAAGTGTCATATTATTCTCACTGAGTAGATAACTATTAGGTGCTCACTCTGTATGTTGCTTAACTTGCTCAGGATCTTTGTAAACAGGGCACTTCTTTATAAATCAGAAGTTGTGGAAATGTCAGTGTCTTTTGCCTATATGGTTACTGTAATAAGAAAACAGCAGACAATATTGGCCTTTGTTGTTGTTTACTTATAAAAGTGTTTTAGTTTAATTTTAGAACATACCATTTCATTTATTCATTTGTAAGTTTATTTCTTAAACGTATAACCCACCTTTTGTCCTAAAATGAAATTACAACATTAAATATATAGAGCAATCAATATTAAAACTATAAATAGCAATAAAATAAGAATAGAAACAGTATGTAAATTAAACAAGTAGTGGCTGATATGGCAATTGAAACAGGGATGAGCAGCAGACATGTTCATGGTTTCATTCTTTTTATGTTATAATCCAGTGGTTCCCAACCTGGGGACCGGGACCCCCAGGGGGCCGCAAAGTAATCCAGAGGGGGCCGTGAACAGTAAAGAAATGAATTATTTAATTTTTTTTAAAAAAGTCTTCACTCCCTTGACACTGTCTGCTTTCCACTGCCGCTGCAGATGACACCTCCCCCTTGCTCCAAACGAGAGGGGAGGCCTTGTGTTGAAGTGCCAGAGCGTCTTTCAGGTGCACTAAGGGCAGGCATCTGCCTATAAAATACATGGCAGATGCCAAAGGAGGCTGAGGGTGGGGCTACCAGGAAGAAGAGGGGATTACTATCACTGATTCCCGTCTCCTTGCACTGCCGCTACTGGCAACACCCTTTCTTAGAATGAGAGGAGAGGGGTTTTTGTGAAGCAAAAAGAAGCAAGGCTGCAAAGAAAGGCTGCTTTCCCCCTTCCTTCCTGGCAGCCAGCCTGCCTCCCTGGGGGGAGGGGGTCACAATTTTTTTTCAGCTTATAAAGGGGGTCCTGTGCTCATAAAGTTTGGGAACGACTGTTATCTTCAAATTAGAAGTCATTGGTTGACATGATTATATAAATGCCAATAAAATGATTTTAAGATATATTTTAATAAACAGATCTCTAGAACTTGTGCACCTTTGAGAGTAAGGGTGGGATATAAATTTAATAAACAAATAAATAGAACTGTGTTTCTTATTTAATTATAACCACCTAATTAATATGCAATTGGTTATATTTTGCAGCAAAATTAATATGCTAAATTGAAAGAGACAGTAAATTATTCTTCCTGCCATGTGACTCAATCACTTAAAAAAAAATCTCAAGGAAAGAAATATTTAATATTTCAGAAACACACTTTCATGAATTATGAAAAGCTCCAGGAATACATACAACTAATCATTTACATTCTGAACAGCTCCTGTTATTTTTCATTGTCTTTTAATGAATAAATACTTTCTTTATGCATTACTATATATTCAGGTCTCATAGCATAATTGTCTTTTCAAACTAGATATTGGAATTACCTGTTTATCTTGTCTCATTCTCCTCCCCCCTTACCTCCCCGGAGCAGGGGGAGTTGGTTGGAAGAGGCTGGGAGCTGATGGGATGTGGTGTTTTGCTTCTTGACTGAATCAATGGTTTATAAACTTTAAACAGTTTATTTCACTAAGTCTGGTGGCAAAACTGTGCTTGAAAGGTTAAAGGACATCCACTAAATATTAGATTTGTCCACCTGTGCTCCCAGTCTAATACTGTATGGCATAACCAGACCCTGGGAAATACGCTCCCAAAGTATGTATGGGAATCAAAACACAAAAAAGTAGCCACAAAAAATTAAAACAGCTGAGAGAGACAAAAGGAAATCAAGTACAGCTATCAAAATTTTTTTGATACAGAGTATGATAGTTCTCACAATTAAGGGATGTAAGAATTGACCACCACCACCACCACCCGGAAACTGACTGGGACCAGTACTTTTTCACTTGTTTATAAATGATCCAGTGTTAGGGGTGCACAGTGAGATGACCGAGTTTGCTGATGACACCAAATTTTTCAGGTTGATACGCTCAAAAAGGGATTGCAAGGAGCTCCACAAATTGCAGCCCATAGCTGGGAAATGAAGAGGCAAGACAAGATGAAGTATGGGTAAATCAAGGGCCGCATTTATTGGAATAAAGCCAATTACATGCTTGATTGCATATTAAAATGATCTGCAGAGACAAGTGCAGAACCTATCTCATACCCAGTCGGGTGAGGACACCCTGCTATGGGAAAGGGGTGGTCCAAGCCCAATCCCCTCCTCCAGGCCCCATCCCCGCAGGATGGTTAGGGAGGCCTTCATCCCCCCTCGGGGCCACACAACTCTGAGTGGGTGTTACAGGTTAGCCCCAAAGGTGAGCCTTATCCTGCCAACAGGCTGCACAACCTGGAAGGTATTCCTCAGAACCCACCAATCCCTTTCCAGTGAAATTCCACACATATCCGCCAAACGTAACCAAATAACCTATTTACAGGAGTCTGTTTTACATGTTTTGTTTAATTGTAGGTATTATGAAGGGGCCAGACAAGATCTCTTATACCCCATTATGCAGTCCGTTCCAGGCCGCCCCCTTGAGTCTCTTCTGCCTGTCTTACTAGAGGGCTCTGATGAGGCAATTACCATTCAAGTGGCCAAATTTCTGAACTTGGCCATTGTGACCAGACCCTGTAAGATTGCAAATTGCAATTAATTTTATCATATTGTTTTGATGTCTGCCATAGGTCTGTCACCAAGTAGTCTCATGTTAATATTTTTATATTGTATTGTGGTCGGTTGACTGAAATAAAAATTATTCATTCATTATTCAACCTATTTACAGATTAAACTATGAGGCCAGGCAACAAATCAGCCAAATCAGAAGAACAGTACAGGGTAGACAAAAAACTTGCCAGCAAACGAAGGATGGTGAGCTAAAAATTCCTACCCAGCCCAAGGTGACCAGTTAAACTTGTACTGCCCTGAAGGGAGGGTTGGTGGGTGTCACGTAAGGCCAGAAAGAGGCTGAGGGGAGACGGGGCAGGGCTTAAATAGCCACCTTGCTCTGCCCCCTACACGACAGGCTCGCATGGCCATGTCACGCCTAAGGGAAGGGGCTTTTGAAGCCATGCCAGGTCTTCCCCGGCATGGCTGCAAAGGCCCACCATCACCAGAGTCCTTGGATCTGACAATGGCGGGAAGACTGTAAACTGTTTAGAGGTTGTCATGGATTAAGTGGTATGTAAATTTGGTTAAATAAATAAATACATTTTTCTAAGCTGGGTGAATGGGCCTTAAAATGGTTTAAAAATCCTAATTTCACATATCTGTCTGTGGGGTTTGTGAGATCTTAGAGATGTGGTGGTGTGGTGAAAATGTCAACCCAGGTTATGGCAGATGAAAAAAAGAAGAAAGGAAAATTCTATGTTAGGGATCATTAGGAAAGGGTTTGAAAATATAATTGCCAATATCATACAACTCTATGGTGCAGCTGTACATGGAATACTGTGTACAGTTCTGGTTGTTGTACCTCAGAAAGCATATTGTAGCTTTAAAAAAAAGTTCAAAAAATGATCATGGGATTTCAACTCCCCAATGAGGAATAATTACAACATTTGGGACTTTTTAGTTTAGAGAAAAAAGTCAAGTAACTAGGGACATTTAGAAAATGGAAATGGACTGTCTTCAAGTCGATTCCGACTTATGGCAACCCTACAAATAGGGTGTTCATGGTAAGCGGTATTCAGATGGGGTTTACCATTGCCTTTCTCTGAGGCTGAGAGGCAGTGACTGGCCCAAGGTCACCCAGTGAGCTTCATGGCTGTGTGGGGATTCGAACCCTGTTCTTCCAGGTCGTAGCCCAGCACCTTAACCACTACACTACACTGGCTCTCTTGGGGACATTTTAGTGGTGCAAAAATTATACAGAATGTGGAGAAAGTGCATAGAGATAAATGTTTCTTTCTCTCTCATCATACTAAAACCGGAGGTCATTCAAGGAAGAAGAATGCGGGAAGATTCAGGTCAGACAAAAGGAATTTTTCCACCAAGCACTTTTGAATTAGCTACCACAAAATGTAATGGGCACTAATATGGGTGGCTTTAAAAGGGGATTAGACAAATTCATGGACAATAAGGCTGTCAGTAGCCATGATGGTTGTGTACTACCTACACTGTTGGAGATGGTATGCCTCTGAATAGCAGTTTTTGTGGAGACAAGTGAGGAGGGTGCTTTTGCACTCAGATGCTGCTTGCAGGCTCCCAAGAGGCATCTGGCTAGTCACTGTGAGAACAGGGAGCTGGACTAGATGGTCCTTTGGTCTGATCCAACAGGGCTGTTCTTGTGTTCACATGTTGTGTACTGTTCACAAGAAGCAACACTTTATTAAATGGAATTGGATATAGTGCTGAGAGTGACAATGCCGAAGCTAAAACTACCTTTTTGGATTTAACTGGGTAAAAAACAAAAGAACATTTCTCACCAAGTGGAATCCAGAGGCACTTTGAAAAAACCTAGACTTCCTCTCCTTGATCTGATGAAATGGATTGAAACATGTAGCCTCTAGGCAGTTTTTAGGTGGAGAAAGAAGCTATTATAGCACAATTTGCTTGGTGAAGCCTAAAAAAAAAAGGATACATTGAGAAACTGTTGTGCATTTTCCAGTGGAAGCAAAAAGGAAATATTATTAGCATTAAGATGACATTAGGTTCTTTGCTACATGCCCAGTCCTAATGCAAGAAAAAACAAGTTTCTTTTCTGTTGATGTGGAGCACCACTGAACAGTTTTAATTCCCATCATGTTAGTTGTCACTACTCTGACATTCATTCTTCAAGCACAACTAGCTAGCAACCGTTTGGCAGCTGCTGCACAATTTTGACCGAAACCACTAGCCAAGCCATCTAAATGCCAATAGCAAACGTTTAGTCCTCTTTTCCTGGTGGCATCTGGTAAAACAATATACTTCTATGAGCATTCTTGGATTTTCCTGCCTTTGCTTTGTTTTGTTGGCTTCTGGTGATGACATCATGCCACATATTTTTTACTAGAAATTACTAGGAGACACAGGGCTGCTGTTTTTGTTTGTTTGTTTGTTTGATTGATTAATTTCTAGCCTCCCTTCATCTGTTATTCCCAGGGTGGGTTACAACATAACATCATAAACAATACAATCAAATTCAAACAAACAACAAAAGCAGATAAAATGTCACAATTAAAATTGTCAGACATAACTCTAAAATTGACTTTTGGATAAGACCCTTGAGTTTCCCATAACATCTACTTCCAGCCTTAGTTGTTCTCATAAATATTTGACCTGGTCGGTGCAAACATGTGGACTATCCTCTAAAAATGGACTAGCTAAATGTGTCTGAAAACGATATACATTCCTTGCCCTTTGAATCATCAATACAGTCCATTGATACTTAGAGAAATACACTGAAATGGAAGGAAAATACTGGAAAGCCCCTCTACATCTGCTGTTCAGCTGAATGACAGTTGTGTGGGAACTGCAAGTGGATGGATCCTGGAGAGAATTGTGGAATCTTACTTGTCTCACAGTGTCTACCTATACCACAGACTCATTTAGGAATAGGAAGACTTCAGTCTTACAGGATCTACAGAATCTAGAATCCTAAGGTCCATCAGGATCTCAGGTTCAAAATCTACAGTTACTACAGATCTGCTAAAACATAAAACTCAAATTACCCAGCAGAGCTACACACAAAATTGGTCAAAGACAACCAATCAATATTCATATTTTACAGGCAAGATGTAAATGCTTATCACAAGGATAAACATAGCAGAAAATGTTTTACTTATAATTTTTCTTACTGTTGTTAAATTATTGGGAATCAGAATATCTTGCTGATCTACTGCAGTTGAACTATAGATCAACCAATAGATCTCAATCCACCCCTCCCTGCTCTATAGCCATTACTGTATTGTCAAGATAGATATAAGCCATACCAGCATAACTACTTTTTTCCGGCTCATTTTCTTTTGTTTTCACCTCTGTCAGTTACCTATTCTCTTATATTGCTCATACATATCTTTTTCAAATTTGTTGTGTTGTGCCACAATTATAGTAGCATAGGCAGCAATAGGCAGTTGATGTACCAATTGGAATGCATTATGAAATAAGAAGTTTGTTCTCTTGCTTGAATCAAATAAAAATGTCAAAGCACTGCAATCAGACATGTCCAATATGAATATTCATTAGCAACTGTTCATGGCAGATTTATGAATGCTTTCACCTGCTGCGAGACTGAAAACGAAAAACATAAAGTTGCAAAATAATGCTATTAATGTAAGCTGGAAAGGGAGGAAAGACGTGCATATACATATACACATATGGGATAATAATCATGGAATTATACAATCCTGATTTTATTGTTCCACTTCATGAAAACATTTGTTTTATATATGCAAACTGTAAAGGTCTCAGGACTACTGTATCATCATACAGTACTTTCAAGAGAATATTACTAGTTTATGTGGAAAAAACATACCCAGCTACCTAATCACCACCTCATTGCAAAGCCATCTGGAAAAATGTATCTTTCAAGATTGTGACTGCTGTACAGATAATTTGCATTAGTTCTTTGAACAAAAAGGAATAATCTACTTCACACAAGCCTACTGTAGCCTAGGACAAAGTGCTTTGAATTTAATTATGAAATAATATTGGGCATAATTCTGCCAAATTTGAGAACTACTAAATGCGTTCATATGAAATTCTGAAATCAACGCTTGAAGGCATTTAATATTGTTGGATCATCATGTCCATTGTGGAAGGAAATGCTGAACTTTGACCTTTACTGATAAGAGGGATTCTATAATCAATATGCCTACATCTGCTTATAAAAGCTAAGAGGCTTCTGATCACATCCTAAGGTACATTTTGCAGTCACCAGGGAAATGGGGAAGTGCTGTGTTCTGTCAGCTAGCTGGTGGAAAAGGGAAGTTGTGGGCGGCAAGAGATGTGAAATCTTTCTGTAGGAGGTTTAGTCCTGGTTCCAGCTAAAACAGCGGGTTAAGAGTATGTGACACCTAACACATGTAAAAGGACCACCCTGCAGTGTGATATGTTAACTATATATGGAATAAATCTGGAATGTTCTATGTGACACATGTGCAACTATATAAGCCAGGGTTTGGGAGGGAGACTCTCTGACTCTCCTGGTGTACATCAGTGTTTATTGCAATAAAGCTTGTCTAAGTGACTGCTACTCCTAAATTTGACTGGGTGAGTTATTTTTCCTTCAACACCATTATTCTTGATTAGGTGAGTTGCCCTTCTATGAGCATCAAAATTCCTTTGGGTAAAGCAACATCTTTCGAAACATCAGAAATGGAAGTAATCAGAGATATATTTGTACCATGAGGTGAAATTGGTGAAAATTGGAGGTAGGCCATCCTATATTAATGGAAGTGCCTTTAGCTCATGCAAGTGCAGATTTGGATCCAAGTCAATATAATGCACAACATATGTATAATATAGGGCATTGTGTACATGAATCAACTGCTGATTATATTTAGAGACTTTGGGTCTTTTAGGACGTTTTAAAACTAAGCTTTATTTCTCAGGTTTTGATAAATGTGTTACTAGTGCTGCACATGCATCCCCAGCTTCTGGATGGGACTTATTAGTGAAGGGACATGCATACACAGCACCTGTTAATCCATGAGTTCCCCATGTACTGTAACTGAAGAAAACAGCAACCTGTGGTTGTGCATTTATGACCCTAGTGAGTGTCAGGACTATGGTGCTCAAATTGGGCACTGTTTCCTTGTTCTCTGCAACACTGGGACTGCTGATAGAATGAAAGAACTACAGTTCATTCAATATTGAACACTTAAGCAACACACACGAGTCCTCCTGGCCTTGGTCAGATGGTACCAGAGAACCAATTCTGTGATATGGTCTGAAAGAACACTCCACATCTGATCCCAGGCTCTTTCACTCTGGCCAGCACATTACCATCAGGATCTCCTACTGCATTGCAGGCAATGGTGTCCAGTGAGGTGGTTCACTTGATGAAACTAACCATGGTGATAGAAGAGGGCAGGGCCGGCATCAGGCATGACTGGGCCCATGGGTACCAAATTGCCCTGGGCCCACAGCAGCATAGCCCAACATCCCCCCATACAGATGGTGTGGGGCTAATTAGCCCACCCACATGCCCCACCTACCTCTTGTCTCATGTGAATGACATATGTGCTTAGTCCCTTAGGGAAGCCCCTGCTGCCATCTTGGACACAGCACACATGACATTTACACTAATGGAAGAGGCAGGTGGGGTGTCTGTGCAGGCTTACTGAAGCCTGCAGTGCCTGTATTGGGGGGAGCTGGGAGCAACCTCTCTGTAACCCACGGCAGGGTTGGGTTGCAGGACCTGATGCAGCCACAGATCACAGAATGGGAGTGCCGCCCTCACACCATAAGGAGGGGCCCTTCTGAGCTACAGGGGCCCTTGGCCAGGGCCCAACCTGGCCACCCTCTGGTGCCAGCCCTGGAAGAGGGAGGTAGTGTTGCCTAGCAAATGGGATCACTGACCACTGCTGCAACCAGGCTATCAACCTGGCACCTCATTTCTGCCTTACTAATCCCTGGCTACCAGCTGATTAACTTATATCTCCTATAATTGCCTATGAATATCATTGAATTGGAGGGGCAGGCTTCATCTTCATGAAAACATGGAGGAGGAGAAACAAAGTGGAGATGGAGCTTCCAAGTGATATCTGTGCATATTCTAACAATAATGAGACCCTCTCCTGCCCTGGTGAAGATTGAGAAGGAAGGAACACTGAGGGTTGTTTCAAAAAAAGTTTCAACAAGGAGAATAGTAGAGATGGGTCCAACATAGAAGCTAACACCAAAAAGTTAACAAGACTACAACAGAGCCTTTCCCAACTCCCTTCTTGCTGTATTCAAATCTCTCCTCTTGTTTTAAACCAACACTTTCTCTCAGTGTTCCTCCATTCCCACTTTACTCAAACCTTTCCTGCTGATTAAAGCCAACACTTTTGATGGAGAAATTTTTATTTTCTCCTGTGGGATCTTTGCTGGGGGTCTTTTAAGTAATCAATGACACAGGCTTAGAGCAAAAAGGTAGGCCTTTATTTCTTTACAACAGTGGCGTCACTAGGGTTGGTGTCACCCGGTGCGGTAACTCCTTGGCGAGCCCACAAATGTCCTGCTGAGTGTGTGTGCACGCACACAGGGCCAGCCACCTATGCCCCTGGGAGGGCACGCGCTGGATGGGCACCCAGACGGAGAAGCAGGCCTGGGAATGCCGGCGTGCCTCCCTCGCTCCGCCGATGCTGCTCCTGGTCTCGCCCGCCCACCAGCCTGCCTCCGAGGAGGAGTTGGCTGCTTCGATGCTGACCCAGAGTGCTTCTCGGCTCCTTTGCCAGGCAACGGCGCGGGTGCCCTGCCCCGTGACAGGGCAGCTCTGGGTGTCACCCCCCTCATGGTGTCACCCAGGTGCGGTCCGCAGTCCCCACACCCCACTAGTGACGCCACTGCTTTACAAGCATATTCAGGGACAGTCCTCCAAGAGAGACTGTAATGAGGTATGGTGTGCACAGATCTTTTATACCTTAAAATTACAGCATGTGACAGTAATTAACCATGCCCCAAGTTCTTCGTAACAGTTCTTCCCTCTTGAAATATTTCCAACAAACCAGATAACTTTATTAAAATGAATACATCTATATTCATAGTTTTACAGACATCTCCCATCCCACTGTATTCCTCTCTTCTTAGATTCATGTCAATCTGTCCCCTTGACTGATATTACCCCTATTCTACTGTCATAGATACTGATGATCTTGTACTGTTCTGAGACCCATATGTACCCTACATTCCATTCCCATCATGGCTTCTGATCAGCCAAGCTGGCCTGGGACATCCCTAGGACATAACAGCCTGTACTTTAGACAATACCATGATGCAAAGCCAATTTTAGTTCCTCTTAGAGGACTGAAAATTCTATACTCTGCTATAGAAAAGGATTAATTTCAAATCACCATATTATAGATGAAAGCCACATAATATAAAAAGGATTAGGGAACACAGCAAAGAAAAAGAGGTAAATCTGGGCCAGCCACTTTCTATCAAACACATTATAAAATCAGTAGCAAGCCCAAATTTTATCTCCCCTCCACTGTTATGAATACTTCTCCCATACAAAACTAGGACTCTCTAATTATTTGCTTTCCCAAGATCAAACAGAAAAAGGTATATTAATCAAGAGATTGTGCGCATTGGCTTAACAATATCAAATTAATGATCGGCGGTCATGCATTAGCCATTTCTTGGCACAGAAAGATGCTCAGAAGTTTGCAGCGAGGTGAGCTTGACCTTATCTCTGCTTTTCCCTACACCCAGGCTTTGCTTTTAATGCTTGTTGTGTGTGAATGGGGAAAGAAATCCATTTTTCCTTCATTAATTTTTCAAGGGCCCAAATTGCTTGGGGCCAGGACCCCTTAAGGGGTTCTCCATCACTTTACCCCTCTCATGTTTCTCTATCCCTGCTTTACTCATACCTTTCCCACTGTTTAAAATAGTGTGTGTGTGTAAAGGGGGTTGAGAAAATGTGGGAGGAGGGAAGAAAAAGGGGTGAATGTGAAAATGGGGCAAAGGGGGTTGCAGAAAAGGATGGAGTAGAAGGCATGGAAATAGTGGTGAAGTTGAAAACGGGTACAAAAGAGGCTGAAGAATAATTGTGGCTTCATAATTGGGCAGAAAGTGAAAAGGGTGCTTAGTAGTTGCAATGTGTGCGAGGAGGTGGTCTTGTGCAAGGGGGTTGCAGAAAAAGAGGGGGAGGCATGGGGTGAAGGTGAAAACGGGTTCAAAATGGGGCTGCATAACAGAAGAGACAGATGGTTTTAGAAATGGGGTTAGGGATGTGAAAAGAGATCTTAGTAGTTGTATGAGGGTGGAAATAGGAAGCTTAAGGGGCTTACTATGGTGGAAGTGTGGTCTGGTGTAGAGTGAGCCGGGGTGCAGCCCCTAGTAAGACCATATGAAGAGCCCTGCTGGATCAGGCCAAATGACCATCTACTCCACATCCTTTTCTCACAGTGGCCTACCAGCTGCCTATGGGAAGCCTGAAAGCAGAACCTCAGCGCAACAGCACTATCCGCACTTGCATTTCCCAGCAACTGGTATCCAGAGATATCCAGAGATCCTTTGACACTGGAGGCAGAACATAGCCATTGTGGCTAGTAGACAATGATAGTCTTATATCCCATGAATTTGTTTAATCCTCTTTTAGAGCCATCCGAGATTTTGGACTTTTTCCTGTCTGATGAGTCCCTGTCACAGTTGTCACATACATAATTAACAGTTGCCTGCCTGCCTTTTCCAGCTAGTGATGGGAGTTGTCGGTGGGTGCCAGTTCGAAAGCATTCTGTTGACCTAACAGGCTGGTATTGATTCAAATTCATTCTTTGTCTGCAAGTCGCTACTTTTACTGATCTGGGATTTTTTTCCTCTTGGGAAAAAATATTGATATTGTTACCAAATTCTTCCAAGCTACACAGGAAGTGGATTGGACTGTGAAAGACCAACCCAAATGGTGTTTGCATTTTGACAAATTTGTAGGGCAGTCCAACATCTGAGAGAGAAGGTCAGGTCTCCTGTTCCCCTGGTGCATTCAGTATAGCTGCCCAATTTCCCTGCTTTTTAAAGTTTGATAGAAATACAGGCATACCCCGCCTTAATGTTCACAATGGGACTGGAGAATATACTTTAAGTGAAAATCTACTTTAAGTGAAGCAATTGTCTTCACGTGTACTGCACGCAATCACCACTAGATGGCAGTGGCGTCATGCCAATAAAATGTACGTTATTGCGAAGCACGCGAATGTTAAGCAGGGTATGGGGACATATGGAGCATGTACGTTATAGCGAGGCAACGTTAAGTGAAGCAACGTTAAGCGGTGTATGCCTGTATCTGTTGGCTATAGGTACATTCTTAAACTGCAGGGTATTTTTGCCTATTAGTGAATATAATTTATAGTTTAAAAGTAGCAACAATATGAATAGAAAGAACACATAAGATTAGGATTATTATAACGCAAATTGATTCAGGATGTGCTGAGGCAAAGTAGCTGTACTTTAACCCTCCCACTATTACTATTAAAACATTTATCATTACACTTTTCTTACAGAGTGCACTGGCATTTTGCATTTTGAACAAAGCATTTGCCTTTGTCTGACAAGAGTCTTCTTACATGTTAGCTCCCTGTGAAATGTGTTTTCTGTTTTTATTGAATCCCATTTTACTGTAGTCTCAAACGTGCCGGGCAATTTAAACAATTTGTTTCCAGATGCTGGCAGGTTATAAACAACAAAAAGCAGCTGCAGCAGAAATTGTTTAGCAGAAAATACCTTTCTCACTTCTGCTTACATTAGATTAGAAGGAGCAATGGGGTAAACTCAAGTGGGGTTGTAGCTTTTGTCTTTAGGAAGAAAACCCCTATTTCATCTCATTTTCAAGACAAGTATTTAACCTTTTTTAACAAAGAAATCTTTTGATGGGGAAGATGTAGAATACCAAGTAATATTAACTGAAAATGATCAATGAAGCTTCACAAAAGGAAACAGACAAAAAACATTCTGTACCCGTTCAGAGCTACCCCTTCTCCCCATTACATTTATATCAACTATCCATTGAGCAATATATTCAAAGATATATTCTCTGGTCATGACACAAAACATCGCAAGTGCAGGATTCCTGTAGATAACTATGAAAAGGTAATGATCTAACACTCTCTGGCCAAGATAGTTTTTGAAAGCTAACAATGGGGACCCCATGCATTTGCAGACTATTAGTATGAGAAGAAATTGAGACACGTATATTTAATGAAAGTATATTAATAATCTTGCCATGATATGTCAATAAGTGGGTAGCTAGGGCTTTATAATGACATATGGGCTAGACCATGTGCAGGGAACCTTTGGTCCCCCCCAGATGTTGCTGAACTACATCTCCCATCAGCCCTAGCAAGCATGGCCAAGCCTACGGATGATGGGAGTTGTAGTTCAGCAACATTTGGAGGCCCAAAGATTCCCCATACCTGGACTAGATATTGCAGTGTACTATTAATACATTCATATTTTATTTATAAAACTATATCTTATTTTTTAAAAACAAACACAAAATTAACATTATTACACTGAATTGGGGGGAGGGATGAAATGGAATATGCCAGCAATGCATAACTAGATAAATAATCTCTTTGAGATGTAAAAAATATGTCAGAAACAAAATACGTTGGGTATAGTATGAAATAATAATTACCCCTAAAAAGAGAGAGCTGTGTCTGGCCATACTGATGAGCATTTTAAAAAGTCAGAGTTCATGTAAACTAGTCCTAATACATCAATAATGTCTCACCACTTCAGCTATCTGCAGAACCCAGAAAATATCTAAGTTTCAATAAAATGAGGCCAGATATAAGTAGACTGCACCTTTCTTCTAATATGTTATTTTTATTACAGTGAGGAAGACAACATATATTTCTTTTGTAAAAATCAGAGCAGGAGGCCTCCATCAGAATAACTCCTTATCATAAACACATTACTAGGGAGTAAATCTCTTTGGAATAAATGAGACTTGTTTGCAAATGACAGTGATCTGGACATGGTTAATAAGTGTATGCTGAAATGCATAAGGTCCTGAGCATATGAATTCAGTGGAGTTGCTTTTGAGTAGACATACATTTATTTATTTAGACAATTTATATATCTCTTAATTACAATAGTATCTAAGCAGCGTCATCTCTAAGCAGTTTAGGATTGGATTAGAAGTCATTATTATTTCAGAGGGACACAAGCATGCACTATTTTCACTGGATTATGCCTAATGATTATGCTTTTGTGGAGCTTGGAGAAGATCCTAGGAGCAGTGAAACATGACCCCCCTCCATCCACAGAATGGTTCCAGTCTACAGTAGAAGATCTGCACAGATGACCATTTCCCTGAAGCAACATGAGCAACTTCACTCTTACTGCTACTGTCGCACAAATACTAGCCCAGAACTTGTAGTTTCATAATTGTAGAAATGAAATGGAGGAGACCTTTGGTCTTCCGTGTACTAAATTAAATTAAATGCTAAAAAAGCAGTTATAAAAGTGCTTTGGGAACTGGGCCAGTGATGGTGGGGTGTGCTACTCATCCAGAACACTATTTAAAGATGACTTGCTATAACACCCATACCTAGTATATATTATGTAGTTCTTACCAGGGTTCTGGAGCTTGTTTTAGCTTTTCCAACTTGGAGAGTTATGAATTTTTGCAAAACTGGTTTGAAAAAGAATAAATTCACATACTGTGAACAAAGATAGGTTTATAATATCTAAGGCTGTGAGCACACTAGTTACCCACAGCAAAGTGTTTCCATGGACCACACCTGGAGGGGGGAATGGGTTGATCTGCCAATCAACAGCCAAAGACATCTGTTTGAAGTGATTTTTTTTTAAAAAAAACACATTCAAGCTGATCCCACCAGGTTTTACAATAAAAAGAGGCAGAGTTTGACTAGCATCGTGTGCCCCCATGTAAGAAAAGAGAGGTGGAGATGCACTGGAACCAGCAGAACAGTGAGTGTGTCTCTACTGTACGAATGTAATAACATTCACTAATAGGCAAAAAACCTTGCGGTTTAAGAATGTACCTATAGCCCACAGATATTTCTATCAAACTTAAAAAGCAGGGAAATTGGGCAGCTATAGTGAATGCACCAGGGGAGCAGGGGACCTGACCTCCTCTCTGAGATATTGGACTGCCCTACAAATTTGTCAAAATGCAAACACCATTTGGGTTGGTCTTTCACAGTCCAATCCACTTCCTGCGTAGCTTGGAAGAATTTGGTAACATGTGCCTCTGAGCGTATGGTGAGTGGTGGCAACACTTGCCATCTCCAAAGATGGAGAATTATATTTTTGTATGTTTGTTGTTGTTCTTACTTTGCTTCTTTCCCGTGTTACTAATGTTTCTACAGAGAATCTAAACTAGAAAATTTTATTTCCCTCATTATTCATCCTAGAAATCTGTGTCAAATTTATTTTTTATTAATTTCAAAGCCTTTTTATTGGTCAATGTCATATGATGGTGAAGACAGCCTTTTGTGTTTCAAATTGGAGGTTATGTTCTATTTCTATTTTGGGTGCATTAACAGTGGAATCTGAAACTGCAGTTTGATGTAAAACCAGTGATTATAATATGTTGCTACTTCAGGAATGACTCTAGCTGTTGGAAAAAAGAGGATGCATGTTTTCAGCCTGCTATGTTTAAACCACTTTATTTAAGGCAAGGTGTTCATGATCAATTAAAAATATAGAGCATACCTAGAATTTTGCTAGAATATATTTCACCTCCCACTGTTTTATCTTGTGCAAATTGAGACACTTCTGAGGTCCACCGGAGACTATTCTGCAGAAGTCAGTGCCATTATTCCACAATTATGTTTGGAGTGTACATTTTGCAGTGTTGCTGTACTTCACATATTCATAGAAATAAAAGCAAAAGAAAATGATTTCCTATAGGAAACTTCACTAAAATTGCAAAGTAAATCAGACATATTGAAAGTGACTATCTGAACTATATAAACTGTCTTAATCAGAGCTTGGAAAAGTTACTTTTTTGAACTACAGCTCCCATCAGCCTAATCCAGTGGCCATGTTGCCTAGGGCTGATGGAAGTTGTAGTTCAAAAAAGTAACTTTTCCAAGCTCTGGTCTTAATAATGTTGCTTCCTTCCTGCTAAAACAAGATCAGCATAGCACATGTCTTCTTTCTATTCTTTGGGCTGATTGCAGGTGTTGCCACCACTCACCATATGCTCAGAGACACATGTTACCAAATTCTTCCAAGCTACACAGCAAGTGGATTGGACTGTGAAAGACCAACCCAAATGGTGTTTGCATTTTGACCAATTTGTAGGGCAGTCCAATATCTCAGAGAGGAGGTCAGGTCCCCTGCTCCCCTGGTGCATTCAGTATAGCTGCCCAATTTCCCTGCTTTTAAAAGTTTGATAGAAATATCTGTGGGCTATATGTACACTCTTAAACCGCAAGGTTTTTTGTCTATTAGTGAATTTCCCTGCTTTTTAATCCGGGAGGTAAGAAATGGGATCCTGTGCAAGTTTGCTGAGAATGGATTGATCATTTGCATGTTTATTGAGTTCAGTGGGATTTACTCCCATGCAATCATGCTTATGATAGGTAAAATTGACTGGGGGGGAGGGATGGAGGGCTGAAGAGGGGAGGGGAGGAGGAAGGGAGAGGAAAGGGGAAAGAGGGGAAAGGCAGGTCTTATCATTTGCATGATTATTGAGTTCAATCAGATTTACTCCTATGCAATCATGATTAGGATAGGTAAAACTGATGATGGGGGAGGGGGAGAGGGAAGGAGCATATTGGAGGGGGGCAAAGGAACGGGAGGGCAGAATTGATCACTTGGATGCTTATAGAGTGCGATGGTATTTACTTCCGTGCAATCATGCTTAAGATAGGTAAAACTGACCATGGGGAGGAGGAAGGGGAGGGAAGAAGGGGAAGGATGGGATTGGAAGGGGAGGGCCAAAGGAAGGGTGAGGGAAGGGGCAAGTGGGAGGGGATAGGAGGGAGGAGAAGAGAGGGTGGGTTTAATCATTTCTATACTTTTTGAGTTCAATGGGATTTATTTCTGTGCAATCATGTTTGAAAATGGAAATGGACTGCCTTCAAGTCGACCGGACTTACGACATAAGAACATAAGAACAGCCTGCTGGATCAGGCCAGTGGCCTATCTAGTCCAGCATCCTGTTCTCACAGTGGCCAACCAGGTGCCTGGGGGAAGCCCACAAGCAGGACCCGAATGCAAGAACACTCTCCCTTCCTGAGGCTTCCAGCAACTGGTTTTCAGAAGCATGCTGCCTCTGACTAGGGTGGCAGAGCACAGCCATCATGGCTAGTAGCCATTGATAGCCCTGTCCTCCATGAATTGGTCTAATCTTCTTTTAAAGCCGTCCAAGCTGGTGGCCATTACTGCATCTTGTGGGAGCAAATTCCATAGTTTGACTATGCGCTGAGTAAAGAAGTACTTCCTTTTGTCTGTCCTGAATCTTCCAACATTCAGCTTCTTTGAATGTCCACGAGTTCTAGTATTATGAGAGAAGGAGAAAAACTTTTCTCTATCCACTTTCTCAATGCCATGCATAATTTTATACACGTCTATCATGTCTCCTCTGACCCGCCTTTTCTCTAAACTAAAAAGCCCCAAATGCTGCAACCTTTCCTCGTAGGAGTCGCTCCATCCCCTTGATCATTCTGGTTGCCTCTTCTGAACCTTTTCCAACTCTATAATATCCTTTTTGAGATGAGGCGACCAGAACTGTACACAGTATTCCAAATGCGGCCGCACCATAGATTTATACAACGGCATTGTGATATCGGCTGTTTTATTTTCAATCCCTTTCCTAATTATCCCTAGCATGGAATTGGCCTTTTTCACAGCTGCCGCACACTGGGTCAACGATCCTTTGAATAGGGTTTTCATGGTAAATGGTATTCAGAGGTGGTTTTACCATTGCCTTCCTCTGAGGCTGAGAGGCAGTGACTGGCCCAAGGTCACCCAGTGAGCTTCATGGCTGTGTAGAGATTCGAGCCCTGGTCTCCCAGGTCCTAGGCCAACACTGACCTAGGGGGAGGGGCAGGGAAGGGGAGGGGAGGATATTGGGTGGGTGGACACTGGGCACAAGGGAAGCCCCTTTCCTTTCCTTTCTAAAAGGAAAACATTGTGAACAGTATCATTGCTTTTCAGCGTTTCCTCCACCTTTTTATTCTACAGAAGGCACATGTAGCCTCCCACTAGGGTTGCCAGGTTCAGGGCCTGAGACTGATCCTGTATCTTTAGGAGAAGAGAAAGTCAGCCATGGGCAGGTGTTCTTGTAACACTGTAATTGGAAAAACCACAAGGTGGAATTCCCCCTTCCCTCTGCACAACTTTTAAAGATACAGAAGACCTCTTGGAGGCTGGGCCTGGCAACCAAGCAGTCTTCTGTATCTTTAAAAGTTGTGCAGGGGGGACTTCCGGGAAGGGTGACTTCGCTTGTGCCTGCTTTTGAGACGGGCTCCCGCCTCAAAAGAAGCTTATTCAGATATAAATCAGTCAGAACATTTTTTTTTTGACTGATGAAATTTCTCCCGGGCAGGGAGAAATGTAGAGATCAACCTCCAAAGCCGGTTTTTGTTGGGAGGACTGGATTTCATTAATTTATGAGAAAAGGTCCAGCCAGCAATGCCGGACGGACTTCCGAACAAGCTCTATCTGATTAATGCGACACGTTTATCTTTTCTTCAAAGAGAAAACGGACTAACAGGCAAGCACCCTTCTTTCTATTCTTTTTTTTACTTGGTTTAAATTGTTGCAGCAAAAAGAGATTTGTCAAATGAATCAGCTTTAAAGAACTTCTGGGTGAGCTATAACTCTTCTCTGTTATTCACGAAATTAACAGCTTATCTCTGTTTCTATTGCAAAAAGCTGTCCTGGAAGTGCATTCTAAAGATATAAACAGAAGAGGGATTTCTATTCCAAGGAGAAAAAAATAAAAAATATGAACTTTGGAACATTATATTGTCTGGGACTATTCTCTTTTTGGTCTATTTTATTTTGACGAATCTGCTTCTTCACGACGCCACTAACTGTTTTGATGCTGGGAACTAAATTTGTTTTGTATTCTTGAACATAGAGAGATAAGGCAGGCTGCTCTGTTTATACTGTGATGTCATCAAGCCTGGAATATTAACCCAATTGTTGCTGAAATAAGAAGTGGTACTTCTTTATTTTTGTTTTGTTTTGTTTTCGTGGTTTTAAAAATGGCAATCAAGAAAGTGGCTGAGAATCAGACAATTTTGTCTTTGAATGTTTTATGATTTTGTTTTGTATGTTTTATGAAAATTTGAATAAAATTTGTAAAAAAAAAAAGTTGTGCAGGGGGAAGGGAGAATTCCACCTTGTGGATTTTCCCATTACAATGTTACAAGAACACCTGCACTTGGCTGACTTTCTTTTCTCCTAAAGATACAGGATCAGTCTCAGGCCCTGAACCTGGCAACCCTACCTCCCACCCAAATTTAAAACAAAGCTGTCCCTGGCCACATCCACACCAGGCCTCTATTACACGTTGGACAATCATTATTTATTTATTTATTCTGTTTATATACTGCCCCATAGCCGAAGCTCTCTGGGCAGTTTACAATAACTAAAAACATTAAAAACAAATGTATAAATTTAAAAACACATCTTTTAAAAACAATTTAAAACACAATTTAAAACAATTTATCATGGCTTCTCTCAAAGCCATGGCTCAAAACCAATCATGGCTTCTCTCAAAGAATCCTGTGAAGTGTAGTTAGTGAAGGGTGCTGAGAGTTGCTAGGAGATGCCCTGTTCCCCTCACAGAGCTTCAATCAGAGTGGCTGACTGTTAAAACATTCTCTCAGGGGAATAGGAGTCTCCTCTCAGCACCCTTCACAAACTACACTTCCCAGGATTCTTTGAGGGAAGCTATGAGTGTCTCAAGTGAAATCAAGTCTGGTGTGGGTGTGGCCCTCTGATTAGCCAAGCCCAGCAGCTGTGAGGCTTTTAGAACACTGACAGTTGGTTCTTACTGAGCGTGCCCCGCATTATCATTGGCTTCAAGCCAAAATTTCTTACATTAATTAAAAAACAGCCAGGCATTTTTTTTAACTTTTAAACTGCAGAAGATGAAGGTCAGAGTATGGGGCAAGGTCAGTATTAGGATTACAGGTACTCTGTGAACATGGCTGATTTTTAATGAATTTCAACAGATTATGAGAACTCAGAGAAAAAAGTCCAAAAGGGCTCTGGAGTTTTCTCTCTTTTTAGACTTTGAACTCTCGATTCTCTCTGACTGTTTTGTGTATCGCCATGAAAATTGAGAGGGTTGTTAACCAAGCGTTTCTGAGTTCAGGACTGTAAGTTTGGTAAGGTTTTATTTTGAAATGAGCTTATGGGAAGCATCAGAATGGCATGGGGGTATTTTCAATTTAACATTGCGGAATGTGAAAAATCCATGCTGGCTATAGTATACAGCCACTCTCGTAGTTGTCTAATAAGAAGAGCCCTGCTTTATCAGACCTAGTTCATTTAGACTAGCATCCTATCTCCCACAGTGGCAATCCAGGTGCCTCTGGTAAGCAGGACATGTAGGCAACTGCCTTCTCCTGTAGCTGCTCCCAGCAGCTGGTATTCAGTAGCATACCACCTCTGAATCCGAAGGCCACAATATAGCCATCATGACTGGTAGCCATTGATAGACTTTTCTACCATGAATTTTTCTAATCACCTTTTAAACCACCTAAATTAGAGACCATCACCACATCTCTGTCTCTGAAAAATTCCAGTTCACTGGATTGTATGCAAGGTGTTTTGTAATAGGGTGCCAGCAATTTATTCCACCACAACCTTATCTTCATCTAATGCTTTAACATCCCATCATCTTCAATGACATTTCCATTGACTCAATGCTATAAAAATCCAGCTCTCCAATATGTTATTGCATTTCTTCATAGCAGATATTTGCCATAGATGTGGAAATGTTCTTTAAACCAGAAGAAAGGCTCTATTAGCTAATCTCTTCAACATGCATATTTATTTTCCAAATTCTTTTTCATGGGTTGATCTTTTCTTATCTCAAACAATCCTACGCCACTGGAGTTACAAGAGTAAATTTGAACAGCTGCTTCAGCAGCATCTAACTACATTGAACTATTTTATTAACTAGAAAACAAAACAAAAACATTGCTTCAAACTCAACTATTAAGCATTATGAAGCAATGGACTAAAAGCAACCTTTTTGGTGTGACATGTAAATAATTATAAACAAACAGCTTTTTAACATGATGTATAACTCTCTTTTTTTGCTGCGAAGTCAGATATGCACAGCCTCTTGTCTTATGTAACAGTTACCAGTTGCAGTTTTGCAACATAGCTCATTTTTGTCTGTTTAGGATTTAATTGCTATATGTAGAGAATATAGAGTGATTACTTGCACATGCTTCTGTCTGTGTTTTGATGTTGTGCCATCTCTTTCATGAGCCTTTGCTTACATTTATGTTAGACGTCAATAAGGCCTACATCTTTGAACTGTGGTAGAGGCAAAAAGGCTTGTCAAAACATTTTTCCTGCTTTGTGGCATCTATGAAGAACACTCCCTGCCAATACAGTTTGTATTTATTTTCACACATATGCCTGGCAAATACACTGTTGGTTTTGATACATATTCTGTATACATATTCACTGATAGTTAACACTTAAAAAACATATTTCTTATATTATTTAACCAGTCTATTGATTTTTAACAAATATATTTAAAAGCAAATATATTTAAAATGGATTAAACCATGCCCTAGTTACTTTTTATTTGGACTATTGCAATGTGCTCAATGTGGGCTGCCTTTGAAAACTGTTTGGAAACTGCAACTGTGGCCAGAGTGCGAACTGTAAGAGGCTATACAGAATGTGTGATTTCTTTGTTACAACAATGCTGCTCCCCCAGCCCACGCAATACAAGCATAATGTGCAGGTGGGGTGGGGGAGGAACGACATTGAGTTGGATGACAAGAAGGTGCAGGAAATAAATGGGAAGGAGGAGGATTGGTGAGCACCCTTAGGAGCATTGAATGGTGATGGGCATCTCCAGAGGCCAGCTGCTAGGAGCCCTGGGACCCTTAGTCTGGATATTGAGCCTGAGGCTCTGCCCATAGTTGTAGGATCCTGGGAGGGGTAGCCTCCCTACTCATCTCAATAGCGTGGTTCAGGTAAAGGGGCCATGACCTGTCATGCCTGTTGACCTGGGCAGTGTTTGGCTCACCCAAGTCATTCATTTAAACTAGGGTCACATCAACACCATACATTTAAAGCACATTTAGAACACACAGTTTCCCCCAAACAATCCTGGGAATGGTAATTTGTTATGGGTATTGTAGCTCTGTGAGTGGTAAACTACAGTTCCCAAGGTACGTTGGGAGAAGCCATGCAAATGTATGGAGTAGATGTGACCTAGCTGCCTACACTGCTCACGTCTTCCTGCAGAAGTTTGTATTGTTCAAATGTGGCCCTAGTTCAACCAGGTTATTTCCTGGTTCTGGTCATAACGGAATAGACCATTTCCAAGCCCAGTAAAAAGTGCTATGCTGGTTTTTACCTTTAAAACTCTAAACAGCTGAGAACTGTTTAGGCAGGAGGTCCAGCGGAAGAGTGCAGAGGTTTTTCTGGGGAGGCGAGATCCCTGGCCTTTAAAGGAACTTTGATATTTACCTTCCATGGGCTGGCCTGCTTGAGACAGACATGACTATCCTTCTGGGCTCATGGCCTGCCTCTTCCTTTTTCTAGATATCTGCAAGGCTACCCACAGACCGGGGGTGGAATATCTTCCTTTTTAAGCTCAGGCACTCCCTGGTTTCAGAAGTGGTTCAGGTTAAATCCTATGACCCTTACCTGGAAGTAAATCCTCATGCATAGGACTGGGCTAGGTTTCTTTCTACACTTGAGATTCTAAGGATGCAATTCTATGCACCTTTGCTTGGGAATTAGTGGCCAATTGGGATGAATTTCACACATACCATACAAGTATATTTCTTAAATCTGAATCCTAAACAGATTACTTGGAGACAAGCTCCATTACATCCAAGCCATATGTTTAGAATTGAGGGATTTGTAGCAGATCCCAAGGGGATCTCATACAATTGCAGTATTTTGAAAACAGTTAAATGCTACGATAAAACACTGTATTATTCAGCTGGATGTCGAACAGTTTGAACTTTTATAATCATATAAAGTGAGTTAAATGAAAACATCAAGCGGCCACATGCAGTGAAATCTCCAGCTGATGATTGAACAGCACCATTTTAATTGTCACACAGAAGAGAAATATTTCTCATTTAGAACAAAACACAATTGTTCTTCACAAAACCCTTTCTAATACATTATGAAGGCAGCTTACAAATATAAGTTTTAATTATTGTTTAATGCAGGGGTGGGTACTTTGCCGTCCCCAAGGGCTCCATTCCTTTGGGGGTAATTTGTCAGAGGCTTCATGCTTGTGGTGGGCAAGGCTGCTGGGTGGAGCAAGAAGTGGATGGGGCTGGAGCCATCTGTACTCTCTGTCTGTCTGTCTCTCTCTCTCTCTTTCTCTCTCACACAGACACACACACATTTGAAGCACATTTAAAGTGCAATGCTCCCTGAAAGAATCCTGGGAACTGTAGTTTACTCCCACAGAGCTACAATTCCCAGCACCCTTAACAAACTACAGTTCCCAGGATTATTTGGGGGGAGGAAATGTATGGTCTATGCATAGCCTCGGAGGAGGGGAAGCTTCCATTGTTACCAAGGAAGCTTTTCCCCTTAAGCCTAATTGCCATTTGGGGAGGAGTGCTTTTCTTATGGGGAGTCACAGCTTGTGGGGAGGAAATAATTAAATTTTCCTTTCCCAGCTGCCACACCCATTGCCCGTCACACAGCAATTAGGTTTGGGGGGGAAAGCTCCCCATTCATATATGAACAGCAGCTTTCCCCTCCCCCCAGCTTAATTGCTGCTCAGGAAGTGGTGAAGCTGTAGCAGATTCAAAATCACTGTGGCCACATCTGATCTACAGGTTTTTAAAATTTGTGTATATATTGAATGATTTTACACAACAGCACTTGACCATTACCCATAAGATGCCTTCTGATCCTCTGAAGACACATTATAAAAGTCAGTGAATGCTTAGATGTCAATTTATGGTTTTTGTTTTACATTTTTGCAAATCCCCTCAGCCATGAAGCTTGCTGGGTGACCTTGGGCCAGTCAGTGCCTCTCAGCCTCAGAGGGACACAATGGTAAACTACCTCTGACAGGGCCGGTTCTAAAGGGCGGTGCAGGAGCCGCAGATCGCAGGAGAGGAGGAGCGTCTGAGCCACCCACCATTCCCCCACTTCACCTACCTTTCTCTGTGCTGTTTTTTGCAGTGCACGCAGGGTTGCCATCAATTAAGATGGTGGCTGAGGTTTCCATAAAGGGCTGAAGCCTCTGCCGCCAACTTGGTTGATGGAAACAATGCGCGTGCGTGCGCATGCCATCAACCAAGATGGCAGCAGAGACTTCAGCCCCTTACGGAAACCTCACTGCCATCTTGATTGATGGTGACCCTGCGCACCTGCGCACACAGTGTGTGCAGCCACAAAAGACAGCAGAGAAAGGTAGGTGAAGCAGGGGGATAGTGGGGTGATGGTGGGCAGCTCGGAAGCTCCTGTCCTGCGATCCGCACTCATGCCACAGATCATGGAAGGGGAGTGGAGGGGCCCAGGACACACTGGTGCCCAAGGTTCCCGGCATGCCTGGAGCCGGCCCTGACCTCTGAATACCGCTTACCATGAAAACCCTATCCATAGGGTCGCCATAAGTCGACTGTGAAAGACCAACCCAAATTGTGTTTGCATTTTGACAAATTTGTAGAGCAGTACAATATCTCATAGAGGAGGTCAGGTCTCCTGCTCCCCTGGTGCATTCACTATAGCTGCGCAATTTCCCTGCTTTTTAAAGTTTGATAGAAATATCTATTGGCTACAGGTATGTTCTTGTACCGCAAGGTTTTTGCCTATCAGTGAATAGAATTGTGAATGATATCTGTGAGACCCTTTCTAGTTTATAATTCTGTGCCTGTAAGAGATACAACCTGCAAAGGAAGAAACCTGCTCCACTGGTCAGACTAGTCTCCTATGTCAATCTAATAGGGTGGTTAATAGGTCTGTCGAATGCCCCCATTAACAAGTGTAAGAATCTGTCAGAGAGGCATGTGGGCCACTTAGAATTCTTTCAGGAGAGAGGCCCTCCTCCCCCCATCATCCGGCTGGAGGCTCCCCCCTCCTCCCCTGGAACCAAGGAGAGGTTTGAGTTTCCAGTCTAGTCTGGAGAAGCTAGGAAGAAGGAAGACACAGAGAGGCTTGCTGTCTGCACCATGACTGTGGGTTGCCTCCCTACAAGCCTGATGGAAAAGCAATATCTATTGGACTGTGAATGCCTTGAACCCCTCAATTTTAACCCCAGGTGGTGAATGCAAAACCAAACACTGGGTAAGTGCAGGAACTCCTGGAAGCCTCACACCACTTGGAGACTGGGGTGGCACGCAACAATACTATAAAGTGGGAGAGAAGTTTGGGAGGAGAGAGCAGCTATAGGAGTAGTTTAGGTCTGTAACAAAGAGAGATTTAGAAAGTGAAGCAGTGAATCCAACATCGGCAACATAGCAGGGGGGAACAGGGAATTCTTTCTGGATTAAAACTAGAGCTTGGAAAAATTACTTTTTTGAACTACAACTCCCATCAACCCAATCCAGTGGCCATGCTGGCTGGGGCTGATGGGATTTGTAGTTTTAAAAAAGTAATTTTTCCAAGCTCTGATTAAAACTCCAATGGCGAGTCAGGGGATTAAACTTCTTCCAGGAACAGTTATTCAGGGAGAAGGGAAGGGAGAAGGAACTTTATCCAGCAATCTCAGGGAAAGCTCAATGATGACAAGTGTCTCAACCCTCCTAAGTTAGGAACCAAGGACTTACAAAGACCTCTCTGAAGAAAGGATGAAGTTTTGGGACACTGAGAGCACTCATAAACTGGCTGCTCTCATCTGAGGGAGATTCCAGACCAAGCAGTCTATGTATTTTAATTTCTTTACAGTTTTAAATTGAGGTGCTGTGTGGCTGCTCTGTTCTCCTTTGAGATGAAGGGTGAGATAAAATTTCATAAATAAATAAATGCATAAATAAACCACAGTTAATCTTGCTTTTGCATAAAATGCTGATTTGTAAGCATTCCGTTTCTATAGCTTCTGCATGAATATATACACTCTTTTATCTGGTCAGCTGAAATTTTGAGAGGCCAGGATCCAAAGAACATTCAACCAGTTGCCAGTTGCTGAAAAGCAAAAAGGCTTTTGAAACTGAAAAGAGCTGCAAAACTATTTTGAGATTACAGCCTTAAACTAATTTGCTGCTCCCTTCTGCTCTTGTCTCATTTCAAACTTGTCCCCTGCAATGCAATATGATCTGCTATTATTTTATATATATCTCTTAGCAAAGTCAGTGCTCTGATTTATATATTTAGAAGAAGTCAACCATGTGAAGTGTTCACACTGGTGCAGCCACATGGAAAAGTCATAAATGACTCTAGGAATGCATACTGTACTCATATGCAATACTCTAGAAGCCTCATTCATGAGATTTGTCTCCCTCAAAAGGAAAGATGTGTGTGTATGAATGGGCCTCCAAAGAACTGTGCATTGGAATGGATGTCACAGCTCATATGTTTTTTTCCCATGTGACAGTGACATTTATTTATTTATTTATTAAATTTCTATACCGCCCCATAGCTGAAGCTCTCTGGGCGATTCACAACAGATAAACATCCAATATACAATTAAAACATATGTGAACAATTTAAAAATAAATCAATTACACCAAAAACCTAAACATAATTAAGCACATAAACAACTGCAAAACTCAATACTAAAATATTAAATATTTAAAAAGTATTAAATTAGTTGAAATATTAGATGTTAAGATATAAGATGTTAAATATTAAATATAAATATTAAATGTTAAATGTTAAAATGTAAAAATGCCTGGGAGAAGAGGAAGGTTTTTACCTGGCGCCGAAAAGATAATAATGTTGGCGCCAGGCATACCTCATCAGGGAGAGAATTCCATAACTCGAGGGCCACCACTGAGAAAGCCCTTTTTCTCGTTGTCACCTTCTGGGCTTGTCTCTGAGTAGGCCCCCGGAGGAGGGCCTTTGATGTTGAGCACAGCATATGGGTAGGTTCGTATCAGGAGAGGCGTTCCATAGGTATTGTGGTCCCAAGCCGTGTAAAGTTTTATAAGGCAAAACCAGCGCCTTGAATCGAGCCCGGAAGCATATAGGCAGCCAGTGCAAGCGGGCCAGAATCGGTGTTATATGTTCAGACCTCCGAGTCCCTGTTAGCAGTCTGGCCGCTGCATTTTGCACAAGCTGTAGCTTCTGAACCATCTTCAAAGGCAGCCCCACATAGAGTGCATTGCAGTAGTCCAATTTAGAGGTTACCAGTGCATGGACAACTGAAGCAAGATTTTCCCTGTCCAGATAGGGGCGTAGTTGGGCCACCAACCGAAGTTGATAGAAAGCACTCCGTGCCACCAAGGCTACCTGTGCCTCTAGTGACAGGGATGGTTCTAAAATAACTCCCAAACTACGAACCTGCTCCTTCAGGGGGAGTGCAACCCCATCCAGAACAGGTTGAACATCCACCATCTGGGCAGGAGAACCACCTACTAACAGCATCTCAGTCTTGTCTGGATTGAGCCTCAATTTATTTGCTCTCATCCAGTCCATTATCGCAGCCAGGCATCGGTTCAGCACCTTGACAGCCTCACCTGAAAAAGATGAATAGGAGAAGTAGAGCTGCGTGTCATCAGCATACTGGTGGCAACGCACTCCAAAACTCCTGATGACCGCACCCAGCGGCTTCATGTAGATGTTAAAAAGCATGGGGGATAGTACTGACCCCTGTGGAACTCCATATTGGAGGGCCCAGGGTGCCGAGCAAAACTCCCCAAGCACTACCTTCTGGAGGCAACCCGCCAAGTAGGAGCAGAACCACTCCCAAGCAGTACCTCCAACTCCCAGATCAGCGAGTCTCCCCAGAAGGATACCATGGTCGATGGTATCAAAAGCCGCTG
This sequence comes from Rhineura floridana, assembly GCF_030035675.1. NCBI lineage: Eukaryota > Metazoa > Chordata > Lepidosauria > Squamata > Rhineuridae > Rhineura > Rhineura floridana. Next base: position 115,189,584 of record NC_084484.1, on the reverse strand, counting down.
AGAGATCAAGGAGAATCAACAGAGTTACACTCCCCCTGTCCTTCTCCCGACAAAGGTCATCATACAGGGCGACCAAGGCCATCTCCGTGCCAAAACCGGGCCTGAAACCCGATTGAAATGGATCTAGATAATCGGTCTCATCCAAGAGTGTCTGGAGCTGGTCCGCAACCACTCTTTCCAGGACCTTGCCCAAGAATGGAACATTGGCTACCAGCCTGTAATTATTAAGATTTTCTGGGTCCAGGGAAGATTTCTTCAAAAGTGGTCTCACCACCGCCGCCTTCAGGCAGCGAGGGACCACTCCCTCTCGCAATGAGGCATTAATCACTTCCCTGGCCCAGCCGGCAGTTCCAACCCTGCTAGCTTTTATCAGCCAAGAGGGGCAAGGGTCTAAGATAGAAGTGGTTGCATGCACCTGTCCAAGCACCTTGTCGACGTCCTCAAGCTGCACCAATTGAAACTCATCCAACAAATCATGACCAGACTGTGCTCCGGATACCTCATTTAATTCCACTGCTATAACATTGGAGTCTAAGTCCCGACAGATGCATGAAATTTTATCCTGGAAGTGCCTAGCAAATTCATTACAACGGGCTTCGGATGGATCTATCATGTCCATAGGGCCAGAATGTAAGAGCCCTCGGACAATTTTAAAAAGCTCCGCCGGCCAGCAGATAGAAGATTGTATGGTGGCAACAAAATATTGTTTTTTCGCTGCCCGCACTGCCCCTAAATACGACTTGGTATAGGCACTTACCAGTGCAAAATTGCATCCATCAGGAGTTCATCTCCATCTGCACTCCAGCCATCTCCTGTACTGTTTCATCGCTCTCAGCTCTGGAGTATACCATGCAGCTGTATGAGCTCTACCCAGGAGAGGGCGCTCAGGAGCGATCGTGTCAGCTGCCCGGGTCATTTCAGTGTTCCACAATTCGACCAGGGTTTCGATAGGAGCGCCAGCCTTATCAGCCGGAAAACTCCCCAGAGCCTTTTGAAAACCATCTGGATTCATTAGTCTCCGGGGGCGGACCATCTTAACAGGTCCCCCACCCCTGCAGAGGGGAGAAGCCGCTGTAAGTCTAAACTTCAACAAGTGGTGATCTGTCCATGACAAAGGGGCTGATGTAAGACTCCCTACCTTCAGATCACCTTCGCTCTGTGCAGTTGCAAAAATCAGGTCTAGAGTATGCCCTGCCACGTGCATTGGGCCAGTAGTGTATTGGGACAGCCCCATGGTTGTCATGGAGACCATGAAGTCCTGAGCCACCCCAGATAGGGTGGCCTCGGCATGAATGTTGACATCCCCCAGCACTAAAAGTCTAGGGGATCTCAACAATACATCCGAGACCACCTCCGTCAGCTCAGTTAGGGAGTCTGTTGGGCAGCGGGGTGGGCGGTACACCAGCAGAATCCCCAATCTGTCCCCCTGACCCAACACAAGGTGCAAGCATTCCAGACCAGTAGCTAAATGGACAGGGTGCTTGGAGAGAGAGATGGAACTCCTATAGACCACATTCTATATGGAAGCCTGTTAAACATATGAACCAGGGGTAGGCTACTGAGAAACTTCTATTCTATTCCATGGCACTTGTGCGATGAATTCTATGAAGATGTATCTCATGCTGCTTAGGATCCACATATACTTCTTGGAGGGGATGACCCAAAGATATGAGTTGTTATCAGTGGGCTGATGAAACTTGGCACTATTTTTCCTTTTCATGTAATCCAAATTGAATGAATGCCTAGTGGCAATACATCCATTGTTTAGCTGTCTTCATGGTTATTATTCAGCTACCAAGGAAAAGCCTCTTTAATTTACCAAGGTAATGGAATTTAATTATAGATGGTCTTTAGACTGACCTGATTTTCTGAGTTCTTTGACCTATATTTTACTCTGTGTTTTTGTATGTCACCTTGTAAGTTTTGCCAATGGAAAGGTGGGATTTATATTTTAAAAACATTCAAATAATGTTAATACACACATCTTCCATTCTTTACTATTACATAAACAAGCCTTGTGTTCTTGCACTCTCTCCTCTCTGTGCATGTTCGGTTTTATCAGTCATCTCCATTTTTACAGAAACACGGTTTGCTCTTGCATACAAACTGGCAAACTGTGGTTTGCACAACTCCTCCAAACCAGGATTTTAAAGCAGAATTTGCCAGTTCAGATGCGATGGCAAACTGTGATTTCCACAAAAGTTAAAGTGTCTTATTAAAATGGGTCATGCAATAGGAATCAGGAGAATGTGGGAGGAGGGAGTGTGCATGCACAAGGCTTGTTAAAGTAACACCAAACCATAATTTGGCATTACATGTGATATGAGCCAACCAATCCAATTGGATATGCAAATTAAGAAACTAGTCTTCAAACACTATGAGACAAAGCTTAAATATCCAAATTGAATATGAGGATGCTTGTACATTCCTTTCATTGCCAATATTCAAAGGAGGCAGGGGGGAGAGAAATGCTCTAAAAATCGATATCTATTTTTAACAAATACCAGGGAAATTTATGTCAACACAATCCAGAATTTTTTCTAGGCAAAAACAACAAAAAGTTTCTAAAAATAAGAAAGCAAAGAGTGAAATTGAAAAGATTACTGAATATGGGGTTTAATTAGAGAGAACATGATTCATCCAGGCACATTAGAAAAAATATTAATTTAGATAAAATGCCAATTTTAATCATATACAATTAAAACATTATCTTCTGTACTCTCAAGTAATTATGAAATCCGAGAATGACCACCCACTAAAAGTTGATAATTAACTCTGAAGCTCTGAAGGCATAATTTGAAAACTGGACTCTGGACTTACTGAACTCTGATATAGAAGACATATGTAATTACATCGCTAAAAAAGGAAACGGTTTTCATACAGAAATTCTCCTGAAACTTGAATAACCTTTCATTATTACATTTTCTGTCTTAATGTGACACTTAAGTAGAAACAGTATAGCTGAAGATGATGTTGAAAGGAAGGTGTTCACATTTGATAATGACATGTGGATAAGTATAAATGTTGATACAAGAGCTGTATATATTTAGATAACCTTATTGAGGCTGTACTGAAATGTTGATATATGCTAAGGCTACAATCTGACACACACTTTAATCATTGGACTGAGTGGAACTTTCTATAGAGTAAACATGCTCAGGATTACACTGTAAGTCAGTACATAAAAAGTGTTAAAAAAAGGGAGCTCGTGAGCTATTTGGTTTCTGCCTGTTCTGTCTAACCCAAGATGGAGCCAACACGTGGTTTCTGTCAACACCACTCTGTCCCCAGCAGCTGGAAACCAGATGGAGAAGAAACTGAGACCCATCCATGACTGCTGACCATGTGTGGTCATCTTTTCCCAAACCACCATCATCTAATGCCAGCTGTTCTTACTGTTTGTGGAAAACAGATCCTGGAACCTGGAAAACAAATTCACTGTAAGTTATCACACATTGTGTAGTATGATGTTACTACACATGATATTAAGTTCAGGAAGCTGAATTGAAAAACTAGTTGTGCTTGAATAAGCTACACTCTGTTAAAAGCCAGAGAGAGGAAACACAAACTGAGTTGTAATCTTATGCTTCAAGTGGAACATAGCAGTACATGTGACTACTTGCCTACATCTGTAACAATTTAGCTTGATGGATATTTTTCCTAGGAAAAAGGCAGCTTTGGAAAGGGTCGACTGTGAGTGAAGAAGCTCTGTGATTAACCGTATTGGTGACATCAGAAAAAAATTAATTTGGGGTGCAGATGTGTAGTCATCCAGGATCTCAGGTGGTCTTAGACCCCTTACTTTTTTCAGAGCAGGGTCCCTATTTCTCCAGCATTCTATGAACCAATCAGCATGAAAAGGAAGTGCATCAGCCACTGAGAGGAGTCTTCTAACATGCTTTCTTGTCCCTTCCTGCTGTTTGGAGCCAATCAGAGTGAAAGGAGGTGTGTCAGCCACTGAGAAGATTCTTTTCAGTAGCTGACACTATCCCCTTTCACGCTTATTGGCTCCCAAGGACATCTGTTGTGAGAGAAGGCATTAACAAAGATCTTATTCTCAACCCATTAGAAAAAAAAAAAGGCGGAGTGGCGCTGATTGTCATGAAGGGACCCTGCACTTCTGAATTTGCTACTACATCATTTGCTACTACATCACTGTTGGGGTGGGCTCATAAGGGACAAAGTGCATTTCTGGGGGATCCCACATGCAAGATTTCTGAAAGAGGAATATTGGTATTTCACATCCTAAGCAGGTTTTCTCTGAAGAAGATCTTATAACTTTTGAATTTTGATAGTTACTTTCTAGTCCCATTTTAAGCCAGAGTTGAAAGAGGCAGAGCTCCTTGCAATTAAATATGAAATAAAACAAGGCATTTTGCTAGAATTGTCATAAATACTGGCTGCATTGCATGTTGTAAAATAAGTAGCCATTAATATAGTCCAGAATGAACCTCATATAGATCCAATTTTTTTAAGCAGTTAGGCAGGGCCTACTTAGGTGCTACTGCTTTTATTTGGCAGGTACCTAATACTTAGTGTTTTTTTTTCAAAATACTCTGCAGTGGCCAACTGGTTTTGACAATAAACTATTATATGGGGTGTATGTATTTTTATATCTCCAGTGTGTGTGTGTGTGTGTGTGTGTGTGTGTGTGTGTGTGTGTGTGTGTGTGTGTATGGAATACTTCCCTGTGAGGTAGGGTTGGAAACCAAGGCAGTTCACAACAAGAAATAAAACCATTTAAAATCCAATAACCATAAAACAAATATAAAACAGTTGCAATACAGCTTAAATTGTAACCGCTTATCATTGAATAGCTTATCATTGAATTGCAGTCTTGTGCATGCTTTCCTGTCTGAGTAAGCCCCATTGAATACATTGAGACTTGTTTCTGAGTAAACATGCATAGGATTGCACTATAAATATCTTTACAGGTTGTGTAAATAATAAACATCTTGAACATTCATGCTTATATAAATATTTCTTCATGCCGTGTTTTGATTTGTATCTGATTTCACACTATGGTTGTAAATTACAAATAATTATTTTGTCTACATTATAAGTGTGCCCTTCTTCATTGGGGGGGGGGTCATGGTCCACTCTGTTGTTTTCACCCTGAGGGGCAGATTAGGCTGAGAGATGGTGTGTAGCCCATGGTCACCCAGTGAACTTTGTCCCTTATTTCCATTTTAAAATTTAATTAAAATGATTTATATGCAGGCAAAGTTTATGCAGAACCACATGATACATTTAAAGCACATCCAACTTGCATTTAAAGCACATGACTTCCCCCAAAGAATCCTGGGAAGTGTAGTTACTTCCTCACAGTTATAGTTCCCACCACCATTAACAAACCACAGTTCCCATGATTCTGTGGTGGGATTCATGTGCTTCAAATATATGTTGAATGTGCTTTAAATGCATGGTGTAGATCTGTCCTAGTATGCTGTGCATTCATTAATGAATTGAAAAGAACAATTTTAAAAGATACTTTTAAAAATAGTTGGTCGGGCACATGCTTTGCATGGAAAGGTCCAAAATTTAATCTCTGGAAGAGACTATTTCCTGGAATCCTGGAGAGCCAGTGCTGGTCTATGTCACCAGTACTGAGCTAGATGACACCAAATGGCCTGACTTGGTACAAAAGAGGAAAGAGATCCAAGGGCCACAGTGACTCCAAAATTTATTTATTTATGTAATTTATTTACAACATTTATATACCACTTAATTGTCAAAAACCTCAAAGCAGTTTATAGAAGAAATTAAAACAATAAAATTATTGGCAAAAACAGTTAAAAACAGGTATTTAAAAACATTCAAAATAATAAAACCAACAATGACTTTAAAACAGATAAAAAACATAATAGCTTCTACATGCCTGGGTAGGCTTGCCTAAACAGGCAGTTTTGAAATGGAAATGGACTGCCTTCAAGTCGATTCCCACTTATGGCCAACCTATGAATAGGGTTTTCATGGTAAGCGGTATTCAGAGCGGGTTTACCATCGCCTTCCTCTGAGGCTGAGAGGCAGTGACGGGCCCAAGGTCACCCAGTGAGCTTCATGGCTGTGTGGGGATCTGAACCCTGTTCTCCCAGGTCATAGTCCAACACCTTAACCACTACACCACACTGGCTCTCAAACAGGCAGTTTTAGCAAGTGCCAAAATGAGTACAACAAAGGTGCCTGACTAATGTAAATAGAGTTCGAAAACGTAGGCACTGCCACACTAAAGGATCAATTTCTTACAAGAGCAGAACAAGTACTATTTGGAACCCATAACATGGAAATCACACCTTGAACTTGACCTGGTAGCAAATCAGCAACCAGTGCAGATTTCAGAGCAGAGGTATTATGTGCTGATAGGGTCTCACTCATGTCAGCAATTGTGCCACAGCATTCTGCACTAACTGCAGCCTCCAGTTCAGGTTGTGCTGCACAGGGCTTTCTGTGACATTGGTTGACTGGCTGCCAAGATTTTCTTAGTTTGGGTTTTTGGTGAGGAACCCTGACTGATTGTGGGATGCTGAGTTTTCTGACTTACTCATAGGAATTTTGTTGTTGTTGGTATGGTATTGCATTTAGGAAATCATCACTGCCTTTTTCTTTTTCTATTTGCATTTAATTTACCTTTAACCTCACTCCCTTACATGCATAGAAGCAACAACAGTGGTTCCATGTGGTCAGCTCAACCCCCTTAAACCCACTGATGATGCACCTTGTTATTTGCATGACGGTTTGTTTCTTGCCCAATAGTGGTAAAAGAGAATTCACATACTGGGAAGTGTAACTACAGTTGCTATTGTTGAATGAATGAATGAATCTTTATTTTTACCCCGCCCTTTTTCCAAAACTGGAACTCAGGGAGGCTTACAAATAAAAACTACACATTGATAAAAAACATACAAAAATATACAATTAAAATAGAATTAAACTATTTGCGACATTAAAACCACAAAACATACACTTAAGATACTAAGACAATTTAAAACATTAAGAATAGGACCATAGAACAATACAACAGACCTTATGAGGCTCTATCTTAAGCATCTTCTAGTCCAAAAGCCTGTCGGAATAAAAAAGTCTTTGCCTGCCAACGGAAGGATAGCAAGGAAGGGGCCATTCGTGCTTCCCTAGGAAGAGAGTTCCAGAACATGGGGGCAGCCACTGAGAAGGCCCTATCTTGCGTCCCCACCAATCACGCTTGCGAAGATGTTGGGACTGAGAGAAGGGCCTCTCCTGAGGATCTCAACGCCCGGGCAGGCTCATATAGGGATATACAGTCTGACAAATAGCCTGGACCTAGGCCGTATAGAGCTTTATAGGTCAAAACCAGCACTTTGAATTGTGACCGGAAACAAACTGGCAGCCAGTGGAGCTGTCGTAACAAGGTGGTTGTATGGTCCCTATTGTTCCCAAGCTACTGCCTGTGAAGATAGACCAAACTATGTGTGTTTTCTCTCTGTCAGTTATTACTCACTGGAATCGGGTTGGCTGTCAAAGAGAGTTTATTGCAGCTTATCCAATGCCATTTAGTTGTCTCTTAGCCCACAGGTGGATAATCTGTAGATTTTATATTGTTGATTTTTTTTGTTATATGACGGGTTTTGTACAAAATATACACCACGGTACAATATAATTTTTGAGCATCATAAATAAATTATCAATCATTGTCATATAGCAAAACAAAAACAAAAAACAAAGAAGATGTATGTATGCAGACAAAACAGTGCCCTGTGGAACTTCATAGCACTGGTGCCAGGGAGTTAAAGAACACTCCTCAGTGCTATTCTCTGGACTCAACCATGCAGGTAGGAATGGAATCACTGTTGTATAATGCCTCTGATACCCATCCCATGCAGTTGATCTTGGAGGATGCCATGGTAAATGGTATCAAAAGCCACTGAGAGATTGAGTACTTCAATCTCAGAGACTGAGAGATTGAATAGGGTCACAGTCTTCCTGCCCCTCTTCCAATCCAGATCATCTATCAGGGTGATCAAGGCTGATTGAGTCCTGAAACCAGACCTATTGAAGTGGATCCAGAAAATCAGTGTCATCCTGGAATGTTTGCAGTTGCTCTGTCAACATCTTCACCACCTTTCCCCCAAACAGGGTGGTAGTTATACACCAATGGGTCCAGGGTGGTACTTTTAAGTGGCAGCCATACCACTGCCTCTTTAAGGGTGGCTGGCACCTCCCATTCATGTACTTCCCATTCATATGTTCACAATACCCTGGACCCACCCAGCTACTCCACTCCAGCTAGCTTTAACCAGCTAGGAATGGCAAGGGTCTAGAGAGCAATTGGTTGGATGCATTGCTACAAGCATCCTGTCCACATCAGACCACATCAACTGGAAATGGTCTCATAAGCCTGGGTCAGATGTTGCATTGGACACCTCAGCTGGATTCACTGCAATAGTGGCAACTAAGGCATTACAAAGCTGAGCAACTTTGTCCTCAATGTGTCTCGCAAGCCGCTCACAGCCTGCTCCCTGAATCTCTGGTAATCAGTTTCTGGATCATATGGAACAACTCTGCTGGCCAACTCCTTGACAATTTGATGGATGCAGTGAAGTACGACTTCTTTGCTATTCTCACTACCACATGGTAGGCACATGTTTAGTTGGCCTCGGAGCAAGATTTCGGTCACTTGCACTCCAGTCTTCACCCAGCCTGCTCCATTAAACACCTTGGTATATCAGAGAGCAATGATATTTCCAGCCAGAGAGGATCCTAGGGAGCGATCACGTCGATGGCCCTTCTGCCAGTGAAGCTCCTTTTTCCTGGTGGAGAGCTACCTCTGCCACATCTCAACCCCCTCCAACCAGTACCTCTACAGGTAAGGATTGGTCTGTACTTCCTTATAATAATACAACCTTAACAGTAACAGTCCTTTGCTTTTCTGATGAATTATCAAGTATTTCAAAGTACTGTTCAAGTTTTACCAAGCTAGAAGTATTCTTTTAACTACTCATTTTCCTACCTGATATTATTTTAATAAAATAAAAGAGGAAGAAGTGGTGCTGAATGAAGTAATGTACATTTTAAAAAATAAAATAATAGATTTTGGAACTTAATTAGCAATGTGAGTCAAGAGAACTGTATGAGCAAAAAAAATCAATAATTAATCAACAGCCCAAGTGGTACACAGTGACAAAAGGCTATAATACTTTAAAAAGAACATTTCTGTTAGTTGAAAAAAAGTGGAAAGGTAAAAAGGTTTTGATTTTGATAAAACTGCTTTCTAAATAAGAGATGAAATAATGTCTTCCTGTTCCCATATGTTGAACTTATATACACGGTTTATATATTTTACACATTACTGTATTTCAGCTTGGCTTCTCACAAGAATAATCATACACAGATGCAGATGGAAACTAATATGGGGAAGAAATGAGAACTGAAAAAATGAATTAATGAACATTTTCACTTACAGGAATTATTTTTGTACTTAAGACAAACTGAGACTTGAGAGGAATTCACACTTTTAGAAAGACACAATGATTCATATGTTCTTCCTGATAATGTCACTTAACAAGTTGGCTTTGCCATTTATTGTCATAATAATTAAATTCTTGCTTTTTTATAATAACAAATATTTCCATTTCTTAATAATGCTAAACATAAATTAGCAAATACACCGTTTTTAACATGTCAAATGCAAATTGAGTGTGTATTTCAGTATCTCTGCATATAGACATACACATAGATATAGAAAATATTTCTGAGCTCTCTGAACTTGAAATCCTAGGAGATCATCAGATAGGATGTGTAACTCAACTTTAGTCTCTTTTTCTAAAATACACAATAAACTGAATGTTCTCATAAAGCGACAGGATAAATGGAGCTGAATCCAAAACTGTAGGGGGAAAACCCCATTAGGAATTGGAAAATAACAGAGTATTTTAGGTAGAAAATGAAGCAGAGACTGTGGCATAGACATACTCATGACTGAAAACATTCAGAGGTAAATGACAAAATGGCCATAATCCTAATGGGCCTCACAATTGTAAACAATTCAAAAGCAATTGTTCACTTTAATGTCAATGTTGTGCTGCTGCTTAGAGGAGTGTTTGTTGCAAAATGAATGCTCTGAGCAAAAAGAATTAATTAAACAGCATGATTTAAAGGCCATAGCGATCCACTGTATCCCCAACACTTATAGCTGCTGGAGATTTTTTTTTCTTCATTTACAACATTTTGTTCATTTATAACATGGGTGGGGATTTTCTTTCAGTCCCAAAGCCACATTTCCTTGTGCTGGGGCCAAAGGCAAATGTGACTCTTACATTGTGACTCTTACATTGTGACTTGCATAACCCATCTCACCATCCTCCATTCATGGCCAGGCAAGCAAAAATATCAACATTCAGGGCTCATCCAGACGACTGTATAATGTGACATGATCGCTTTGTGTTCATTAGTTTTCGGTTGTCCAGATAACCTCGCGCGCTTTTGCGCATTTTCGTGTGGTTAAATCCACTTTGGCATAACCGCGAAAAATGCGATTTGCTTTTTTAAATCAGGAATCATCCGCTGTGCCTTCAGCCGCTCGGATGCAATACCGCGGACTTTACAGCTGTGGGCAGTTTGTGGGCTTTTCCTTCCCTCATTCCCAGCCAATCACGTATTTCCACTTTTGCGCATGTGCGCAAATGTCTGGGGAAAGCCCAGGAAAAGGGAACCAAGCAGAGCAATGGTCCAGTGTTGAGGGGGGCTCTGCAACTTCTACTGCACAGATACAGGAAATATTGGCACAGGAATACCTCGCATTAACATACTCAATGGGACCAGAGTGACTACGTAAACGGAAAATGTCCTTAAAGTGAAGCACTACCTTTTAAAACTGTTTTTACCTCTCCTTCATGCGGAGCCTCAAAGCCCTGAGCTAAAGCCTCTGCTGCTGCGCTGCCGCGCCTCCAGGCTGATTGCGCCTCCCAGCTGATTTGCAGTGGCGCGATTGCGTCTATTTCCACCCACATGCGCTAAAGCCTCTGCTGCTGCGCTGCCACGCCTCTCAGCTGATCATCATCGCGCCTCCCAGCTGATTTGTGTAGTTAAGTGAAGGTCTGTATAGCGGGGTATTCCTGTAAGTGGTTTGCTAGAGCATCGCGCTGCGTTTCTGGAGAAATAACTGGAATTGCCAGCCATGTGTATCTCCAGAAACGTTAATATGCGTAAAGGTGGAAATGCATACAGTCGATTTTGCGAAATATTGCAAATACAAACTAACAGAAATACAGGTATTATTGGCATATAATAATAATAATAATAATAATAATAATAATAATAATAATAATAATAATAATAATAATAATAATAAATTTAATTTTTGTGTCGCCTATCTGGCCGAAGCCACTCTAGGCGACGTACAAACTAAAATTCAGTAAATTACAATACAATACAGATAAAATACAATAAAATCAGAATGATCATTAATCACAGCAGCATGAAATCAGTTAGGGCGATCAATAGATAATAAAATATCCCAAAAAAGTTAGCCCTCCCCGGAATTCCTGAAGGCCTGTCCAAAAAGCCAAGTTATTAATGCCCGGCGAAATATATCCAGGGAAGGGGCATGGTGAAGATCGAATGGGAGGGAATTCCAGAGAGTGGGGGCCGCCACTGAAAATGCCCTCTCTCTAGTCCCTACCAACCTAGCTGTTTTTGTTGGTGGGACTGAGAGAAGGCCCTGTGTGGCTGATCTGGTTGGGCGGCTTAATTTGTGGTACTGGAGGCGCTCCTTCAGATAAACTGGGCCGAGACCGTATAGAGATTTAAAGGTTAATACCAACACCTTGAATTGGGCCCGGAAAACAACTGGAAGCCAATGTAGGTGAAATAATACTGGCGTGATGTGATCACGGCGGCGGCTGTTTGTAAGCAACCGCGCCACCGCATTCTGCACCAGTTGTAGTTTCCGGACCGTTTTCAAGGGTAACCCCACGTAGAGCGCATTGCAGTAGTCTAATCAAGAGGTGACCAGGGCGTGTACCACCAGTGGGAGCTGATGAATAGGGAGGTAGGGTTGCAGCCTCCGTATGAGATGTAATTGGTACCAAGCTGCCCGGCTCACTGCCGAAATCTGAGCCTCCATGGACAGCTTGGAATCAAGAACCACCCCAAGGCTGTGGACCTGATCTTTCAGGGGTAAACTCACCCCATTAAACTGTAGGTCAACAGCACCCAACCTTCCCCCTGTCACCCACAAGTAGCACCTCAGTCTTATCAGGATTGAGCTTCAGTCTGTTCCTTCCCATCCATCCACTCACGGATTCCAGGCACTTGGACAAGGTCTCCACAGCCATCTCTGGTGAAGATTTAAAGGAGAGATAGAGCTGCATGTCATCTGCATATTGATGACATCGCAGCCCAAAACTCCTGATGATAGCTCCCAGCGGCTTTACATAGATGTTAAATAGCATGGGAGAGAGGATAGAACCCTGTGGCACTCCGCAGGTGAGGGGCCAAGGGTCTGAAACCTCATCTCCCAATGCTACCTGTTGATGCCTGTCAGAGAGAAAGGAACGGAACCACTGCAAAACAGTGCCTCCTATTCCCAATCCTTCCAGGCGATCCAACAAGATACCATGGTCGACGGTATCAAAAGCCGCCGAGAGATCCAGGAGAACACGTGGTTTGCGTGGGATAAAAGACTGCTTCAGCACAGCTTTGCACAGCAGCACGCGGGGCTCTTTTCTGCAATTTTAATATGGATTTATGGGGGGGGAGCGAGTTGTGTAACTAGGGTGCCCTCATCATCTGCAGGGATGCTTTGAGCCGTGGTTGTGTGAAACTGACTAGCCTGTTCCCTGCTCTCTTGTCAATTTCAGAGGGGAGATTTTTTTTGTTTTAAAAAAATCCCTTTTAAAAATCAGCATGTTAACCCCACGCAAAGTCGACATGACAATGGCTTGCCCCATTCTCTCTCTAACTCCCCAATACCTTGCAGAATTGCCTGGATCTCTCAGGCTTTGCACAGCAGCGCATGGGGCTCTTTGCCCGCATTCCCTGCCTGAGCTAACAGCGGCCACGAATGGGGGGGTGCTGCTTGCTTCCCTTGGGGGCAGCATTCCTGGGGAGGAGCTGGGAGCCACAGCCAAGCGCTGCACTGTAGAAAAGCTCAGCAAAAGCACATACATTCGTTTTTGCGTAACTGTCAGCTCTTCACTGAGACAGCAGTGTCGGTGGGGGTGCAGGCAGGGCTGCAGATTCCTTGGTAATTGCCAGGCCAAAAGTCCTCAGCTGGCAGCTTGGCTATAAATCTGCCAGGCTAGCAAGGAGGAAGCAAGATAAGGACAGAGACTGTTCAAAGCTTACGTGTCAAGCCAGAAATCCAGAAGAGATGTCAGTGAAGGTCTGGGTCTAGTTTGTCAAGAGATCAGTCCAAGTCAAGGTTCAGGAGATAGGAAGACACACAGTGGTCACACCTGATGTTGTAGTCAGCAACAAGCTGAAGCCAAGGTTTGACTTTTAAGGAGCAGGTTTGTCAGCAGGTGTGAGCCCTCAGCGTTTTGGCCTTAAGTGGACAGGCCTGCCCCTCTTCTGCCTGACCTTCTGCTGTCTACGTTCTGCAGGTGATGGGGGAGTATCCTGTTCACTGTCTGCGCCTGGCTGAAGGGCTTCAGCTGTGTCTGGGGTGCTCTGCAGCTGAGGGGGAGAAGGAGCTGGGTTCTCAGGAGTTTCCTCCTTCTGGGTCTGCTGCTTCTGGGTCTGCTGCTGTTACTCCCGAGTCATCCTCATCTGATGAGTCCTCTGATGGGGCCATGACAGTAATATCAAAAATACAAGAGTGGCGAGCAGCAAGGAACTCCATTACTGACACAGGAAATTCAAACTTTTGCGCTCTTATGTTCAAGCGCATGTGTGTTGCTGATTGTGGGTGAATGGGCAGAGGAGCACACGTCAGATTTTGCGCACCAATTGGCTGGTAGTGGGTTGTGTCAGAGGCGGAGCTGGGAAAAAGTGAAAAGAATGTGGGGGTCCTTCCGCTGTGTGTGCGGGTGTGAAAAAAGCGGGTTTTTTACATCAGGAAAGAGCGAACAAACAGGTGAGTGGGGACTGTCAGATGACAAAGCGGATATGAAAAACATGGATTATCCCGCTCCGTTTGGATGAGCCCCCTGAGGCACATTGCAAGCAGGGAAAAGCACTCAAGGAGGTGATTGCACAGGGCTGAGAGCAACTAGAGCACAGTTTACTGTTTGTTTTACTGTTCCTTTGACAGTCACCACACCCCACTCCAGCTAACCCAGTTGTGGGCCAGGAATGGGCGACAGAGGTGGGACAGGCAGCTTGACTTGAGTGATGTGAGGGAAGGAATGAGGAGAAAGAAACTGCTCCACCTCATGAGGAGCATTGGAAGCTTATCACATTATTATTGGAGAGAGGGGGCTTGGCCCAGGGAGATGTCCCAAGGCCCAGATCGAGAGGCCTGGAGGGCCACATTTGATCCTTAGCCCTGAGGTTCCCACCCCTGGTTAATAATTTTAAAGGTTGTGCTATATATCAGCTAATATTCTGAATAGCAATCTACTTTGCACACCAACGTTTGGAATAGTATAAATGTATGTGAACCATGAACAGTAGCATTTGAGAGCGAGTGCGAGAGCATATTAATCTGTATCTGCCCTACCAATCATGGGCCTAATATAACAGATGGGCAGGATTGCCCACTTGCTAGTCACCTGATGTCACAACGAGGTGACAAACCTTTCTGAAGGTGCAGTCCCAGTGTGCCTTCAAAGAGGCTTGCGACAGGATCCCAAAGGGGTTTGCATTGAGACCACTGCTAAAGTGGCATTTCCCCCCCTCCAGTTCAGTAGCAGTTTCAATGCAAATCTCTTTCTGATCCTGAAGCAAGGTGTGTTCCCATCATCCATCAGCTGCTGGATGGTGGGAGTGTGCCTTTTCTTACAGCAAAGAAACAATCAGGAGCTCATCTTTAAGCTTATTCCTTTGAAGTTTATGTCAGTACATGTGATGTTAGGTGTGGACAGGCACATCCGATTAGCCAAAAGCAGCTGGGGGGGGCAAACTGGGACCCCTGGCAGGCCAAAGTTAGCTTGCAGGCCATAGGCTCCCCACCTTCCTGATATAGGGTAAGATTGAACATCATGTCAGCAAACACAGTAGTATTTCCTCTCCTGCCCCTTGCATCCCTCTGTGCCCCTGATTTCCACAACTTTAGATACAGAAGACCTCTTGGTTGCCAGGCCCAGCCTCCAAGAGGTCTTCTGTATCTTTAAAAGTTGTGCAGAGGGAAGGGATAATTCCACCTTGTGGTTTTTCCCATTACAGTGTTGCAAGAACACCTGCACTTGGCTGACTTTCTCTTCTCCTAAAGATATAGGATCAGTCTCAGGCCCTGAACCTGGCAACCCTAGTATATGAGCATAATTGACTGTACCTGGCCTCTTATTTCATGCAAACCCTTCATCTCTTTACATGTTCTTTCTGTCCAGATGCTTCCAATGAGAGTAATGGGTTGGGTACCAAGTTTGGCAAGAAGAAAGATACAGGCGGGCCCCACTTCTACAGCAGGTTCCGTTCCAGACTGCCGCCGTAAAGTGGAAATCGCCGTAAAGCGGAACCGATTGAGAATAATGGGCGCGTTGTGCGAAAATGACACAAAAATGCCGCAAAATGCTGCAAAAGTGCAAAACTGGCTTTAAAGTGGGGAATTGAAAGTGGCCGCATTAGCGGAATGCTGGAAAGTGAAGCGCCGGTAAGCGGGGCCCTACTGTACAAAATATTTTTGAAGTAAGATACTCTCTGAACAAGTTAAGCATACAAGATAAGCCCTGCTGGTTCAGACCAAGGGTCCATGTGAAGTTCGGCATCCCTCCCTCCAACAGAGATTACCCCTACTTCTCAAAAGCTCATAAAGAGTACATGGACTCTGCCACCCCCACCCCCACTCAGCAACTGGTTCTCATATTGGATACTGAGGGTGGACATGGATTGCATAAACACTAAAATATTTGAAAACAGATCTGAAAATATTAAGCACAATCCAGACAAAGTTAAGACACTTTTACATGCCTTTGATTTCAGTGTGAGAAAGTTTAATTTTTCTATTGAAATGAATGAGATACAATTTGGTAGGACTGAGTTTTATTATGTTGAATTTCTGAGGTAAAACTTATATTAAATCAGAAGCTTATATCAAGTTTCAAACTACAAACATATGTCATGAGATCCGTGCTCTCAACATTGTACAAACACAAAACTATGGCTGCTGGAAGATTTATGTGTTAAGTTATTTTGACATATGACCATCCAAGACATGTGTTTGCTTATAAAACCATTCATTTCTGGCTAAAATCCAAATTAGAATAAGTCTTCAGTTCTGACATAGTAAAGTGCCTCCTTATAAATTTCTTTTACACAGATTGGCATAGGGTTTTCATGCTGAGTATGTCTGTACATTTGACCTTATAGACAAGATGAAATCCTTATTCAACATGTAAGCTTATATTTCAATTTTAGAAGACATATAAAGCCTGATAACTCAATTTGAAATTCATTTATTTCAACATACACCCCATTGCGACTTACTTGCAAACAAAGATATTTTGGGGTGCAATTGAAAAGGTATACAGAGAAGTCAAAAAAGAGGATTAACCACAAAAAATAGGGATGGCAGCAAAATTCTCACTGTCTGGAATTCTAGGCCCTTTATGAGCCAAGTGTAATTATGTCCAAAGTTTGGGTTTGGTTTGGAATGGGTTCAGCACTGTCTTGCTACTAGTCAAACCTTTTCTGCCAGTGGGAGAGGGGGAATGGTGGGCTGGGATGCCTGGCAACAGAAGGGTGAGAATACGTCAGTAGATGGAAGCCTGGCAAAGAGTGTTGGGGATGAGCCACCCCAGGCTTGGTTTTGTTTTTTTAGGGGGGGAGGGTCACAGCTCAGTGGTAGAGCATCTGCCTTGCATGCAGAATGTCCCAGATTTAATCCTTGGCATCTTCAGGTAGGGCTAGAAGAGATCCCTGCCAAAAACCCTGGAGAACCACGGAGCCAGATGGACCAATGGTTTGACTCAGCATAAGGAAGTTTCCTATGTTCCTTTGTGTTTTTGTAACTTTCTTGGGTTGCTCTTGGTAAGACCTCAAGATTTTCCCAAAAATTATCTGAGAAAGTTCAGAAAAATAGAACTAATAACAAGGCATGCCAGGGGATGGCAGAGAGAGAAATTGCCTGTCACTCTTTGGAAATATAAAATTGTACCAATCCTGCAAAGGCTTATTTTTATGATCACTTAATTGCAGTAGGATTAGGCATTATGTTAAACACAATTGCTTATTTGATGTATTAGTAGTCAAATATTATGAGTTTTATCTTTCAAAATATACAGTTAATGACATGTAACATGTTGCAATATCCATATTGTGAAGTAATGCTGCTCTGGTGTGTTAAGTGAAAAAAATCCTATGTAAATTCCTTGCTTGCTGATGAATGCTTTTGTTCAGCTGAAGATTTTAGTATTTGCTGAAGATGTTTGTTTAATAGTCTTTGATAGTTAGATGTTTGCTCATGGAGCACTTATAGCTGGTAGCTACTGAGCTAAGACAATACACCAGATACTTAGATGGGGTCTAGAGAAGCAGTTTGGGTGTTATGAAGCCAGAAAAAGAAAAGAAAAAGTCTTGAGTTGAGAAGAATATGCCATGAGGTTTCCTGCCTATTGATGGACCAGGAGGGCTCTGTTGATGGCGGGCCTTTGCAGCCATGCTGGGAGAAGTCCTGGCTTGACTTCAAAGCCCTGACTGGGGCATGGCCACATATACCATTTTGCGCAAGGGGTGGGGCAGGGTGGCTATTTAAGCCCTGTTCCGCCCTCCCTCAGCCTCTTTTTGGCCTTGCACAACGACGGGGCAGGTAGCACATCTGGTGCAGCCTTGGTGGAGGCCTGTTTCAGCATCAGCAAGGTGGGAGAGAGAGGCTGCGTCAGCGTCAGAGCAGAGGTGGGAACAGCGGCAGCGGTGTGGTTATGGCAGCATGGTTGCGCAACATCATTGGCGGGCTCTTACAGGCCTTCAAGGTTTGGAATTGGGGGCCAGGGGAGTCATCTGCTTTCCTGGAAGGTTGGTTTGGGGCCTGGGGGGCAGGGACTACCTGAACCTTATCAGTTAGGTGGCAGGCCTGTTAAGGACCTGGAGGGCAGGGACTAGCAGGGCCCTATTGGGCGAGTTGAGGCCTAGATGCTGAGATTTTGCGTGGCAGCCATTTTGTGGCCTCACATGCAGCCGTCCATTTTGTTTTGGGGGGCATTTTGTGGGCTTAGAGGCCTGGAGGGCTAGGACTGACTGGGCCTTACCAGCAGAGTGGGGCCTTGTTGTGAGCCAAGCAGGAAGAAAGCGGATAGATGAGGGCAAAATAGTGGATGAGGACTTGGACTAGGAACCTAGGGAGGGGGCAGACAGCAGAATGGATTCTCAGGGTGCCCCAGCCTCCATCTTGGACAGCCAGCACCCTCAGCTCCTGACCCCGCTGTTGAAGTGCCACCTGGTGCATCTGACACTCTCCAACTGGACATGCCGCTGCTGCCACTGCCAGAGATTCAACCTTGAATGTGAGACATTTCCCAGCTGAGTGCTGCCCAGCCTCCCGCATCTGAACTGACATCTAGCAGCCCCCCTCTGTCAGAGGGGGAAGCTGAAATCAAACCACCTTCGCCCTCTGCTTGGAGGCATTTGAGGCAGGAAGTTCCTCAGACGGAGCTGAGGAGGAGCCTTCATTTGTGTAAGAGATACAAGTCCACTTATTTATTTATTTATTTAATTGGTATCCCGCCCTTCCTCCCAGCAGGAGCCCAGGGTGGCAAACAAAGCACTAAAACACTTTAAAACATCATAAAAACAAATCTTAAAATACATTAATATAAAACAGCATTAAAAACATTTAAAAAACAACTTTAAAAAAAGGTTAAAAACATTATTAAAATGCATATTAAACAATTCTGACACAGATGCAGACTGGGATAGGTCTCAACTTAAAAGGGAAAGTCTTCAAAAGGCACCAACAAGATAGCAGAGATGGCACCTGCCTAATATTCAAGGGGAGGGAATTCAACAGGGTAGGTGCCGCCACACTAAAGGTACGTTTCCTATATTGTGCAGAATGAACCTCCTGATAAGATGGTATCTTCAGGAGGCCCTCACCTGCAGACCGCAGTGATCGACTGGATTTATAAGGAGTAAGACGGTCTTTCAGGTATCCTCGTCCTGATCTGTATAGGGCTTTGTATGCCAAAACTAGAACCTTGAACTTGGCCCTGTAGCAAATGGGCAGCCAGCGCAATTCTTTCATCAGCAGGGTGACATGTTGGTGATACCCTGCTCCAGTGAGCAGTCTCGCCACTGCATTTTGCACCAGCTGCAGCTTCTGGACCAACCTCAAGGGCAGCCCCACATAGACCGCATTACAGTAATCCAGTCTGGAGGTTACCAGTGCGTGGACAACAGTGGTCAGGCTATCCCAGTCCAGAAACAGCCGCAGCTGTCTCACCAGCCGAAGCTGGTAAAAGACACTCCTAGCCACTGAGGTCACCTGGGCCTCTAGCGACAAAGATGGATCCAGGAGCACCCCCAGGCTACGGACCTGCTCTTTCAGAGGGAGTATGACCCCGTCCAAAGCAGGCAACTGACCAATCATCCGAACTCGGGAACCACCAACCCACAGTGCCTTGGTCTTGCTAGGATTCAGACTCAGTTTATTGGCTCTCGTCCAGCCCACCACCGAGTCCAGGTCAAGGGCTTGCACGGCCTCTCCCGATTCAGATGTTACAGAGAAATAGAGCTGGGTATCATTAGCATACTGCTGACACCTTGTCCCAAATCTCCTGATGACTGCTTCATATAGATGTTAAACAGCATGGGGGACAAGATGGTACCCTGTGGCACCCCACAGCACATCTGCCAGGGCGCCAAAAGACAGTCACCCAACGCTATTCTCTGAGAACGACCCTGGAGATAGGATCGGAACCACTGTAAAACAGTGCCTCCAATACCCATCTCACCAAGTCGGCCCAGAAGGATACCATGGTCAATGGTATCAAAAGTCGCTGAGAGATCAAGAACAACAGGGTTGCACTCCCCCTGTCCTTCTCCCAATAAAGGTCATTCATCAGGGTGACCAAGGCCGATTCAGTCCCATAACCAGGCCTGAACCCAGACTGGGATGGGTCAAGATAAGCTGCTTCATCCAAGAGTACTTGCAGTTGCTGCACCACAACCCTCTCAATCACCTTCCCTAAAATGGGGGTATTTGCAACTGGTCGGTAGTTGTCACAAACCAATGGGTCCAGGGTGGGCTTTTTCAGGAGTGGTCGAATTACCGCCTCTTTCAAGGCGGCTGGAACCACTCCCTCTCGCAATGATGCATTGGCCACACCTTGGATCCACTCGGTCAGACCCCCTTGGCAAGCTTTAATAAGCCAAGAAGGGCAAGGGTCAAGAGAACACTTTGCTGGCCGCATCATTGCAAGCACCTTGTCTACGTCATCAGGCCGCATCAACTGAAACCGTTCCCAAGAAGTTGCAGCAGACGTTCCACTGGACACCTCATTGGAGACTACACTAGATGTGGATGGGGCATCTAGACTGCTACGGAGGCGAGCAACTTTACCCTTGAAGTGCCTTGCAAACAATTCACGGTGGGCCTCCAAAGGGTCTAAGACTCCATTTCCTGGAGTTTATGTCAAAAGACCCCTGACAATATGGAAAAGCTCCACTGGACGGCTACTTGAGGATACAATGGAGGCAGAGAAGTGGGCCTTCTTCGCCACCCTCACCGCCACACAGTAGGCACAGTTATGATGCTTTACTCATGCCCGGTCAGCCTCACAGCATGTCTTTTGCCACTTGCGCTCTAGCCGTCATCCAGCCTGTTTCATTGCCCTTAGCTCACTGATGTACCAAGGTGCAAGCTGGGCTCCACAGTGCTGGAGAGGGCTCTTGGGAGCAACCGTGTCAAGAGCCCGATGCGCCTTGCTGTTTCACAGCATGACAAGGGCTTCAACAGGGTCACCTGCTCTATCTACTGGGAACTCCCCCAGGGCATTCAGGAATCCAGTGGATTCCATTAAGGAAACTCTGGGGGGGAAACCCAGTTACTGAGTCAACATCTTAGAGTAACGAGGTCATTCTTAGTCAGAATTAGAGCAGTGCAAAGTTACTAGAAAGAGTAATTAGGTCAATGAGGCAAACTGCTTTGGATGTATCTATTACTTTAATAAAAAGAGAAAAGGCCACAGCAGACTCTGACCCTGGTTTCCTCAACCTTGGGCAGGACAGGCCTAGGTGGTCATTTTTCTGGCCATGTGACAGGGTGGCTGCCATTCTGTGGCCTTGTGAGTGGTGGCCATTTTAGGAGCCTCATGTGAGTGGCAGCCATTTTGGAGCCTCATGTGTGGCAGCCATTTAGGTTAGCGGTGGCCATTTTGGGAAGGTCATTTGGATGGTGGCCGTTTTGGGAAGGTTTTGCTGGTTGTGGTCTAGTTGGGGCCTGTCTTTTGGTTGTTTGACCAGTTTTGGTCAGATCTGCTAATTAGGACTTACAGGTAAGTCGGGTTTGTGGGACCATGCCTCCTAAGAAGGGCAGTGGTGGTCTTAAGGGGAAGGGGAAGGAAGCAGCCAGCTCAGTGTCCACCTCCCTCATTCCAGGAATCTTCATCCTCTGAGGATGAGGGGCTTGATATGTCTTCAGTGTTGGCCCGTACTCTGGAGAGATGCAAAGGGAAACCTCTGGAGAGTACACAAAAGATAGTTAAGGTGGCTAAGAGTAAACAGGATAAAAATGGATTTTCTGATAATGACTAGAATTCTGTTTTGGATCACTTAGCTGCATTGAAGGGGTCATTGGGCCAGTTTGCCCCAGTGTGTTTGGCATATGAGGTGGAGCCGGGGGCGGTGGGGATTCCTGATATGGAGGCTGCTGCAGTTCATCCTGGTTTCGGTGAGTCTTCTCCTCAGGGTAATTTGTGGGGATTGCCTGGGTGGCCTGGGATGGGTCCTTGGGTTATTCTATGTGGTGCTACTCAAGGGTGACCTTACCCAGCATACTCAGGGGCAATTCCTGCTATATTTGGGTGGGTTTTTTCTCCTTCCACCCAGCAGCAGCCTATGGGTGATGCCTGTAAACAGGTTTGGTCCCCCAGGAGCACTCCTGCTGCAGGGACAGCCTGGCTTACTGTTGATCCATTGTCTTCTGTCTGGGCTGGAGATGTTCCATTTGGGGAGACATCCGCTCCTGTGGGGCCCATTTGTTGTTGGCAACAAGGAAGCATATTTGGAAAGGAGAATACATAGATGTGTTTTCTCTGTTGTACCATGAGCCCAAACAGAAGGGGAAAGACAAACAGGATGAGAGAGACAATTTAAAAAGAAAAAGGTTGACAGGACCTGGGGGTATTGGATGGCTAGATTCCTAATTTACATGGGGGTGGTGATTCAGCACCACCCTATGAGGGTGGCAGCTTTAGGGAAATACTTGGACATCATATTTAGGGCACATACTGAATTCATGGGGTCAGCATGGTTGGCCTATGATGAATATTTTAGGATGAGAGCAGCGATTGCTGTGAATTTACAATAGAACAGGAAGTACCTGGAGTTGTGGTTGCAGTTCATGACTGCAGTCTGACCTGTGCAGGGTGATAGGGCTGATAGTGGGCATTTGCTGGGTAAGTCTGCCACTGTGGCGCCTACCCGTGGGTCCAAGCAACAGGGGGTTCAACCCCGTCTGCTCTGTTGGGAGTTTTAAGGGCTTCTGTAACAGGATCCCATGTAAATTTAGACATGAGTGTTCCATCTGCACTGGGATTTAGGGGTTTACAGAAAGGAAAAAAGCCTAGATCTGGAGGCCAGCCAAAGGTAAGGAGTCCTACCCGATTAATATTTAGTGACTTTTGCTTTTGCTGTGTCAGTACCCTAAGCAGGCGGATGCAGTTTACTTGAAGGAAGGTTTTTGTTTTTGTTTCAGAATTCCAGTTGTTGGGGAGCATAGGCCCTATGTGTCAGGAAATCTGAAGTCAGTAGTTGGAATGCAGCTAGTGGTGCAGAAGAAAATAGATAAGGAAGTGGCTGAAGGAAGGGTTCTGGGTCTGTTTGATTACTCTCCTATGCCCACTTTAAGGGTATCCCCTTTGGGTATCATTCCTAAGAAAGATCCTGGACAATATCACCTCATTCATCACCTGTCTTACCCTAGGGGGCAGTCGGTAAATGATGCTATTCCCGAGCATATGTGTTCGGTATGTTACGCTTCCTTTGGCAGTGTTGTTGTTATAGCTGGTGTGCAGAAGCATGGCCAGTGGCATGGGCTGAGTCTGGCATTACCAGAGATCTGACCTTTTGGAGTTTTTTCCCATAGTTGTTGCTGTGCATCTGTGGGCAACTGATTTGGCTAACTCTGTGGTACATTTTTGGTGTGATAACCAGGCCACGGTGCGTGTTATCAACTCTCTTCCTTCTAGGAAAGCTAGAGTGATGGTTTTAGTACATGCTGTTGTAACCCAATGCCTTAAATTTAATATTCTTTTTCTTGCTTGCCATGTTCCTGGTTTGGACAACAGTGTGGCTGATGCCCTCTCTCGCCATCAGATGTCACATTTTTGGGAATTGGCCCATTTGGCCAGGCTTCAACCAGAGCCAATACTGGTGACACTGGGAACTTGGCAGTTTGAAACTGAGAAGGCTATAATGTTGTTCCTTGCCACAAGCACAATAAACTCCTAATTGAGAGCAGGTAGGGAATTTGACAATTTCCATTTGAGCAGGGGGTATTCACTCCTCTGGCCTATCCTGGTGGACCAGTTGGTTGAGTTTTGCATGTTTCTTCACCATCAGGGCGTTTCTGTGAAGACCATTAGGGATAAGTTAGCGGGGATTGGATTTTTGGCCAAGGTTAGGAGTATACCTGACTTATCGGGTGATTTTAGGATAAGGAAGATGCTCAAGGGGTGGACTTGGGCCCATCATCCTGCACCAGATACTCATTGCCCTGTGTCATCAGCAGTTGTTGGGTTTTCATGGGCTTTGGGTGTCTTTATGTAGTTCCAGCTATGAGGCAGTTTTATTTCATGCAATTGCTGTTATAGTACTTTTGGGGGCTTTTCATATGGGAGAGTTACTTCCCTTTTCTAGAAATGACAGGTCTGATTGGGCTTTGGAAGTAGGTGATGTTATGGTAAATCTAAAGTGATTCCTCAGATTTTGTATGGTGCGTCTGTTTGGGGGTGGGACAATAAAATTGTAACATCTCTAGAGACAATTCAAAATAACTTCCTCAGACGTTTACTATCCCTCCCCCCAGGAACTTCGGCAGCTATGCTTCGAGCAGAGACTGGTCTTCCCCCGTTGAGTGCGCACATCCATCTTACCCTTATGAGGTTCATGAGATCTACTAGTGCTCTTCAGGATAGGGAAATATTAAAACTTTGTCTTGACCATCCTTCTGCCCCTAATTTATGGGGCTCCAAATTGGATCAACTGCTACACAGATATCATCTATCCCCACAAGAATTTGCCTTAATACCAAATAACAAAAGGTTACGCAAGGTGGTTTTTCAACACTCTAATCATATAGATAGATTATCCTTAATTAACTCTAAGGTGGCCCCTTGGTACTGGAGGTTTAAGTTTGACCATTTATGCTCTAAACACCTCACGCAGCCCCTTCCTGTCACTCTTAGACAGGAATTTACAGCTCTACGTTTCTTTTCCCAGCCTAGTGCTGATAGAGAGGGACGGATCTCCGGTATCCCAAAGGATCAAAGGAAATGCATCTGCCAATTACATACGGAGGAGGATCTCCCGCATATATTGCTCTATTGCCCAATTTATAAGAATCCTAGAACTAGATTCCTTAAGGAATGGCTAGACATTCACACGATGGGTACAGATGATGAAAAAACTATCTTTCTAATGTCTGATTCAAATCTGAAGGTGACTCGTAAAGTATCCTTGTTCGCGATAGCAGCTTGGAAATTACGACTTAAATTTGTTACTGAAAGTCCAATGAAGTAGACGGCCTGTAAATATGTACCAGTCGTGGTATAGAAACTGTTTTAGAATTATTGGTAATTTTGTTGTATTTGTTTTATTCTTGTGTCGGCCAATGGTCCTGCAAATTTTAATAAAGAAAGAAAGTAAGTGGCAGCTATGTTCAGATTCGGCTGCACAAGTCGAAGACTGATCAGAGAGGGTGTTATCACTTTGGCTCTTCCCCTGTTGATGGGCTGTGTCCAGTCCGGGCTTTAGGTTCATTTTTGCAGATTAGGGGTAAGTCTGGGGGATTATTTTTTTGTCATCAGGATGCTCAGCCTTTAAGCAAGTTTCAATTTTGGTCCATCACCAGACAGACCATGTTATGTTTGGGTCTGGATCCCAGGCTGTTTTAGGATTGGTGCGGCTTCTACAGAAGCTTCTTTGGGCTTTGGGAGCACAGTGATACAGGCGGTGGGGCACTGGCAATCAAATGCTTTCCAGGCTTATGTTAGGCAAATCATGGGCCCTCATTAACTGTTGCACTAATGAGTGTATTGTTAATTGTTGTTTCTGTTTTAACAGGTTGGAGGTTGCTGGAGAGAGTCAAGGTACTCATATGTAACC
The DNA here is from genome assembly GCF_030035675.1 of Rhineura floridana. Taxonomy (NCBI): domain Eukaryota; kingdom Metazoa; phylum Chordata; class Lepidosauria; order Squamata; family Rhineuridae; genus Rhineura; species Rhineura floridana. The sequence continues at coordinate 115,163,967 of NC_084484.1, read as the reverse complement.
ACAGCATGGTGTTCTGGGCCAAGATGAGGGCATCACAGACCAGGCACAGAACCCAACTGGGACTCAGCCATTGCACTTCGATCCAGTGGCTGGGTAGATTTGGCATGCTGTGGGAATGCCTCCTACCAACTCTTTTTGATACTTCATTGGTGCAGCACCCTCCATAGATTTTGGTTATTCATTTGGGAGGCAATGAGCTAGGAATATTGAAGGGGAAAGCCGTTATCATTCAGACTTGCCTGGACTTTGAGGCCATATGTAGACAGTGGCCTGACACCATGATTGTTTATTTATTTATTTATTTTCATTTCTAGACCGCCCATAGCTAATAGCTCTCTGGGCGGTGTACAAAACGAGATTAAAATACAATATAGAATAAAATCAGTAACAAAGGAACACATTAAACTAAAAACATAAACATAAAGCATTAAACATTAAAATGCCTGGGAGTATAGCCAGGTCTTAACCTGGCGCCTAAAAGAAAGAACCATAGGCGCCAGGCGTATTTCCTCCGGTAAGCTGTTCCATAATTTGGGGGCCACCACAGAAAAGGCCCTAGATCTAGTAACAGTCCTCCGGGCATCCTGGTGAGTTGGTACCCAGAGGAGGGCCTTAGATACTGAATGAAGTGAACGGGTAGGTTCATAGCGGGAGAGGCGTTCCACAAGGTATTGCGGTCCCACACCATGTAAGGCTTTATAGGTCAACACCAGCACCTTGAATCTAGCTCGGAAACAAATAGGTAGCCAGTGCAAGCGAGCCAGGACAGGTGTTACATGCGCAGACCGATTGGTCCTCGTCAACAGCCTGGCTGCCGCATTTTGCACTAGCTGAAGTTTCCGAACAGTCTTCAAGGGCAGCCCTATGTAGAGCGCGTTACAGTAATCCAGTCTAGAAGTTACCAGAGCATGAACAACCGAGGCGAGATCGTCACTGTCCAGATAGGGGCGTAGTTGGGCTACTAAGCGCAGGTGGTAAAACACATTCTGTGCCACCAAGGCCACTTGAGCCTCGAGCGACAAGGAAGGGTCAAAAAGGACCCCCAAACTACGAACCTGTTCCTTCAAGGGGAGTGTAACCCCATCTAGAACAGGATAAGCATCCACCATCTGAGCAGGGAAAGAGCTCACCAACAGTGTCTCAGTCTTGTCTGGATTGAGTTTCAGTTTATTAGCTCTCATCCAGTCCATTATTGCGGTCAGGCAACGGTTCAGCACATCAACAGTCTCACCTGTGGAAGGTGAAAAGGAGAAGTAGAGCTGCGTGTCATCAGCGTACTGATGGCAACGCACTCCAAAACTCCTGATGACCGCACCCAGAGGCTGCATGTAGATGTTGAAAAGCATGGGGGACAAAACCGACCCCTGAGGGACTCCACAATGGAGAGTCCAGGGTGTCGAGCAATGTTCCCCAAGCACTACCTTCTGGCGACGATCCGCTAAGTAGGAGCAGAGCCACTGCCAAGCAGTGCCCCCAACTCCCAACTCCGCGAGCCTTCCCAGAAGGATACCATGGTCGATGGTATCAAACGCCGCTGAGAGATCAAGGAGAATCAACAGAGTCACACTCCCCCTGTCCCTCTCCCGACAAAGGTCATCATACAGGGCGACCAAGGCTGTTTCAGTGCCAAAACCGGACCTAAAACCGGATTGAAACGGATCCAGATAATCGGTTTCATCCAAGAGCGCCTGGAGCTGGCCAGCAACCACCCGCTCCAGAATCTTGCCCAAAAAAGGGACATTCGCCACCGGTCTGTAGTTGTTCAAAACATCTGGGTCCAGAGAAGGTTTCTTTAAAAGAGGTCTTATTATTGCCTCCTTGAGACTACCAGGGACTACTCCCTCTCTCAAGGAGGCATTTATTACCTCCCTGGCCCAGCCGGCGGTTACAGCCCTGCTAGTCTTCACTAGCCAAGATGGGAAGGGTCCAGAGCAGACGTGGTCGCCCGCACCATTCCAAGCACCTTGTCCACTTCCTCGAGCTGCACCAACTGAAATTCATCCAATAATAAAGGACAAGACCGCACTCTGGACACTTCAATGGATTCATCTGTTATAACATCAGAGTCTAAGTCCCAACGGATGCATGCAATCTTATCCTGGAAGTGCTCCGCAAGTTTGTTGCAGCGGGCTTCCGATGTTTCCTTAGTATCATGAGAGCCAGAATGTAGAAGTCCTCGTACCACCCTAAAAAGCTCCGCTGGGCGGCAAAGGGATGATTTAATGGTGGTAGCAAAATAAAACTTTTTTGCCGCCCTAACCGCTTTTATGTACAACTTAGTGGAAGCACTTACCAAGGAATGATTACATCCGTCAGGAGTTCGCCTCCACCTGCACTCTAGCCTCCTTCTCTCTTGCTTCATCACTCTCAGCTCCGGGGTATACCATGGTGCTGTATGAGTTCGGCACTGAAGGGGGCGCGCGGGAGCGATCATGTCAATGGCCCGGGTCATCTCCGTATTCCACAGATGAACCATGGCCTCGACAGGAGCACCAGTGCTATCAGCCGGAAAAACTCCCAGAGCCCTCTGGAAAGCTTCAGGATCCATAAGCCTCCGGGAGCGGACCAACTTAACAGGTCTCCCACCTCTGCAGAGGGAAAGGGCTGTCGTGAGTCTAAAACTCAGCAAGTGATGATCTGTCCATGACAATGGAGTAGATGAAAAATACCCCACCTTCAGATCACCATCTCCATGACCAGTGGCTAAGATCAGATCAAGAGTATGTCCTGATACATGTGTCGGGCCAGTAACAATTTGAGACAGCCCCATGGTTGTCATGGAGGCCATGAAGTCCTAAGCCGCCCCGAGCAAGACAGCCTCGGCATGGATGTTGAAATCCCCCAGTACCACGAGTCTGGGGGACCCCAACAACACCTCCGAGACCATCTCTGTCAGCTCAGCTAGGGAAGCTGTTGGGCAGCAAGGTGGGCGGTACACCAACAGTATTCCCAGTCTGTCTCCTTGGCCCAGCACAAGATGAAGACATTCCAGACCAGTCGCCGTCTGGACAGGGTGCTTGGTGAGGGAAAAAGAACTCCTATAGACCACAGCAACCCCACCTCCCCGGCCCTCAGATCTACCACAGTGCTGCACCGAGTACCCAGGTGGGCAAAGCTGGGAGAGAGCAACTCCTCCCTGCTCGCCCACCCAGGTTTCTGTAATACACGCAAGATCGGCCCCTTTCTCCACGATCAAATCGTGGATAAGGGGGGTTTTATTAGCAACCGATCTCGCATTTAAGAGCAGCAACTGGAGATCTGATGGCTGGCTGACAGTACAACCAACAATCCGGTGGATATGAGGAGAACCGGAACAAGGCACAGACACAACTTGTCTGGGACAAGTTCCCCTTACCTGGCACGTTCTCCTCCCAACACCATACCTCCCATTACCCGTCACTACGTTAATTGTGGCCCCCGAAAATCCCCTTACTAGGGCCGGAGTATGTTCTCCCAGGCACATCTTAAAATGAATCTAATATGACAAACACTAAAAATAACAAACAACACAAATACTCACACACATCCACTCAATCTCATTCACACAACAACCAACAGACGAACAGCAGTAATTAAATACAACCAAAAAACAACAATAAACAACAACATTAAAAACCCTCCTCCATAACAAGCCTTGACTACAAGAGATATCGTCAGCAGTGCTGGAAATGTCCCTCATACGTTCTCCTGCCGCCGCCGTTGCCGCCAGCCGGACCACGCTGACAACCTGGCCTTCTCCTGCGGTGCTCTCACCACCGCCAGGCCAGGATGTCTATGATAGAACCGTTCCGTGCGGCGGTCTCTCGTAGTCGTCACTCCATGCCGGGCCGTCCCAAAACGCGCCCAGAGCCCAACCAGCCCCGTCAGTGCTCTCACCACTGACAGGCTGCTACACGGCCCCTGGGCATTCGTTCGAGCCTCCATGGTGTTCTCCACACCCCGACCGTCTCGCTCTACCGACGTCACTCCACGCAGCGTTCTCCACTCCCCAGCCGAGTCTCTCCCCGTCTCCCCAGCAGCTCCACGCGATGTCTCTGTGCTGTGAGCCTGGACCCCTTCCATGATGCTCTCACCATCACAGGGGCCAGGCTCACCGCGGCGCCCCAAGCTCCGCGCGCCACGCCCCAAGCCCAGTCGGCTCGTCAACGCTCTCACCGCTGATGACAGGCCGGCGCTCTTCCCAGGCCAGCAGGCCCGGCACCCAGAACTCCAACGGCGCGTAGCGGCGGCGGCGGCGGCAGCACAGCAACGATGACACCCTGGCCGCAGCAAAAACGAACGAGCCAACGACACCAGCCACAATGACGGGCGACGACGCAGCCCAAGGCAGACAGGTAAAGGAGAGAACGACCCAGCCACAACGACCCGAGCAGCAAACAAGGCAGCAGCGGTCCACAACAACAGCAAACGGACGACAGTGGACGACAATGGAACCCCAAGTACGCAGGTACACAGCAGCAACCAACCCGTAGCTGACAGATAGGCAGGCAGGCAGATGGAATGATGGTAAGTAGTATTTTAAAAGATAAAACGTGGAGCTCCCTGCCGAGCATCCGCCGCGGTCGCCATCATCCCCAGGAGGATTTGGAGGGTGAAAATTGACCCCAGGAACCTGAACAAGGCTCATAAGAAAGTAAATAGGAAGGTCCGGCTTGGTCTTGCTGATGGGCAGGGCGAGGTAATACACCAACCGGAGGTGAAGTGTGGCAGGGCTGATCTTTACTGGCCAGACAGTGTTCATATGTCTGACTTGGGTAACGATCTGTTTCCAACTGATCTGCAGAATGTCCTGTGTGAAATTCTTTGTAGCAGGTGAGGGAAGAGGGACTAAGCTGAGGCTTGTCCTCTTTTGTGATGGATATGTGTGAGAATTTCACAGGGTAAGGTTTGGTGAGCACCCTTAGGCACCCTTTAAGGTGAAAGGTGCCATCTGAGGCCTGCCTTCCGGGTGTGGGGCCTGTTGGCAGGATACGGTTCACCTTTGGGGCTAACCTGTAACACCCACTCAGAGTTGTGCAGCACTGAGTGGGGATGGAGCAGGAAGGCCTCCCTAACCACCCTGAGGGGATGGGACCCAGAGAAGGGGATTGGGCTTGGACCACCCCCTTTTCCATACAGGATGTCGTCGCCTGATTGGGTAAGAGTTCAGTCCCGCACTTTTCTCTGCAGATCATTTGTTATACAATTAATCACTTAATTGGCTTTATTTAAATAAAAGTGGCCCTTGATTTACCCACACTTCATCTTGTCTCGGCTCTTCATTTCCCGGCTACAGCTGCAATGGAAGACTATGGGTGGATGTTGATAATTTGTGTGGGTGAAGTATTGTCTGTCTGGAAGCTTCCCTGCTTCCCCAATTTAACATGAATAAACAGATACCACAAAAGAAAAATACGTCTCCATGCTCTCTTCTCACAAAGAAACAGATCATTTAGCAGCTAATCTAGGAATTTCCTACTGAAGGAAGTGCAGAATCTCAAGGAAATGTGGTCATGTCTGAGCAAAACAATATAACAGCAAACAGTGAGATAAGACTCTTAAGGGTCATGGTTCATGAAACATGGTTACAGCATTATTCCATTCTTTATTCAGGTAATACTTTTATGGTTGCTACAAGTTTTGGCTATAACCTGAATTTGGTTGCCTTTAATAAACTTCATTGGTTGGATGCTGCAAGTTACCAGACCTTTATTTGCCAGCTAGAAACACATCACTGCTACTTAAATTGAATTGAATGCATCTATAGCAGGGCTAGGGAACAGGACTGTGACCTTCTCGATGTTGCTGAACTAGAACTCCTATAACATCTGACCATTGGCAAGTGGGGTTGACAGGGGCTGGAGTCTAACATCTGGAGGGCCACATGTTTTCATTCCTGATCTATAAGGGGGAAAGCAGCTCTGTCCTACAGATTAAGAAGAAGCAAGTTCTCATATTCCACTTGTTTCAGAGAGCCAATATACACATTGTTTCCGGGGCGCAGGGTAGAGGTTGGACACATGGACTTCTACCCTCTGTGCTTGTAGTTATGTCTGTCTGCTTTGGACAGCCACTATAAACAGTCATGTTTGGCAAGACAAAGTTCAGCATTCACCTTGCAACATTCTCCCATCCAGAAGAATTGCATCCATTCTTGCACCTTGCTTTTCCTTCCTAAAGAAAGAAATCACAACACTGCCTGTTTTCCTTCCTTATTTTGTCTAACGGCAGCTGGTGTTGCCTGCAGCTGGAAGTGAAAAGAACAAGGCAAAAGCAATTGTGAATAAAGAAGGTTATCCTATTTCAATTATCCTTATGGATGATTAAGTTTGGAAAATATATTGTGGACCTGGATGTAGTGGCTATAGTTAAGTGGCAAATTTTCAGTCTTCTTTTCTGTATTGTAGTGTATAGGGCAACAGAAAATGTTACCTTTGGACATGATAAAATCAATACATGAATTATGCATTAGCCTTTCATGTCCTCTGAGAAATGTAATTACCCTAAGGACCATTCAGAAAAATCTTATGAAAGAAGTAGTAGTAGTAGTAGTAGTAGCAGCAGTAGGAGCGGCAGCAGCAGCAGCAGCAGTTCCTCTGTGACTTATGTGGAAGTAATGCTAAGGCCTATGCATAGCATCACTTTTTCTATCCAGCCACAGCATCTACAATTATGCAGACCAGTATCATCATGCTGTGAATCACCTTGCCTCTGGCATTATGCACGTAATAACCATGGGAAGCAGCAGCAACTCTCTCAATTTCATGGTGTGAATCTATGTGATGAATATTGGTAGACTCCTGACAGCCAGGACAGGAATGATTTGTTTGTGTTGTTTTTGAAAGCATTCCCAATGGTGACTGTAATCTGCTCTGGTTCTCTGAAAGTTTTGCTTGTCAAGTTCCATCAATTTAGTTCACAGATGAAGCGGCTAAAATTAAAGCCAAAATCTACCCAAAGAACCACATTGTTGCTTATGTATATATGGAATGTCAGAAGCATATGACATCTGTCAATTTCTGGAAACAATTTCAAGTGCTGTTTTTGATCTATATAGTTCCAAATATTCAACATATTTTTTGTCTATCTTTTGGGGTTTCACCTACAGTATGTGTGGTCATGAACCATAAGATCAACTAATATCCTCTTAATAATAGCACTTATTCTGGCCATGTTCAAGCAACATTTTAACTGGATGTTTTTAAAATTAATTAATGTGTTCAATATGCAAGTGGGTTAAATATCTACTGTAAATGAATGATGCATTTCTTTAGCCTATGGCCCTCCAGATGTTGCTGGACTACAGTTCTCATCACCCCTGACCATGTTGGCTGGAAGTGATAGAGTACAACAACATCTAGAGGTTCCTAGGTTTCCCATCCCTGCTTTAGCCTATTCAAGGGATAGTCAACATAGCACCCTCCAGATGTTTTTGGACTACAACTCCCAGTTTCCCAGACCATTCACCATGCTGAGGACTCCAACAACATTTGGAAGGTACAATGCTGGTTTTCCCAGTTATTCTGACTTGTACGCCAGGTCACAAATATTTTGACCCTTCTGAAAAGGATAACTTGATAAAAGAAAGGGATTTTCTTACAAAACAAAAATTACTCAGTTTTTTTCCAGGTGATAGAAAGATTGAATAGCAGAAACACATTGCAATTTAAGAAAAGGTTATTGAGCTTAAATAGTGGTGTGGAACACACATTTTCCAAAATACAGAACATATGTATGAGAATTATTTATAGGGATACATTTCCTGCTCATAAGGAGCAGATGGTTCCAGAAGCACATCTGCTGCCTTGAAGATAGAACTTCTGAGGCAAACTTAGAACATAGTTAGTTGGTGCTTCTAAGTTTGAAATTAAGAGAAGTAGCATGTATTGTGAAGGTGATGCTGTCAATAACTTCCTTATATCTGATGAATGAGGGCCTACTATCATATCCCAGTATGCTGTGAACTTTTTTCATTAACAATATTCACTAGCAGTCTCTTTTCTAATTTGTCACATGCACCTATTTTATGTACTACTATCAAATCCAAACCTTGAATTTAAAAATCAGTATCAAAAGCTGTCACAATGAGGATGGCATACCATGAAAAGAAGACCATGCATGCTCATAGCCATGTTATATTGAGTGTCAATTGGAAAAGAAGAATGGAAAACTGGGGAAAGTGGGCCTGCTTGAATCCCTTATAGTTAGAGCAAGGATGGGAAATGTGTGGTTTTCCAGATGGTGTTGCCCAAGTGGGATGGTGTCCCAATGGTCAGGGGTGATGGAAGTTGTAGTCCAGCAACATGTGTAGGACCCCAGGTTTCCCACTCCTGAGTTAAGAGTATCCTGGGGAAGGCAAGGCTGGCTGGAATCCAGGTGAGAAGTGCTCCTGTTAGGTTGGTGAAGATATCCTGTAACATTTTGTTACAGATTTCAGTTGTATATTTCTATTACTAAATGAACATTGTACTTTCTGTCAATCCACTCCAAACAAGTCTGATCTGATTAGAGCTTTTAAGAAAGGTTTAAGAAAACAATGGTCTTTTTTTTTGTTTATGTATATACAAAAGTCAAACCAGTTTCAATAGAACTATTAAGCACATTCTTGATGAAAACTGAACTTTCAAATTGTTTAATATTGGATGGATTGTGATTACACGTTTGAGAAAGAGAGAATGAAAAAGTGGAAAAACTATTGCTCTGCTTCAGAATATATATCCTCAAAGCTCTATAACTGCCACCTTGGTAACAGCATTTGTATGTTAGCAGCTGATGAAGGCAGAAGCTGAAACGTTTTGTTAATACAATAAAAACCTCTGTTTGGTTAATCACAATTACGTTCATATATATATATATATAAGATTTTGATCCTGCTTAGTTCAGTTAAAGTATTTTTTCCACATTTTCTTTGTTTTTGCATAATTTTCTCTCATAAAAGGCTAATGGTCATCTGCCAGTTAAGCTTATATCAGATTGCTGTGTGGCTAGTGGAAAATTGAGACGTGTATGAAATATTGAATTAACTACTTATCAGCAAAATTGATATTGGTATTATGGAAGTCTGTAAAACACACACACAACCCATATCTTGACAAAAAATAAAACGCTTATTCAACTTGTTTAAATTAAACCTTTTTTTCTTTAGTTCATTGTACATAAAGTAAAACTTAAGAGGTAATTTCAAGCATTGTAATGCATGATATATCAGTGATTAGTCATAGAGGAGGAAGACCAAGTGCAGAACTGGTTAGGTCTCATTTCCTTACAAGTTTTAAAGAAAAGTCATAGGTCACCAGCTATTTTGACTAGGAGTAAAACCCCTGCCTGTCCATTTTCAATATCTTGAACAGAATATATTTGGCTGGAAGAGAGGGACAGAAATATCCACACAAACAACTATGGTTGCATTCAGACATTGGGCTTATTGCGTTAGTTTTACAGATTAAAATGGTAGCACTTATGTCCCAATTTTTAAAATTCCTTTCACACAGCAGTACCAGGAATCATGAATTTTTGACTGATATACTGCCATGTTGTGCTAAATGCCTTTCACACTGCTGCAACAAATGACAACTTGTTTCCATCACTCACCCATTACATTGTAGTTTCCTCATAATTCACTGTCTTGTCACATCTCCATGTGACCCCTTTTGCTTTCGCTTCTGACATTTTTGTGGCATGTGGGGAACTGCTACCCGCACCTATGCTGGAATATGCTGGAATATGCTGGAATACTGGCACAGTTTTCTTGAAGTAAGAAAAAAGGGTGGGAGCAAATTGCATGCTGGGATATGGCACTCCAGTTGGTCACATGAGCAGAAGTAGCATGATCACGCAAAACTCCCATGATTTACTGGATTAAAGAGCTTGCAAACTGAGCATTTCTGGAATCATTTATCATGAAACGAATGCTAAAATTCCATTATATTTGATTAGATTTCTGGAACTGCCAGTTATGTCATGTGAAAGACCAAAAAAATTTTTTTTGAAAAAAATTATGAGGTGAGGAACCATCAGGGAAATGGAATAAACTGCTGTCTGAAAGCACCCTAAATTTCTTCCCAGGCCAAATATGTCCATTCATTAAATTCTTTAAATTAATTCACCTCCGGAGCTGAATTGTTTTTATTTTACATAGGAGTAATGCATTTCCATAAGGCAGTTTGGCTACTATCGTGGGCTTTTTGACAGAATAAGTAGAACAGCCCTGGTCACTTGACCCAGTCTTCTGCTGTCATAGTCAATAAATGGGGTGTGAGGTGTGGGGGCCTTCCATTTGACTGCCCAAGGTGCCAGTGATTTGTTTCATTCTGTCAGTTGCTGCTAAAATTAATGTTGCTAAATTAGCCTTGAGCAGTGCTATCAATGGTGCTCTACTTTGACCCTTCATTTCTTTCTGTGACATTACTCAGCACAGAGGTTACAAAAAAGACAGACAATGCAAGAGTCCTCCAAGCAGTGATATACAGTATGTGTCTAATAGGGAAAAGGGATGATGATGCTGGAGGAGCAGGTTTTGACTTGTGCTCTTCATTTCTAGATGGAATTTCAGAGTGTTGGTTATTTATTACCTTTCCTTTTAGTGATTCATATTTTCCACTCTCGGCTATAACGTCTTCAAAGAATTCAGAACTATAATTGTGCTTACTTTTCTTTTTAATTTACTTTCTATTCCCCCAATTTTAGTGTTTTTTGTTTATGGGCATTTCTTGTCTTTCTTTGTCCAGCCCAGGTCCCAATAGCCAAGGTCTTTTGTAGGAAAGGGGCCATAGCTCAGTAGTAGAGCATCTGCTTTGCATGAAGAAGGCCACACGTTCAGTTCTCAGCACCTCCAGGTAGGGCTTGGAATATCCTCTGCCTGAATCCCTGGAGAATTCCTGCCAGTACAGTACTGAGCTAGGTGGACCAATGGTCTCACTCAGTGTAAGACAGCTTCCTATGTTCAAAATCCATAATACCTAGCAGTACTTTACCAGGAAGTGGTAAACACATTGACTAAATAAAGTAAGCACTTGAAAACAGCATGGGAAAAACTGAGCTCTGGTAACTTATCCACATCACTTACACTACAGCTCCCATCATTCCTGGCCATGGTGGCTGGGAGTTAGCCCCCACTGAACTAGGACACTGTAGGACAGAAGTAGATACAGCAGTAAGATCCATGAAGTGTATACATTAAAAAACCAAAATACAGGCAAGTATTTTGAGCTAACAAGTTCAACCTGAGATGGATGCTAAGAAGAACAGCAGGAAAGTATTTTATAGACTTAGCTTGGGGATAGCTAGTATACTGTGCTCCAGATGTTGTTGGGCTACAACTCTCATCATCCCTGACCATTGGTCATGTTGGCTGAGGCTGATTGGAGTTGTAGGCCAACAACATCTGGAGGAGACTATGTTGGCTATCCCTGCCTTAGCCTCCCATCAGCTCTGTAGATTATACTGGTCATAGGCTTAGGTGCATTACATCACAATATTATGCATGTCTACTCAGATGGGACTTACTCAATGGGACTTACTCCCATTATAGGGAGTAGTAGGATTACAGCCTTAAAGTGTTTGTAAGACTTATTACACCTATATGTATGTGAGAGGGAGCGAGAGAGCTGTGCATGCATGTTGAGGCAAGGATAGAGAGTTGGGAAGGGAAATACATGCATGTGCAAGTATATATGTGAGAAAAGAAGCACAGAGTTGTTTGATGCAGGTTGCTGGCAAATTTAAAATTTGCAGTGTAGCCCCTAATCCATTTAAAATATGCAACTTTTTTCTTGTTCTACATAGGTTAATTCTCTAATTTACTTTTCATTCTAATTGTAGTTTAACAAGTGAATGTCTGTGATGACATAAAACCACATTTTGACTTGTGTGTTGCTGTTGTGACAATGTGGACTGCATGAACTGGTCCCATGCAGCGACATGCCTGGTGGAGAAACAAATCCTGGCAGTTTTATGTAAGTATAACATTCTGTAGACGAGGTTTGTTTTTGACCTGAAGGATTTAATAGCTCCTGAAAGCCATTATGATGCATCACATGAATGAGTGTTGAGGGACTCCTAAATACATGGATAATTTGGCTGTTACATATGCATGGTAAATTGACATCTTTAAAATACTTGTTAATTTTATACTGACCTACTATGTATTTCTTCATCATACCACTTGGGTGTTTATTTCGGTCTTGGACACAAAAGCATGCATTATTCTGTGAAGGGTTCTTTTAGATTAATAGTAAAAAATGTGTTTGTAATAAACAGTCCAGGAATTGGCACTGGTCAACATGTGTGGGATTCAAGGTTTCTATAAAGAAATATCAAGATATTCAGAAACTTAGACTTTCGTAATGAGACTGTGCATTATAATAGATGTACAATGTATAACATGATGTGATTTTTTTAAAAAATATTGTCATAGTATTTACATGATTCCCCCTTCCACTCATACAGGTGAAGTGGCAACACAAGGATATTCACTGTAGAATGTTTGCAAATGACTTGAATAACTTGTGAGTTAGGGCCATGGGTAAAAGAAGGATGGCTACATGATTATATGGAGTTGTTGGATTCAGAGTTCTTGTGAATTGAACTAAACTTCCTCAGGCCAGAGGTAGAGGGTGGGAGTTTATTTTTGCCAGTTTCACTTTGTCCTCCAGCAACCCCATGTAGGGTTTGGGAAGGTGGGGAACCTCTGGAATAGCAGAAAGAAGAATAAGTGAAAAATGACTGTCCCCTTCTTCCAACGGGTGCTTCAGATGGGTCATAGCACATTCCATGAATGGGAAGAGTCCTTCTGATTGTGGGAGGGCAAGTCTGTATCCAACCCTTAGTTCATGGAAGGGAAACCCTGGATCCAGCACTCCTGCTGAAAATAATGATTTGGATGTAGTTGAGGATATAAGAATCAGTCTAGTGGCTGATCTAGTCCTGCATCCTGTTCTTACAGTGGACAATCAGATGCCTATGGGAAGCCCACAAGCAGGATCTGAATACAACAGCACTCCCCCTCTTGCAGTTTCCAGCAAATGGTATTCATAAGCATACTGCCCCTGAGATTGGAGGTAGAACACATCCATCAGGGTTAGAACCAATTGATAACCTTATGTCCATGAACTTCTTTAATTTAAAGCCATCCATGTTAGTGGCCATCACTGCCTCTTGTGGACTGCCTGGGGCTCCACCAGTATCTGCACTGATTTTATCCCATGAGCTGCTCTCAGAGGAATCATAAAATCAAATGCCTGGTAACAATAATAGCACAGGGAGAGGAAGAGCATGATTAAAAATGGGACACTAGTATCAAGCAAGCTATCTTTAACCATGGATTTACCTTTAATTCAGCCTTAAAGATTCTTGCTACAGTTGAAGAGAGATTTTAAAAATGGCTTTAATTTTGAAGGCTACTTCTCAATTTCTAAATCTAGAAATTAAAAAAAGCTTTAGTCTATCTTTGTTTTGCATGTTTGCTTGTTCATTTGTTTATGTATTATAGAGTTTCCACTGTCAAATGCACAGATAGCCATTGATATCTGTCAAATGCACAAACAGCACAGGGAAGTCCGTCAAGTGTATCAAATATCCTTGGAGTTATGTACATATGCTTGTGTTTACAAACAACCTCTACACATGTTATGTGTATTTTTACCCAGAAAAAAAGCTCTTCCCCCATCCCTGCTTACTGACATAACAATTTGTGCATCCAACCCTTGGCCCTGAAAGGGCATCATACTATTTCTCATTTACCTTCATATCTGGGACAAGTAATCTTTAACAAGTAAAACAGGTTGCACATGATGAAAATATGACATCCCAGAACCACTAGTAGCCAATTTTGCTCAATTCAGTAGAATGAAAGAAGGAACAGTTCTTAAAACAGCTGTGCATAGAGCATTTTTAAGGTATTTTTAGAATTCATTGCACATCTAACATTTTCTTTGGCATTAAAGGATCATAATAAAATTACTGGAATATTTTGCACTATAGGGAGAAATATCAATAATTTAAGATGTGCAGACAATACCATACTACTAGCAGAAACCAGGAATGATTTAAAACGAATGCTGATGAAAGTTAAAGAGGAAAGCACAAAAGCAGGACTACAGTTGAACATCAAAAAGACTAAAGTAATGACAACAGAAGATTTATGTAACTTTAAAGTTGACAATGAGGACACTGAACTTGTCAAGGATTATCAATACCTCGGCACAGTCATTAACCAAAATGGAGACAATAGTCAAGAAATCAGAAGAAGGCTAGAACTGGGGAGGGCAGCTGTGACAGAACTAGAAAAGGTCCTCAAATGCAAAGATGTATCACTGAACACTAGAGTCATGATCATTCAGACCATGGTATTCCCAATCTTTATGTATGGATGTGAAAGTTGGACAGTGAAAAAGGCAGATAAGAGAAAAATAAACTCATTTGAAATGTGGTGCTGGAGGAGAGCTTTGCACATACCATGGACTGCGAAAAAGACAAATAACTGGGTGTTAGAACAAATTAAACCAGAACTGTCACTAGAAGCTAAAATGATGAAACTGAGCTTATCATACTTTGGACACATCATGAGAAGACATGATTCACTAGAAAAGACAATAATGCTGGGGAAAACAGAAGAGAGTAGAAAAAGAGGAAGGCCAAACAAGAGATGGATTGATTCCATAAAGGAAGCCACAGACCTGAACTTACAAGATCTGAACAGGGTGGTTCATGACATATGCTATTGGAAGTCACTGATTCATAGGGTCACCCTAAGTCGTAGTCGACTTGAAGGCACATAACAACAAATTTTCCGTATAAGTGACTCCTTTTTTGTATGACCTTTAATTTAATCATCATAATAAATATCAACACAATCTAGCTGTGGTTAAGCATAGTTAAATTATATTGATTTCACTGGAACCTAAAGTGCTGCATCATACCCTTAATAATTAAAAAAGCACATTCTGCACAATAATGTTCCAACTGATATGAAGCCATATCTGCAGAATGGATGTATAGAAACACACACACAATTGATTCCTGATATCATCCTGTAAGGTGTGTTTTGAGCACATAGTGCATGCTTGTTGAATAAAAGAATTAGGTCACTACACTGCATGAAAAGCAGAGATACTATATTAAAGTCTTTTGTGTTTTGTGGGAGGATGTTAACTTGAATCCATTAATAAAATAACCTGGCTTCTAATTAGCCATTTTCATCAGAGATACATTAGTTAATCAAGACCTAATCAGTACACCATCCTGATTCTAAGCAGAAAATGTATCATATATAAAACAGATTCTTGCCTTGCATATGCATATACAACAGGAAATGTTGGATATGTTCTTCAAAATCATTCCTCCTTATCTTGTATGCCTGAAGCCCCAATCAAAGACTCATAAAGATCTGTACAACTGGTGTCCTGTAAACTGAAATGCCCTTCCCACTTTCCCCATCCCCCTGTTTGTAGGTTGTGAAGAAAGTGCTTTTCCAAGAAATCTTCAGGGAGGTTCTGAAAATAGGGGCAAAGAGATAAGGAAGCTGCACAAAAATCAGAAGGGTTTCCCTATTTTTTGCCCAGTTCTGAATACTAATCACACACTAAAATAAGTTTGGACAAGTACAAGTACAGAGAGCCTTAGGGCTTTGGGCAGTATAAAAATTGAACAAAATAAATAAATAAAATAAAGTACGCTCATCTTGAAAAATCAGTTGTGCCCCTCATATGTTCCTTTTGATCTCTTCTGAAAGAAAAGTGGGATATAAATTCACTAAATCAAAACCAATACAATTTATTAAGGGTATTGTTTCTTACAAATAGAGCTGAACAAAAAAAAATTTTAACCTATGAAGTAGTCATGTGGATAACATTTTAATTGCTCAGTTCAGATATGCATTTGCCTGGTTTATAATGTTATGATGCCATTGCTCTGTCAATCAAATGTTATACTTTCCTGCTGTTCTTCTTAGCATCCGTCTCAGGTTGAACTTGTTAGCTCAAAATACAAGCCCATATTTTGGGTTTTTAATGTATACACTCCATGGATTGTTAGTTCTAATTGCTATGATTCTTATACTGACTGATAGTCTGTATAAAACAGGCCACCAAAATTAGATCATCAGTTTTGTAAATTTTGTTGTACTACATATGTTGTATATTTAACAGACACTGCCAGGTGTTATAAAATTTAAAAGCATTTTTTTTGGCATTGTGCATTTAGGTGTACAAGCATCCTTAAGACTGAAATCCTGAATTTTAGAGAAGCCCTGCTGGCTTCCTTGACATTTCTTGAAGAAAGGGGGCTGTGGCCATAATCTACTGTATGGTTGATAATTCCCAGTTAGCATGCTTGTGGCTGCAATCCTATACACATTAACCTGGTAGTAAGTCAATTGAACTCAATAGGACTTATATCTGAGGAGACTTTATTATTATTATTATTATTATTATTATTATTATTACATTTATATACTGCCCCATAGCCGAAGCTCTCTGGGTGGTTTACAGCAGGAGGACATGAATAGGATCACATTTCTTATTTATTTTTTGACACATACATTTTAATGCAAATAGCCCAACAGGAGGGGAAACCAACGATCATAATTGCTATAATATATAATATATAGTCTAAGCAGCCTTGCCCAACCTGGAATCCTCCAGATGTTTTGTAGTACAAAACAGAAAGATTTGCCTGCAGCTGTGATATGGTTGGTGATGCACTAAGTTCTGTGAAGGATATATCAAACATGAACTTGGTCTCAGTAAAATGGAAGAGCATATATTCCAACATTGTTCTCCCTGAAGCCATAGAAAATGCTGAAGGGGTATGTAAACCAAACAGTGTCCTTCCTTTGTGGTCAACACGTTGGGCTGTCAGAGTGAAGTCTATACAGAGGTTCCCTGAGAACTATGAAAGAATTCAAGCAATATTCAATGAAATCCTGGAACATCCAAAGTCCTTCCAAGATTTTAGAAGGGCAACAATGAAAAGCTACGACAAAATCCTTGGTAAATTTGAAATGATATTTGGACTAAATACATCCATAGCAATTTTTGGGCCATGGAAAGAGCTTGCAAGAACCCTACAGAGCACCAAATACAGTGGAGCAGGGGCAAAGCACGTAGCAGAAATGCTTATTTGTTCTCTTTCAAACTTAAGATCAGGGAAATTTGAAACAATTTGGCAAGACACAAAGGCCCTTGGTGTTCACAGCTGTGGCTTTGTTTAGAACAGGCTTCTGGCACAGCTGTCACTCCTCCCAACAGTCATTCCAACTGCTGCAGTAAAGACTATTGAAGACATCTCACAATCATTGAGTCCGAAATATCTTAGACCAAGTCGTCAAGCTGGTACAGCACTTACACACCATACCTGCATCAGCAGAATGTTCTATCAGTGCTCTGAGGAAAGTGAAGATATACCTGCATAATCCCAAGACACAGAAATGCCTTACACATCTACTCCTTCATGTGCAGAAGGAACAAAATTGGTCAAATTCCTTTGGAAAACCTTATGAATGAATTCATCACCAGAACTGCTGAACACCAAGCCACCTTTGGCTTCAGTGGGCCACAGTAATGTTTATGGTTTATTAAAACACAAACAAGGAGTCTGTGGCACCTTAAAGAGTGACAAATTTATTTAAGGTGCCACAGACTCCTTGTGTGTATTTTTATATCTCAGACTAACATGGTTACCCCTCCTGAGCCTATCTTTAAGTTTTGATGTTATACCTGTTATGATATCCATGTTATAAATAGTAGAATACAAGAAAAACAGTTCTACTATTTATTTTAGTCTTTATTTTATTTATTTATTACATATTTTAAAGATCTTTTAATTTATTTTATTGTACTTAAAATGTATTCTAAGATCTTTTTATTTATTTATTTTAATTTATTGCACTTTATTTTATTTTTAATTTTTAATTAATTTATTTTAAGATCTGTAGCACCATCAATCCAGCTTAATGGTGTGACACTGGAGAACATTGATCACTTTTCCTATCTTGGCAACCATCTCTCTGTAAAAGCTGACATTGATGCTGAAATTCAACATCGTCTGAGCTCTGTGAATGCCACATTCTCCCGAATGAAGTGTAGAGTGTTCAAGGATCGGATATTCTCAGGGAGACCAAAATGTTTATTTACAAAGCAATTGTACTACCAACCTTACTGTACACCTGTGAAACATGGACCATTTATAAACGCCACTCCCAACTTCTTGAAAGATTCCGCCAACGCTGCCTCTGGAAAATTCTGCAAATTACTTGGGAAGACAGATGGACTAATGTTACCATTTTGGAAGAAGCAAAGACTACCAGTGTTGAAACAATGATCCTTCAACATCAACTTCACTGGACTGGCCATGTTTTTCGAATGCCTGATCACCGTCTTCCAAAGCAGCTACTTTACTCCCAACTTAAGGATGGAAAATGGAATATCGGTGGACAGGAAAAGAAGTTTAAAGATGTTCTTAAAGCGTATGTAAAAAAATGTAACATGAGCATCGAGAACTGGGAAGTCTTGGACCATGAATGTCCCAAATGGAGGTCAGTTATTATCAAAGGTGCTATGGACTTTGAAGAAGCATGAATACAGGGCAAACGGGACAAACAAGCTAAGTGGAAGGCACATCAAACAAATCCTCATCACAACCATCTTCCATCTGGAAACCTATGTCCTCACTTTGGGAGGCTGTGTGTATCCAGAATTGGCTTCCGCAGTCACTTACAGACCCACTGTTAAAGACCTTATCTTGGAAGACAATCTTACTTGGCCATGAGTGATTGCCAATGAATGAATGAAGTTTCCTATTCTCCTGTGTGCCTAAGAAACTTTGAGTAGTGCTGATCTTGTACAGAGCAGATTCCCACCACCATATTATGTAGTTGTGTAACCAACCGAGTTTTGTTACACAGATCTGGAGCCCTGCAACTATTTTGGACTACAAGTCCCATTAGTTCTATCCAACATAGTGATAAGGGATGATAAGGGATGATGGAGCTGTAGGGCATCTGGAGGGCACAAGACTGGGGAAAGCTGATCTAAAATATTAGGATGTAATTTAGCTTATCAGTCTCTGGGTGGTGATAGTCCATCAGCTTACCTTTCCTAAAAGATGCATCAATAATTGTAGTCCATTCTTTCCCACCCCAGGCACTCCCAATTGGCTTTTGCCAATCCTGTTACTTTCCCCACACTACCCATGAAGCAGTTTGTGTGTGATAGCCCTGGAGAAGGGCAGGTTATAAGTGAATATCCTATCTGCATGCAACTGAGGGGGGCAGGGAAGCCCGTAACCACTCCTTCTGGCCCTTTTGGATTCTCAGCACCCACTCACCATGTAGGTTTGCAGGTTAAGAGAAGACACATGCTTTGGGGCCAAGTAGGGTGTGTTTTTTTTGGCTGTATACTAGATTGACAGAGGAAATCTGCCCGTGGCCATCTATACATTTGCAGAAATCCTGATGTCCATGGCAATCTGGGGAACATGGTGGTGGCATGCAACGTTGGGCAGAGCTAGTCTGTATAGGGACGAGGGTGAGGTTAGACTGCATGGCCTCACAATTCTTTCTGTGCATTCTTTCATTGCGTGGAGGGGTTCATGTGAAACCCCCTCCTGAGTCAAACTTACAAGTGGTTGTTCACACTCCCAAGAACATCAACAAGACAGAGACCAATACCGACCTAAATAAACTGAACAAGATAGAGACCATAGCAGGTGGAGACGTTTTGAATAGAGCCAGGCCAGACTTACACTACCATTCACCATTCAAAACAGCTCTGCAGGATGGGACTTGAAGAGGAAATGACAGCCAAAAACAATGTCTTCATAGCTGCCATTATCATAGTCCTTTAAAAATGATCTGTCTGCATTCTATTTCCCTTATTTCCTGTTTAAGGTAGGTCCCCTGTATACTTAAGGGACTTTGGTGATAACATAGAGGCAGAAGTCAACTGATAAAATTCAGTTGAAATCCAATCAACTCCATATGTCCGTGGACTCTAAATGGTCCACAACCAAGGCATAAGAGGTATCTTGGCATTCAGAAGACCAATTATTCAGGACATTTCAAGCAGGACATATTTTTTAAAACCCTCATATTAATAGGAAGATTGAAATTTTTGGAAGTTAGAATTTCAGTACTCATTAAAATGAGGGTTCTAAAAAAATCTATCTTGTCAATCATTTCACATGCTGTGCTGCAGGAATATTTTCATATATGCCTAAGATTTTCACACACACAATCAGTTTGAACATCACATCATTTTTTCTGTGAACCCTGCAATCTCACGTAATAAAAACCTAGAACAATATTTGTTCCTTGCTAAATATCGGAACAATCAGTGCCTGCAGGAAGTAAAAAGATTCTCTTAAAATCTACTTTGTTTTGGAACATAACTATTTTTATTATTTAATAAAGAAGCAGAGTAGGGGGTTAATTTCATCAGTCGGTGTTCGTATCAGAGAGCAGAATTGTGATGTGTATAATCATCTAAAGGTCTATCAATGACCAAAATAATTACAACACTTCGTTAAAAGGAAGAGGAAAATATGTATCTCCATCCCAGATATTTATATTCAGCTGGTTAATTTCAAGGATGAACACAGTTGGGGCTGGAAAACATTGCCACAAGAAGTAATTTGCAGACGTTCTATCATGCAGATAGAACTATAAATGGAACTATAGTGGTAATCTTTATGATGATAAAAGTGTTTTAAGCCTTCTTGAGAAAAAATATTAAAATGATTGCTTTTAAATAGAGCCTATAATAGCTATTTAAAATTTAACTTAACCTACGCTAGCAGTTTTTGTTTCAATTTCTCTGAGATCTGACGACTAGAAAGTGTAAAATGTAAGACATTCAATTATGTCTTCAACTAGGAATCGAGAGTTTTTAATTATTTTTTACTGTTTATCTTGCTAGTGGTCAATCACATTATACACACTAACAATCACATTACACACTTGATGTCTTCATCAAGTTTAATGATACTCTCTACAATCAGTACTACTCAAAATTCCAGTAATTGATTTAAAAAACTTCTATGTTGAGTTATGTATATATAGTTTTCTTCTCCTAGACCAGGGTTCTTAGACTTTCTACTTCCGGGGCTCACTTGAGATGGCTGAAAATTACTGAGACCCACCAGTCACAAAACACTGGTGCAGAGGCGGAGGAAGTCACAAAATAGTGGCTGATGGAAGCAGAGTTTGGCATAATCGGTTGACAATTATCATTTTTTGCTGTTATCTAATCTATCTGGAAATGGCTAAATTCTTTGCCACAGCATTTTCCTTGTAGCAAGGAGTTCCAAGTACATACATAGCTAAGTACATACATTTACTCTGAAAATATTATTGTTATTATATATTCAATTTATTAGTCGCTCATCTGGCCGGTTATCCGGCCACTCTGAGCAACGTACAAAGCAAAACATATAAAACATCAAAAACATAAAAAACTAAGCAATAAAGCTAAACAATAACATAAAAACCAACTCAGTTACAATACAGCTTCTCCTCTGTACAGTCCAAAAATGTGTGCCTTCAAATGGAAACTCCTGATATAAGTCTTCCCACCCCAGCACAAAACCGGTGTGGGTGGTAGTCCATTTGCTGGACCGAAAAACGACACCCCCTATTGATCTCAGCATCCAGTATCCAGTATATTCAGCGGGGAGTGGGGCATGGCAAACAGATCCCTTGAAGTTGCAACTGACAGGGAAGTTATCTTCAGGGAAGCCAAAAACAAAGGCACTAAGATGTAAACACAGCCGATATCAAGGTGAAGCAGACAGAGGTCGAATGGTAGAATAACGGCGGCTGCATCGCAGCAACGTGGTGTCTCCCAGGCCCGCCGAAAGGCTGCAGCCCCAGCCTGCAGCCCCAGCCTGCCCCCAGCTCCAGCCCAGCTCGACACCCACCATTCACAAAGGTAGCAGCAGCGGCCTGGCGATGTAAATACCAAGCCATGTCCTGGGCTGCACCGACAGCTGGTGTCCTGGTCAGGTACGAGGGAGACAGCATAAAAAAGGGAGGGCTCCCCTGCATTTCCACTATGTTGTAGCCTCCGGCAAGGGGAAATTATGTAGAAAATTATGCCATGGAAGCCATCAGTGGTAGAGCTCCGTTGTCCATAGCTGTTGCACCTCCGCCATCTTCTCAGTTTTGAGAAATATTGTGACTTAGCCTCCCCATTTTAGGCAGAATTTGCTGATCCAGAGGGTCCAAGTGGAAAAGGCTTTTTCTTTTATATTTTCCCTTTCCTATCCAGTGTGGTGTAGTGGTTAAGGTGCTGGACTATGACCTGGGAGACCAGGGTTCGATTCCCCACACAGCCATGAAGCTCACTGGGTGACCTTGGGCCAGTCACTGCCTCTCAGCCTCAGAGGAAGGTAATGGTAAACCACCTCTGAATACCGCTTATCATGAAAACCCTATTCATAGGGTCATCATAAGTCAGAATTGACTTGCAGTACATTTACATTTATCCTCACATACCGTTCAAAGTTTTTTTTACCAATTTCCTCTAAATTATTCTCCCATTGTCCTGTCCACTTATACCATTTCTCCTCACCCAACTGCCACTCCTGGCTATCTTTACTCTGCATGCAAGGAGTTGCTGGCCCTGGCATTGGTCCAACCAATAGGCTATGGTATGGCTAGGGGGCAGGGCAGACAAGTAAGGAGGCACTGAGCAGGCCTACCTGAAAGTGGTTCAAGGCCCACTGATGGGTTCTGGCCCTCTGTTTGAGAAACACTATCCTACCCCAACAGAATATGTTAATTTCATATCCCAGATTATCCCCAATCAAATGTGGTTATTCTGGAACTTTTGTCTCCCTCCCCAATTTTTTTTGCCAAATATATCCTTGCAACCATTAATAGATTTCTGATGACATCTCAGTCTCTGTTTTGACACTTCTGAGCCACATAACCACAAGACTGAAGAGCAGATTAATTCCAGTTATGCCCTGTATAGGGTCTTCAGGGCAACTATCTTGATTACATTTAATAATTTCACCAGAAGTGTTTACATTCTCTGCCTTACATTGTTAACATCAGTTCAATTGTATTTTTTTTAAAAAAAAATACAACTTGATGGAATGCAATTGTATTTATTTATTAAATTGTTGATTTTTATGTCTCAAATTGACTTACAAATATTTAAAGACAAAAATTCCATAAAAATAAACAAAAAAAAATAAAAACATATGTAATACTAAAGGTGGTCATCTACTAACAACATAACAAAAATGTATATCCTTCCCCACCCTACTAAACACTGAACACCAAAGACAAGCTAAATATCACATTTATTTATTTATTAAAGAACTGTATATATCGCTTAATATTTCTGAAATCTCTAAGCGGATTTAGGAAATGAAAGCCTAGGAGAAGAAAAATGCCTATGCCTGGCATGAAAAAGCTGATGCTGTTGGTGCCAAGTGAGCCCCCTCTGGAATAGCATTCTACAATTAGGTCACCACTGAAAAGGCTAATTCTCTCATTTCTGTTATCCACACTTCACCTTCCTCAAAGGGGGGGGCACAGAGAAGGGCTTCAGACGAAGACCTGTAGAGTCTGGATAGGTTCATATGTGAAAAGGCAGTCCTTGAGGTATTGAAGTCCCAAGAAACACAAGGCTTTATAGGTCAAAATCAGCATGTTGAATTGGGCCCAAACCCCAATTGGCAGTCAGTGTAGTTGGGCCAGAATTGGTGTTATATGCTCAGACCACCTGATCCCCATCAACAATGTTGCTGCAAAGTTATGCACTAGCAGCAGTTTCCAAACCATCTTCAAAGGAAATGTCACATATAATGCATTGTAGTAATATAACCTAGAGGTTACCAGAAAATAGACAAATGAAGCTTAGCTACCCCTAAGGATTGCAGCTGGGCCACCACCCAAAGCTAATGGAAGGCAATCTGTGTCACGGGGGAAACTTGTTCCTCCAGTGATAGGAGTGGATCCAGAAGCACCCCCAAGCTCTGCACCTGCTTTTTCATAGGGAGTATGACCCCATACTGAACAAGTTGGACTTCACTCATGTGATCTAGGAAGCTGCCCACTAACAGTGCCTCAGCTTTATCTGGATTAAGCTTCACTTTCTGGGCTCTCATTCAGTGCATTACCATAGCCAGACATTGGTTCAGCACAGCTCCTGCCACACCTGCTTGAAATGCAAGGAAAAATAGAGCCGCATGTCATCAGCATATTGATGACAATGCACTCCAAAGCTCTGGATAACCCCACTTAGCAATACAGTGGAGGATGTACTGTGTTGTCACCAGTGCTGGAATAAGGTTCAGTTGCCATTCTGGTCATCTTCTGTACATGTCCTTTGTCTCAGGTGGCAAAGAAAGAAGGGACTACATGCCTAGAGCTTATAGACAGCAATCCTGTTTGTCCCTCTCCCTTTCTGTTCCACAAAAAGGGGACTAGAAAGTGTGCTGCTCTGTGGTATCAAGAGAAAGATGTGTGAACCCAGTAGCACTTAACATTCTTTATGAGTTTATGTGCTTACTTACTAAAAACACACACACATCTCCCTCAGCATCTTGATGTTTAAAATAATTTCTTGATACTGTAGTTACTAGGTCAATTCACACAGACATGTGGGATCTTATTTTTTCTTATATGGTGTCTTTTCTGCCAGACCAGATTGAATACTGAAACACTGAGATACACCACCCAAGGACTAGAGTGTGCTGCACACTTACTAATAATGTGCCTCACTCCAAAAACAATATAAGATATACAGTTTCTGACAGTAAAATCTGACAGATTTTGAAACATTAATATGACACATGGCAAAAGTCAACTTTGAATATCATCCTCTTGATTCTTTGCTAGTTTGACCAAGCAAGGAAATACCACCAGGCCTGCCATGGGCAAGGCCTTGGGATTCCAAGAATTTGATAGTCTTAAAATATTATCATGGATTGCCAAAAATGTAATATTCAGCTTCACACTCTGGGCGGAACCCAATGATACCAACAACATGTAGTTGCTGTGAAACCCCCCCTTCTCTTCTTGTCTGGTAATGTAACAATGCATGATGGCACCCTTGGAAGAATGTCCCTGTCCCAGTAAGCCGCCAGCAGCCAATGAAGTAGAATGTGGGCAGGAAAATGATTGACATGATGCCAGATCTCATGGTTTGTTTTATTATTTATTTATAACAGTATTTCTCTGCCACCATATCATAACATATCAAGGTGCTGTGGAATTGTGAAACACAATTAAAAACAATACAAATAATCATTAAAATAGCTGGCTAATCAGTTTAAACATCTACAAAGGCCTGTTGGCACAAAAAGGTCTTCGATCTTACTAGATCAGCCTTTACCAGCCTGGTGCCTTCCATTTTTTTTTTTACTACAACACCCATCAGTCCCAGTCAGCACATGCTGATTGGGGCTGATGGGAGTTGTAGTCCAAAACCTCTGGAGGGCACCATGTTCAGGAGGCTATAAGTTACTGGGGGAGTCAGAGTGGAAAAGATGCAAGACTTTTGCTTCCAGTCTTGTTATTCTAAAACAAAACACCCCCCCATTTTATTATTATGCTTTCAAAGCCAGGTCTATCAATCCTCACTTGTAATTCTCCCCAGATAAATCTCTCCTAAGGCTTTTGAACCAAGGAAGCTGTTTTGTAAACAGTAAATGTGTTTCCTTGCCAGCCCAGCTCTCCCAGGTCTAATTAAAACATCTGTAGTACAAATGTAGAGGGAAGCAGAGCTAAACATTCATTTTCAAAGGCAATCAGACAGCATGCCTTTGTCTGCACTACATCCTCCAAGTAAAGATGTCTCCTTATCTTCGGCTGATTGGGGTCTGCATAGAACACGTTGCCACCAGCCATTAACTTCTCAAGACTCTGCAGCTTAATTGGGAGTTGCCAGGGTAGCCTTGACCCTAGTAAAATGGCATTCTCAGTCATTAAAGACTCAATTTCACTTTGTTTTATATCCTAGAGGCACTCACTCATTAAGACTTATCTCTGCCTGCATTTTGTGTGTGGAGTGAATCCTAACATTTAGTCTTAAAACATACAGTTTATTACATACCTGACCCTCTTTGTCTCTGTAAAGTCATTAATTACTAATTAAAAGAAAAAGTCAAGCATGTGCTTCATACTAACAAACACATTGTCTGTCATAGGGCATCCTTATCAAGTGACTTCTTCTGGGAACAGATGATTATCATCTTCACTTTCATTCAACAAAAGGTTGTAAAGGTTAGACTATTTGTTATATTTCCACTGTGCCATCTATAGAATATAAAAAATCTGTCCCATGTACACATTGGAACAAAGGAGAAAATTCATCTCGGTCAAATGGAAAGGCAATGGACCTCCCCCTCCCTACCCAAATTTAGGATCCTATACAATAGTAAACTCAGTCTGCTATTATGGATCCTGATGTAGCTGAAACAGCATCACCCACACTAAGGTTCTGCTTGTGGGTTTCTCAGAGGCATCTGGTTGGCCGCTGTGAGAACAAGATGCTGGACTGGATGGGCCATTGGACTGATCCAGGAGGCTCTTCTTATGTTTTTAAACAAGGGAGATACCAACAGCCTCATAGAAACCCCAAGATTTACAGAACAACAAACAAACAATGAATAAAAAAGCATGAGCATGTTCAGTGGCTATGAGATGCTGCCTGACTATTTTTTGGGGGGGGGGAGAAATGGAAAACAGGAGTATGTATTGGAGTATTCTGGAAGATGACATAGCTGGATGGCTGAAATCCTAAATACTATTTGGAACTCTGAAACTGCCTTATATGTACTGACCACAACCCTCCCAAACTCAAAAGTAGGGCCCAATTGCAGCTTAGGAGAAATCTATCTGAGTAATGATATGCTTACATGGCCACTAAAAAGCAGGTGTGGCCTTTAGTCATCTTATGTAAGCTTGAAGCATAGTAGCATTGTGTATGTCAGTTATGTGCATACTGGCACCAGGCAATGAATAGAGGCAGTGTGGATCAGCTTTTGGCTCCCATTCGTGACCAATTTATTTTGCTTTCAGTGTTTAGAGCTTCTGTCAAAGAAGCCTAGACTCCCCTTTGTATACATGTAGAAGAACTAAACAATTTGATTGCCAAGAGTTCCCAGATCAATGGAGTCATGCTTTATGTTACACATTAGTATCTAATTTCACTTCAACCACCAGGCTTTTACTATATTGAGTCTTCAGATTTCACACTCTGAATCTTAAAAGTAAATAAGTGTATTCAGTAGCTGAAGAATTAGAATGATTATGTAGCACACAAATGATTCTTTCCATTAAACTGGTTGGCAATACTCTTGTTCGTTACTACTTTCCTAAACCCCCTTTAGGATGCACACCCTAACGTGGTGAGGGGGTTTGAGAGTGTCGAAGAAGCTGAGAGCAATGCCGTCAGGAGTCTAGACCAAGAGGCTAGACTCCTAGCAGGGGCACCCAAGGCGGAATGGTCAAAGCTGAGACACCAGACTAAGATGCATCCAAACTCAGAGGAAGGCAATGGTAAACCACCTCTGAATACCTCTTACCATGAAAACCCTATGAACAGAGTATCCAAAATGCAACACGAGATAGTGCTGGAAGATGAGACCCCCATGTCAGAAGACATTCACCAAGCTACTGGGGAAGAACAAAGGACAAGTATGAATAGCGCTGTGACTAATGACGCAGCTGGGTCAAAGCTGAAAGGAAGCCCAGAGGCTGATGCGCACAGATGAGAAAGGAGAGTCTGGAGGAACATGGAATGTGAGAAGCATGAACCAGGAAAAGTTAGAAATTGTCAAGGAAGAAATGGAGCGTATCAACATTACAATACTTGGCGTGAGTGAATTAAAATGGACTGGAATGGGACATTTTCAATCAGGAAACTACAAAATATTTTATGCAGGAAATGAGAAATCAAGAAGAAATGGGGTTGCTTTAATAGTGAGAAGTGATGTAGCAAAAGCAATTAGGAGCTACAACGCAAGGTCTGAGCGAGTGATATCAATGAGATTAAATGGCAACCAAAAAGACGACTGTACACGTGGACATCACCAGATGGTCAATATAGGAATCAAATTTATTATATAATTGGAAACAGAAGATGGAGAAGTTCCATACTTTCTGCAAAAACAAGACTAGGAGCAGACTGCGGTACAGATCATGAACTGATCATATCGAAAATCAGAGTAAAGCTACAGAACAACAACAAAGCACTCATAATGACAAAATACAATTTAAATAACACCTCAGAAGAATATAAAGATCAAATAAGGAACAGGTTTGAGGCTTTAAACTTAGTTGACAGAGAACCAGAAGAACTATGGACTGAAGTCAGGGACATTATCAGGGAAGAATGCAAAAAGACAATACCTCTTGTTAAAAAGAGAGAAAGACCTCAATGGATGACTGAAGAAACTCTTAAAATGGTTAAAGAGAGAAGGAAAGCAAAAGCAAAAGGAGAAAAAACACAGTCAGGACCCTAAATGCAACTATACAACGACTAGTACGTAGGGACAAAGAAAACTATTACAATAGTTATTGTATAGAAATAGAAAAGGACAACAAAATGGGAAGAACAAGAGCCCTATTCCAAAAGATTAGAGAAATGAAAGGGAAATTTAAACCATGAGTAGGGATGTTGAATAATCAACAGGAGAACACACTGACTGACTGAGATGAAATAAAAGGAAGATGGAAGCAATAAACTGAAGAACTCTACAAAAGAGATGCAAGGATGAGAGATTCATTCACGGAGGAACCATATGATGAAGAACCAGAAATTTTAGAATGCGAGGTGAAAGCTGCTCTTAAAATTCTTGGAAGAAACAAATCACCAGGAATAGATGGCATACCAATAGAGTTGCTACAAGAGAGCTATTGCTAGTCGGGCGGTATATAAATTTAATAAATAAATAAATAAAATAAATAAAATACAAGCTACTGAGACTGAATCTGTCCAAATTTTGACAAAAATTTGTCAAGAAATATGGAAAACTAAACAATGGCCCACAGACTGGAAGTGTTCAATATATATCCCACTTCCAAAGAAAGTGGATTCCAGAGAATGCAGTAATTAGAGAACTATTGCCTTAATATCCCATGCAAGTAAAGTAATGCTCAAGATTCTACAACAAAGGCTCTTACCATATATGGAGCGAGAAATGCCAGACGTCCAAGCTGGATTTAGAAAGGGAAGAGGCACCAGAGATCATATCGCAAACATACGTTGGATAATGGAACGGAGCAAGGAATTTCAGAAGGAAATCACCCTGTGCTTTATAGATTACAGCAAAACCTTTGACTGTGTAGATCATGAAAAACTATGGAATGCTTTAAAAGAAATGGGGATGCCACAGCAACCTATACTCTAGACAAGAGGCTACTGTAAGGACAGAATATGGAGAAACCGATTGGTTCCCCATCGGAAAGGGTGTGAGACAGGGGTGTATTTTATCACCCTATTTATTTAATCTGTACGCAGAAGATATCATACGGAAAGCGAGATTGGACCAAGATGAAGGAGGTGTGAAAATTGGAGGGAGAAACATCAACAATTTAAGATATGCAGACGATACCATACTCTTAGCAGAAACCAGTAATGATTTGAAACGAATGCTGATGGAAGTTAGAGAGGAAAACACAAAAGCAGGACTACAGCTGAACGTCAAGAAGACTAAAGTAATGACAACAGAAGATTTGTGTAACTTTACAGTTGACAATGAGGACATTGAACTTGTCAAGGATTATCAATACTGTCATGAACCTGTAATGGTCATGAGTTATTAAAAATCTAATAGCAATACTTTGGCTTCAGTAAGGGACTCTGGGAGAAGGTTACAGTTGGAAAAGACAAGCCTTTGCCAATTTGCAAATCTGAGTTTCACTTCCCAGCTGAAGATGGTTAGAGAAGCCTTAACAAGCTGCACCTGTTTATCTTTGCTGATTAGCAAGTGCCTGGTACCCAAGGTCATCCTTGGCCTGTACAGTTGGAAAACACAGTTGGGAGGGGGGCCTGAAGGCGTGAAAATGTGAGAAACATCGAGAAGCAAGTTACATCAGCCAATTCCTGATTGGTCAATTAATCTTGGACCGTTAGGATCCTTTTCCTTTAAGTATAGGGCTAGAGACCCATAGCCTTTGTTCTCTGTTCTCTGCCTATGCTGACTTGGCACCAGAGTTCCAAACCTTCTGCCTTATGGTTCCAGGGGTTGCTTATGGGAAGGTAACCTATGTCTGGTTCCATTGCTTTATGTTGAACATCCATCTCTCTTAGGAGGGGTGCCACACAACCAACTACCTCGTGTGTAAGTAGTTAGGTGAGTTTAGTTTGTTATTTTCTTGTTGTGTGTATGAATTCTCTTGTAAGAACCTAAACCCCTGTTTGGGTGTATGGTCTTAAAGGATTACTTGCTGCTATATGTTATGTGCACTTATATATCTTAATATTTCTTAATATATATTATGTGCACTTATATATCTTAATACTTCTATTTAACCTGGTGTGTTCATTGAGAGAAGGGGTGGTTCTGGATTCAGTACCTTGACCAATCTCAGTCACTAACTACCAAAGAGGGTTGAGAAGTTAAAGGCTTAGATTTTAAGTGTTGAACCAGAGGTGCCTGGCAAGGAGTGTAACTGTGACTCTTGCCTTTTAGGACCTTGGTTTTATATATCCTCTGGGCTCAGAGATCCCCTGGCTCTGAGTAGACCAGTATACAGGGGTGGTGGCAGCCTACCTTCTACCTTGCAGGGTTGTTGTGAGCGTACACAGCCTTGGCAAGGGTGAAGTAATAGCTTTTTGGTTCCAGTCTCATTTCCCTAAGGGTGGGGGTTTGAGTCTGATGCATGAACCCAGTACCTTGGGGGTCTGGGGGGCATGACAAATACCTCGGCACAGTCATTAACCAAAATGGAGACAATAGTCAAGAAATCAGAAGAAGGCTAGGACTGGGGAGGGCAGCTGTGAGAGAACTAGAAAAGGTTCTCAAATGCAAAGATGTATCACTAAACACTAAAGTCAGGATCATTCAGACCATGGTATTCCCAATCTCTGTGTATGGATGTGAAAGTTGGACAGTGAAAAAGGTGGATAAGAGAAAAATCAACTCATTTGAAATGTGGTGCTGGAGGAGAGCTTTGCGCATACCATGGACTGCGAAAAAGACAAATAATTGGGTGTTAGAACAAATTAAACCAGAACTGTCACTAGAAGCTAAAATGATGAAACTGAGGTTATCATACTTTGGATACATCATGAGAAGACATGATTCACTAGAAAAGACAATAATGCTGGGAGAAACAGAAGGGAGTAGAAAAAGAGGAATGCCAAAGAAGAGATGGATTGATTCCATAAAGGAAGCCACAGACCTGAACTTACAAGATCTGAACAGGGTGGTTCATGACAGATGCTCTTGGAGGTTGCTGATTCATAGGGTCGTCATAAGTCATAATTGACTTGAAGGCACATAACAACAACAACAACAACAAACTTTCCTATAAAAGTCAAATTATTATTGTTGTTGTTGTTATTAATTTATTTATAAATTATTAAGCTCTAATTTATTCTACACGACATATAGTGTCTTATATGAAGAATTTGTGATTTCAGATCACTAGAAAATAGAAAGTTTGCAGTTAAACGCATACGTGAGTCCTGTGTGTATTGCTCACTTTAATTAATCCTATGTTCTTATGCCGAAAATGCCAGCACTTTCCATTAAAAGACCTGACAGATTGTGTTTGAACTACAAAACAGAAGACAATCATTTTCCATCTTTCTAGATTAAGGGATTTATTGTTACGATAGATGTAAAGGTGTCCTAGTTAGTGTGCCGATATGGATGTTTTAGTTTGTATAAAAAGGCCCAATTTGAAGAAGAAACATTTTACTATGCTTGTTAAATGTAAATAGTTCATTCCAATCAGTAAGTAGGCTGTTTAAATACATTGACTCAATCTCTGAAAAGTGTTTTAGGAACAGATTTACATGTTAGAATGTCATAATTATGCTGGTGGTTTAAAACATCATCGTTTAGAACTTGAAGAAGTTGATTTAAAATGTACTGCACTATTACTTATTAAACATGCTATTTTAAAATTTTCTTTAATTAAATAATGATTCATTAATTATGAGAGTATGCCTTATAAACACAAAAATGAGAAAAAAGGAGGGGATATCAGGACACATTTAGAAATCAACAATTTCCCTCTGCATACACCTAAAGCTATTTTTGTGGATGCTTCTTATAATGGTTTGATTAAAACTGGGCAGTTTCCCCACAGCTGACCATAGTCATATAGACAAAAAAGTGAGGATGGGGAATCTGAAGGCCCCCAAGCATTATTTGATTCAATTCCCACCAGCCCCTGCCAGCAGAAAAGATGGAAATTGTAGTCCAACAGCATCTTCACAGGCACAGGTTGCTCATCCCTGCACTAATGGACACGTAGTACTTCTTAACAGTGATTTTCCAAGTGGTTGTTTTTCATGCGTATGGGTGCCATGACTCACAAAACTATTAAGATGTACTTTAGCCAGGCATATAGGTATCAAGCAAACCATCCAGTGGCCCATCTAGTCCAGCATCCTGTTCTCACAGTGGCCAACCAGATGCCTATGGGAAGCCTGCAAGCAGGACCTGAGTGCAAGCGCTCTCTCCTTCTGCGGTTTCTAGCAACTGGTATTCAGAGCATACTGCTTCTGATAGTGGAGGTAGAACACAGCCAAAAGGATTAATAGCCTGATTAGTAGTTTGCTCTTCAAGTGAGGCACCCACTTTCCAATTCACCAAATAGAAGACTGAGAACAGTGCAAATTCAATGCTTTCCTTGGTCTGTATACCAGGATATATATATATATACAGAGAGAGAGAGAGAGAGAGAGAGATCATATATACAAATTCGGGAAAGGAATTTTTTAGAGTAATCATGTCATATGGTTATTTTTCTCATGAGGCAGGTTTAATTAATATAAGCAGGTATTTTCAAAGAATAATAAACCCTGATCAGTAGTTTCTTCTAAACACTGGGTAGGGTTGAAGGTTGGCTCAGACCCCTGTTTTCATAAAAGCAGGCTCAGTATTACCTTTCATTATTATCATTAATATCCTTTGCTGAGTTCTTCTGAATGAATCAGTGTGTCAGCATGGACTGCCCAGCAAAACTTGAAAATCTGCCTTTAGCTTTGCAGAAGCAGTACTTAGATATGCACATGAAGGCCTTGTTTATGCTTGCTGGAAATGGAAAATAGATTCTTCAACATTCACTGTTAATTGTTTAGAAATGTTAAATACCTTAATCTTACTGAAACATAAACCAGACACAACCTTTAGCTTTGTTGCTAATTTGCCTTCTTAGTGTGATAGAAGCTAAGAGCTTTGTAGAATGTTGTATATCTAGATATTTGTGCCATTCATATTCCTAATGACTCTTCCTTAGAAGAAAATTCAAAATAACACATTTCCATTCCCAAATATTAGCTATTATTTTGTGCATCAGTTCAACACTATTCCATTTCTTAGAAGTTTAATATCAACCAGAGAAATGTTATTAGGAGCCCAAAAGGATGATTTATTTATTTATTTATTTGTTTCATTTTTAAACCGCCCATAGCGAATAGCTCTCTGGGCGGTGTACAAAAGGATTAAAATACAAAATATCATAATAAAAACAGCCGAACAATAATAAACACAAACAGAAACCACAGAAATATAAAAGTAAACACATTAAAATGCCTGGGAGCATAGCCAGGTCTTAACCTGGCGCCGAAAAGATAGCAGCGTAGGCTCCAGGCGTATTTCTTCGGGGAGGCTATTCCACAATTCAGGGGCCACTACAGAAAAGGCCCTAGATCGTGTAACTGTCCTCCGGGCTTCCTGATGTGTTGGTACCCAGAGGAGGGCCTTAGCTGCTGAGCGAAGTGACCGGGTAGGTTCATAGTGGGAGAGGCATTCCACAAGATATTGCGGTCCCACGCCGTGTAAGGCTTTATAGGTCATGACCAGCACCTTGAATCTGGCTCGGAAACAGATGGGTAGCCAGTGCAAATGGGCCAGAACAGGTGTTATATGTGCTGACCGGCTGGTCCTTGTCAGCAGTCTGGCTGCTGCATTCTGGACTAGCTGAAGTTTCCGAACTGTTTTCAGGGGCAGCCCAACGTAGAGCGCATTACAGTAATCCAACCTAGAAGTTACCAGAGCATGAACAACTGAGACAAGGTCATCCCTGTCAAGATAGGGGCGTAGCTGGGCTAGCAACCGAAGGTGGTAGAACGCATTCCTTGCCACCGAGGCCACTTGCGCCTCAAGAGACAAGGAAGGATCGAAAAGCACCCCCAGACTACGAACCTGTTCCTTCAAGGGGAGTGTAACCCCATCTAGAACAGGGTAAACATCCACCATCTGAACAGGGAAGGCATTCACCAACAGTGTCTCGGTCTTGTCTGGATTGAGTCTCAGTTTATTAGCTCTCATCCAGTCCATTATCGCGGTCAGGCAGTGGTTCAGCACATCCACAGACTCACCTGTAGAGGATGAAAAGGAGAAATAGAGCTGCGTGTCATCAGCGTACTGGTGGCAACGCACTCCAAAACTCCTGATGACGGCACCCAGAGGCTGCATGTAGATGTTAAAAAGCATGGGGGACAAAACTGACCCCTGAGGGACTCCACAATGGAGAGTCCAAGGAGTCGAGCAATGTTCCCCAAGTACTACCTTCTGGTGACGATCCGCCAAGTAGGAGCGGAACCACTGCCAAGCAGTGCCTCCAACTCCCAACTCCGCGAGTCTCCCCAGAAGGATACCATGGTTGATGGTATCAAACGCCGCTGAGAGATCAAGGAGAATCAACAGAGTCACATTCCCTCTGTCCCTCTCCCGACAAAGGTCATCGTACAGGGCGACCAAGGCTGTTTCAGTGCCAAAACCAGGCCTAAAACCAGATTGAAACGGATCCAGATAATCGGTCTCATCCAAGAGCACCTGGAGCTGACCGGCAACCACCCGCTCCAGAACCTTGCCCAAAAAGGGGACATTCGCCACCGGTCTATAGTTGTTCAGGTCATCTGGGTCTAAGGAAGGTTTCTTTAAAAGAGGTCTTACTACTGCCTCCTTGAGGCTACTAGGGACTACTCCCTCACTCAAGGAGGCATTTATCACTTCCTTAGCCCAGCCGGTGGTACCAGTCCTACTAGCCTTCACTAGCCAAGATGGACAAGGATCTAGCACAGACGTGGTCACCCGCACCATTCCAAGCACCTTGTCCACTTCCTCAAGCTGCACCAACTGAAACTCATCCAATAATGAAGGACAAGACCGTGCTCTGGACACTTCAGTGGATTCAACTGTCATAACATCAGAGTCTAGGTCCCTACGGATGCATGCGATTTTATTTTGGAAGTGCCCTGCAATGTCGTTACAGCGAGCTTCAGATGTTTCAATGGTATCTTGAGGACCTGAATGTAAGAGTCCTCTTACAACCCTAAAAAGCTCTGCTGGGCGGCAAAGAGATGTCCTAATAGAAGCAGCGAAGTAAGACTTCTTCGCCGCCCTTACCGCTTTTATGTACGACTTAGTAGAGGCACTTACCAAAGCATAATTGCATCCGTCTGGAGTTCGTCTCCATCTGCACTCCAGCCTCCTTCTCTCTTGCTTCATCGTTCTCAGCTCCGGGGTATACCACGGAGCTGTATGAGCTCTGCAACGAAGAGGGCGCGCGGGAGCGATCGTGTCAATAGCCCGGGTCATCTCCGTATTCCACAGTTCGACCAAGGCCTCGACAGGAGCGCCAGTACTATCAGCCGGAAAAACTCCCAGAGCCCTCTGAAAACCAGTAGGATCCATGAGTAGGATCCATGATGGCTTACAAAAGAACAGGACAACTTAATGACTTCACCCACCCACCTGTCATAAGCCTGGGCAAGAGGCGTGTCTTCATCTGTTGAGAAAATGACAGCAATGTCAGTGCATAAGAAGCCTCAGAGGGGAGGGCATTCCATAGATGTGAATCTACCACAGAGAAGGCCCTTCTGCATGTCCCCACACAATGGACTTGACTCAGTAGCAGGACTACAGATAGGACCTCCTCTACCGACCTTAAGCATGGGCCGGTTGTTATGGGAGAAGGCAATCTTTTGGATACCCAGTCTGCATCTGTGTTGGAATTGCTTTTTAATGTTTTTAAACCTTTTCTTTTTTTAAAAAAAGATGTTTTTAAAGCTTTAAAAAAATGTTTTTAAAGATGTTTTGTTTTAATATACTTTAACATCTGTTTTTATGATGTTTTTAAGTGTTTTTAGTGCTTTGCCGCTCTGGGCTCCTACTGGGAGGAAGGGCGGAATATAAATAAATAAATATCTGGATCCTGTCATTTAGGGATTTATATGTCATCATATGCACATTAAATTGGGAAAAGATAATGGGTACCATTTGCAACCTCCAGAATGTTTTCTAGGGCAGCCCCACATAAAGTTGCCAACGTTTGGATAACTGTGGTCATGTTATCTCTGTCTAGCAAAGGCCACAGCCAGTGAACCAGCTAGAGCTGGGAATCAGCACTCCTGGCCACTGAAGCCACATGAGCTTCAAGTGACAAAATTGATTCCAGAATGACTCATCTGCTCCTTGAATGGGAGTGTAATGATGAAGAGGACATCTCTAGATATCCCGGACCCGAGAACCTGTCATCTACAAAACCTCCATCTTGTCTGGGTTCAGTTTCAATTTATTGGTTCACATCCAGTCCATTACTTCCTCCAGACAATTCAAAACTTGCACTTCCTCTGCTGATTCAGCGGAACAGAGAAATAAGAGTCTGCATATTGATGACACCTTGTTCTGAATTTTCTGATGACTGCCCCCAATGGCTTTATAAAGATGTTCAATACCTATGGAACTGGCAGTTCAATCCCCATGAAATTAAAAAGTCTCCCATTGCTACTCTCTAAAACTGCCCCAGAAGTAGGAGCTGAACCACTGCAAAGCCATGCCTCAAACATTCAACCAAGGAGTATAAATGGATTTACATCCTTTCTCTTTGACATAGTGTACTTGGACTTTCAAAAAGCCTTTGAGGAAGTATCTCACCAAAGACTCCTGAATAAACTTAGCAGTCATAATAAATGGACAGTTCTCTTAGTGGAGGAATATAGAAATATTGGGAGTCGCCCAAATATCAGTACTGGGACTTTTTAAATTGTTCATAAATGATCTAGAGTTAGGGGTGAGCAGTGAGGGGGCCGTATTTGCTGATGATACTAAATAATTCAGCATGATTAAAACAAAAAGGGATTGCAAAGACCTCCAAAAGGATCTCCCCAAGCTGAGTGAATGGGCAGTAAAATGGCAAATGCAATTCAGTATAGACAAGTGTAAAGTGATGCTCATTGGAGCAATTTATTTATTTATTAAATAAATGCATATAAATATGCATTTAAAAAGATCAGCCACGCAGGGCCTTCTCTCAATCCCAACAACAAAAGTAGCTAGGTTGGTGGGGACTAGAGATAGGGCTTTTTCGGTGGCGGCCCCCACTCTCTGGAATTCTCTTCCGTTCGATCTTTGACATGCCCCTTCCCTGGATACCTTCCGCCGAGCCTTAAAAACTTGGCTGTTTGGTCAGGCCTTTGGGACTATTGGGATGGGCTAATTATATACTTAATGCCCGTTGATATGTACTACATTTGCTGCTATTTTGTCACTGTTGATTATTTGTATTTATTGTATTTAATGTATTATTGTAATTTATTGAATTTAATATGTACGCTGCCTAGAGTGGCTCCGGCCAGATAGGCGGCCTAAAAATTAAATTATTATTATTATTATTAAAAATGCAAATAAATAAATAAATGCACATTGGAGCAAAAAATCTTCATTTCACATAAATGCGCATGGGGTCTGAACTGGCAGTGACTGACCCAGAGTGAGACCTTGGGGTTGTAGTGGATAGCTTGATGAAGATGTTGACCCAGTGTGTGGTAGCTATCAAAAAGGCAAATACTATGCTATCATTAGCAAATAAAATAAAACTGCTGATATAATGCTGTTAGACAAATCTTTGGTATGACCACATTTGGAATACAGTAATCCCTAGTTAAGAAATATTCCAGGAAAAATGCTCCTTTTAAGGATGCTTAAAGGTGAAACTGACCAGCTTTGCTATGCTATGGATAAACTTTCAAGCCTGTGCCTTTGTTTTGCTAGGTGAAATTTCCATGCCTGTGTGTTTGCTTTGCATTAAAGAGATCTCTTGCTTTTTCCCAGGGCTCAATAGGATTCAGAGGAGGAGAAGGAGGGGAGGGGAAAGGAGGGGAAATGGGTGGGTGCCAGGCAGGCACCCCATCTATGAGTAGGTGTAGGAATCTGTCCCTATTATTTCCATGTTTTTCATACCTCTGGTACCAAAGTTTCTGTTAAAGAAGTAATGTCCAGGAACACACCTAATTTGTTAACTGTGATATTACTGTATTGTGTACAGTTCTGATCACCTCACCTCAAAAAAGGATATTGTAGAGTTGACAAAGGTTCAGAAAAGGGCAACCAAAATAATCAAGAGGATAGAGCAACTGTCCTATGAAAAAAAGTCATATTATTTGGGACTTTTTAGTTTAGAGAAAAAGTAAGAAAGAGGCAACATAATAGAGGTGTTTGAAACTATGCATGGTGTGGAGAATGTGGATAGGGAAAAGTTTTTCCTCCCTCATAATACTAGAATTTATGGACATCCAATGAAGCTAAATGTTGGAAGATTCAAGACAGACAAAAGAAAGTGGTTCTTTACATTTGTTATAATAATAATAATAAATTTTATTTCTAGGCCGCCTATCTGGCCGCACAAGTGGCCACTCTAGGTGGTGTACAAGATCAAGTAAAATACAACATACAAACTACATAAAAACCCAAGAACTACAATATAAAACGAAACCGAACCCACCCATAGCTAAAACCAATAGAATTAGGCTACCCCAGGGATCTTGTAGGCCTGCCTGAATAGCCAGGTTTTCAAGGCTTGGCGAAAACTTGGCAGGGAGGGGGCATGGCGAAGATCATAAGGGAGAGAGTTCCAGAGGGTGGGGGCCACGATTGAAAATGCCCTCTCTCTGGTCCGCACCAGTCTAGCTGTTTTGACTGGTGGGACCGAGAGAAGGACTTGAGTGGCTGATCTAGTCAGGTGGCATATTTGTTGATGCTGGAGGCGTTCCTTCAGATAAGCTGGGCCGAGACCGTATAGGGCTTTAAAGGTTAGTACCAACACCTTGAATTGGGCCCGGTAGACAACTGGTAA
The DNA here is from genome assembly GCF_030035675.1 of Rhineura floridana. Taxonomy (NCBI): domain Eukaryota; kingdom Metazoa; phylum Chordata; class Lepidosauria; order Squamata; family Rhineuridae; genus Rhineura; species Rhineura floridana. The sequence continues at coordinate 115,124,717 of NC_084484.1, read as the reverse complement.
CCAGTGTAGATCTTGTAACACTGGAGTGATGTGATCGCGGCGACGACTGTTCGTAATCAAACGTGCCGCCGCATTCTGTACCAGCTGCAGTTTCCGGACCGTTTTCAAGGGTAACCCAACGTAGAGCGCATTACAGTAGTCTAAGCGAGAGGAGACCAGGGCATGTACTACCTGTGGGAGAAGATGGACAGGCAGATAGGGTAGCAGCCTCTGTATTAGATGTAATTGAAACCAAGCTGCCCGGCTCACTGCCAAAACCTGAGCCTCCATGGACAGCTGGGAATCAAGGATGACCCCGAGACTGCGGACCTGGTCCTTCAGGGGCAGTTTTACCCCATTGAGCACCAGGTCTAAAGCTCCTAATCTTTTCCTGTCTCCCACGAGCAGTATCTTGGTCTTGTCAGGGTTTAGCTTCGGCCTATTTCCTCCCATCCATTCACTTACTGACTCCAGGCACTTGGAAATGGTCTCCACAGCCAACTCTGGCGAGGACTTAAACGAGAGATAGAGCTGGGTGTTATCCGCATATTGGTGGCACCGCAGCCCAAATCTCCTGATGATGGCTCCCAGCGGCTTTACATAGATGTTGAATAGCATGGGGGCAAGGATAGAACCCTGTGGCACACCACAATTGAGAGGCCAAGGGTCCAATGCCACCCGTTGATGTCTGTCTGAGAGTCTGTCTGTTGTTGTTATATGCCTTCAAGTCGATTTCGACTTATGGTGACCCTATGAATCAGTGACCTTCAAGAGCATCTGTCATGAACCACCCTGTTCAGATCTTGTACGTTCAGATCTGTGGCTTCCTTTATGGAATCAATCCATCTCTTGTTTGGCCTTCCTCTTTTTCTACTCCCTTCTGTTTTCCCCAGCATTATTGTCTTTACTAGTGAATCGTGTCTTCTCATTATATGTCCAAAGTATAACCTCAGTTTCATCACTTCAGCGCATAGTAAAACTACGGAATTTGCTCCTACAGAAGGCAGTGATGGCCACCATCTAGGATGGTCTTAAAAGAGGATCAGGCAAATTTATGGAGGATAAGAAGGACATCCATAGTTGGAGGTAGCATGCTTCTGAATACCTGTTGCTGGAAACATCAGGAGAGGGGAGTGCTGTACTGCTCAGGTTCTGCTTGTGGGCTTCCCATAGGGAATTGTTAGGCCACTGTGACAACAGAATGCTGGACTAGATGGGCCATTGATCTGATCCAGCAGACTTGTCTTATGTTTTCTGTTTCCCAGCAAAGGCCATCAGTCAGGATGACAATGCAGTTTTGGTGGCAGATCCTGGCCTAAAGCTGGATTGAAATGGGTCTTGATAACCTGTTTCCTCCAAGCATGCCTGTAGTTCAATTGACAACAACATATCGAGTGCCCTACCCAAACAGGAGGTGTTACTGGATGATAGTTTGACTCCAGGGAGATCCTCTTGAGTAGAGGCGCATTACTGCCTCCTTCAGGGCTGCTAGTACCTCTTCCCCCACAACAATGGGGGAATCCACATACAACTGAAAATGGAAGGGCAGAAATGAATGTTATTGATTCATCTAGTCAAACCCTTTCAGCTGGCTTTTATTAGCCATGAAGGGCAAGGGTCAAGCATGCACCTGCAAAGCCAAATTCCTTCCAAATTCTCAGGCTACACTAGATGAAAATCAGAGCTTGGAAAAGTTACTTTTTTGAACTACAGCTCCCATCAGCCTAATCCAGTGGCCATGTTGCCTAGGGCTGATGGGAGTTGTAGTTCAAAAAAGTAACCTTTCCAAGCTCTGATGAAAATAAAACATGAACAGATGGTCTGGATCCTTCTACAGGACTAGTAGCATTTAATGCCATGGAGATCGGAGCAACTTTATCCTTGAAGTACCTGGCAAACTTGTCATGGCAGACCTCCAAAGTCTCCATCACTTTCTTCTTTTGGCCAGAACCCCAGAGCCCAGGCAGTTAACGGCTGTACCTTGTTCCGGTCCTCCCCACATCCATGGGTCTGTTGGTTGCCCTATCAGCCAGCTCTCGGGTCTCCGGATGCTGCTCTTAAATGCCAGATCGGTATATAACAATACCTCCCTCATCCATGATCTACTTCTGGAGGAGGCAGCCGATCTGGCTTGTATAACTGAGACCTGGGTGGGTGAGCAGGGGGGAGTTAGTCTCTCTCAGCTGTGCCCACCGGGGTACCAGGTTCAGCATCAGGGTAGACCTGAGGGTCAGGGATGGGGGGTTGCTGTAGTCTATAGGAGTTCTATTTTCCTTTCCAAGCACCCTGTCCATGTGACTACTGGTCTGGAGTGTTTACACCTTGTATTGGGTCAAAGGGACAGATTGGGGATTCTGTTGGTGTACCGTCCACCCCGCTGCCTAACATACTCCCTAACTGAGCTGACGGAGGTGGTCTCGGAGATACTGTTGAGATCCCCCAGACTATTGGTAATGGGGGATCTCAACATTCATGCCGAGGCTACCTCATCTGGGGCAGCTCAGGACTTCATGGCCGCCATGACAACCATGAGGCTGTCCCAATATGCTACTGGCCCAACCCATGTAGCAGGGCATACTCTAGATTTGGTCTTCGCAACTGGACAGGGGGATGGTGATCTGAATGTGGGGAGCTTTACATCAGTTCCTTTGTCATGGACAGATCACCGCTTGTTGAAGTTTAGACTTACAGCGGCTTCTCCCCTCCGCAAGGGTGGAGGACCTATTAAGATGGTCCGTCCCCAGAGACTAATGAATCCGGATGGTTTTCAAAGGGCTCTGGGGAGTTTTCCAGCTGATAGGGCTGGCGCTCCTGTCGAAACCCTGGTTGAACTGTGGAATACAGAAATGACCCGGGCAGTTGACATGATCGCTCCTGTGCGCCCTCTCCTATGTAGAGCTCATACAGCTCCATGGTATACTCTGGAGCTGAGAGCGATGAAGCAATATAGGAGACGGCTTGAGTGCAAATGGAGACGAACTCCTGATGGATGCAATTATACATTGGTAAGTGCCTATACCAAGTCATATTTAGGGGCAGTAAGAGCAGCAAAAAAGCAGTATTTTGCTGACACTATTAAATCATCTATCTGCTGTCCAGCGGAGCTTTTTAAAATTGTCCAAGGATTATTACATTCTGATCCTAGGGACTTGGTAGAACCATCAGAGGCCCGCTGCAATGCTTTTGCTCGACACTTCCAAGATAAAATCTTTTGCATCCGTCGAGACCTAGACTCCAATGTTATAACAGTTGAATCAAATGAGGTATCCGGAACACAGTCTTGTCCTGATTTTTTGGATGAATTTCAGTTGGTGCAGCTTGAGGATGTTGACAAGGTGCTTGGACAGGTGCGTGCAACCACTTCTGTACTGGATCCTTGCCCTTCTTGGCTAATAAAAGCTAGCAGGGATGGAACAGCCGGCTGGGCCAGGGAAGTGATTAATGCCTCATTGCGAGAGGGAGTGGTCCCTGACTGCCTAAAAGAGGCGGTAGTGAGACCGCTCCTGAAGAAATCTTCCCTGGACCCAGAAAATTATAACAATTATAGGCCGGTAGCAAATATCCCATTCCTGGGCAAGGTCCTGGAACGAGTGGTTGTGGATCAGCTCCAGACACTCTTGGATGAGACTGATTATCTGGATCCATTTCAATCGGGTTTCAGGCCCGGTTTTGGCACTGAGACAGCCTTGGTCGCCCTGTACGATGACCTTTGTCGGGAGAAAGACAGGGGGAGTGTAACTCTGTTGATTCTCCTTGATTTATCAGCGGCCTTTGATACCATCAACCATGGTATCCTTCTGGGGAGACTTGATGATTTGGGAGTTGGAGGTACTGCCTGGCAATGGTTCTGCTCCTACTTGGCGGGTCGTCTCCAGAAGGTAGTGCATGGGGAGTATTGCTCGGCACCCTGGGTCCTCCAGTATGGAGTTCCGCAGGGGTCAGTTCTATCCCCCATGCTTTTTAACATCTACATGAAGCCACTGGGTATGGTCATCAGGAGTTTTGGAGTGAGTTGTCACCAGTATGCTGATGACACGCAGCTCTACTTCTCCTTTACATCTTTTTCAGGTAAGGCTGTCGATGTGCTGAATCGGTGCCTGGTCGCGACAATGGACTGGATGACAGCTAATAAACTGAGGCTCAATCCAGACAAGACTGAAATGCTATTAGTGGGTGGCTCTTCTGATCAGATGATGGATGTTCGACCTGTCCTGGATGGGGTTGCACTCCCCCTGAAAGAGCAGGTTCGCAGCTTGGGCGTTCTTTTCGAACCATCCTTGTCACTTGAGGCTCAGGTAGCCTCGGTGGCACGGAATGCTTTCTACCAACTTCAGTTGGTGGCCCAGCTACGCCCCTATCTGGACAGAGACAACCTTGCTTCAGTCATTCATGCTCTGGTAACCTCTAAATTAGATTACTGTAATGCGCTCTACGTGGGGCTGCCTTTGAAGATGGTTCGGAAACTGCAGCTCGTGCAAAATGCAGCGGCCAGATTGTTAACTGGGACAAGGCGGTCCGAACATATAACACCGATTCTGGCCCGCTTGCACTGGCTGCCTATATGTTTCCGGGCCCAATTCAAGGGGTTGGTTTTAACCTATAAAGCCTTACACGGCATGGGACCACAATACCTGTTGGAACGCCTCTCCCGATATGAACCTATCTGTACACTTCGGTCAACATCGAAGGCCCTCCTCCGGGCGCCTACTCAGAGAGAAGCTCGGAGGGTAGCAACAAGTAAAAGGGCCTTCTCAGTGGTGGCCCCTGAGTTATGGAACGATCTCCCCCTTGAAGTATGCCTGACGCCAACGTTAATATCCTTTCGGCGCCAGGTTAAAACGTTCCTCTTCTCCCAGGCATTTTAATTAATTATGTTAATCATTTTTAATCATTTAACATTATAACATCTTTGTATCTTATACTTTATGCTTTTAGTATTTAGTATATCAGTATTTTTAACGTTAGTATTTTTTAGTGTTTTAATTCTATATGTGTTTTAATTGTATATTGATGTATTTATTCTGTTGTGAACCGCCCAGAGAGCTTCGGCTATGGGGCGGTATAGAAATTTAATAAATAAAATAAATAAATAAATAAATAAATATATAAATAAGGATGCAATGGTGGCAGAGACATATGTCCTCTTTGCCACTGCTACCACCAAATGGTAGGTATAATAATGTGTTCTTGTTCAGTCATGTTCACATTGGGATTTACACCATTTGCACTACAGTCATTAATAACTGCTTCATTGCAGTGAGGCCAGTGCCTGAATAGGGCCATGGCAGCTGGAAAAACCTCCAGAGCATTCACGAATCCATCAGATACCATAAGTTTCCAGGAATGAGCCATTGCAGTTTCCCCCCATTCCTGCAGAGTGATACTTCTGCTGTTGGTTCACATATAACACCAGATATTTAATCTTCAGACAGAATGGATAAACATCATAAAATGTGCAGCAGTGGATAAAATCCATATTCATTCTTAAAAACAGAGTGTGGTGATGAATACAGTACAGAGTGTAAATTAGCCGCAAAGTGCACATCGTGTACAAGAGTTGATAAAAGTATGCATATGCAATCAACAATCAAAGTAAGTAGGCTATAATAAATACAATTATTATACAATAAATACAGCGGTGACAAAAATAATAAAGTCTGGCTGTTCCTACAACATCCAGCAGCCCTTGTTTTTTGGCACTGATGTACACATTTGGTCTAGTCTTTCACCCTAGGCCATAAGTTCATGGTCCTGCTAATATGTTCATGCAAGATCATTGATCACTCAGTCTAATCTTACCCTAGAAGCCTTTATACCCTTTTAATACACCTGGACTTTCAGCTCAGATTAAAACTGACCAACCCACCATCTCTCACCTGGGGAATGGCCTTCTTCTGTACCACAAGCCATAAAATCTGAAGAGAGACACACACCCATGGCTTTCTAAGTGTTGACCCCCTTTGGTGTAGCTCTTTTGGAGTCAGCCCTTTGGAGCTGTCCCAGTGGCGGTGAATGATGCCTCCTTATACAGCAGGCCCAAGTGCTGAACACTTTCCTAGCATCAGAAGCAGCTGGCCATTGCACCCAGCCTCTGCCTGCACTTAACTCTGCAGCTCTGATAGTATTAATAGTGAAAGAGCTGGAGGAGGGAGCTGTAGATGTCAAAAGTCTGCAGTATATCCCCCAATCAGGTTGTTATTGCTACCTCCTTCACCCTGGTGTGCTATATATCTGTGCTAACATGCAGTGCTATAGTTTCCCCATTGCTTAGATTCATTTGCATAGGCTCTTTGAATCTATATAAAGCCATACTTGCAACTATCTGATGACCACACAATTTGAAAAGAATCAACATAATTGGTGCAATAGTGCTTATTAAAAAGAAAGAAATATTAAAAATCAATAACTCTCAACAGTTATTTTATTCTGCAAAATGTTAATGGTATGGATGGCATTAAACTAAATTGATCCAAACAAAAATAAACACAGTATTGATGCATCCTATGTTCAAGCTTTTCTGCATTGCTGGGATATATATATATATATATATAAACATTTCCTTTCTAATCTGTTTGGCCTTACAGCAACCCACTCAGCAGGACCAATGTCATTGCCAGAAGCTTTCCAGGATAAACATTTAGCTGACATTCAAAGGCTATACATGTATGCAGCAGTATTTCAAAATCCAATTGCAAAAGGGGATTCATTTGCACAAGTTGTTCTGGAGACATTAATGTGATTTCTTCTGATCTGAATGTGGTAGAAAGGCCTTCTACTTTGAAACAGCAAGCTAAGCTAGTTTATTTATTTATTTTTTATTTTATTTATTAAATTTATACCCCGCCTTATGGCCAAAAGGCCCTCAAAGCAGCTTACAAAAGAAAATGAACATAACAATACATCAATAGAGCATAATACTTCAATAAAATAATACAATTCTCAAAATTAAATAACAATTCTCAAAATTAGATAACAAATAACATTATTAAAAGCAAATTATTGAGCAAGTGTTACTTTAAATACTTGTATATACATGTCCACAAGGCAACAACAAGAATAACTCTGGCAACTGTTTTCTTTGTTATCAATCAAATTACTCATCATTTCCACAGTCAGCTGGGTTCTTCCTTTTCAGACATTCAAATTCTTCGGTCCCCCAGGAATAAACAAGGTAGGTTATGATGAAGGGAGGGGCCACCCGGAAGACCGGGGTTCCCACAAGTTCAGTCACATCTCCTGCACCAGGAGGAAGTTCTTTCTTGGGGCTGCCATGGAACCGTTCTGCCTCTTTGACTTGAACAAGTTGCTCATCCAGTGCTTCTTTTTGGAGCAGCAACTTTTGTGTATGGCCTGCCTGGACACCAAGATCTTTCTGCAGAGCAAAAATTTATTTATTTATTTATTTAAAAGGTTTAGATCCCACTTCAGTTCCAAAGAATTCTAAGCGGCCAAAACAATAACATAGTGCAAACACATTATACAATATACAATATATAAAAAAATATAAATTATCTCTCACATTACAATTCAAAAGCTAACCGAAATAAAAAGGTCTTAATTTGGCGACGAAAACTAATTAAAGAGGGGGAAGAACGAATTTCCTGCGGAAGAGAATTCCAAAGAGTTGGTGCTACCACCGAAAACGATCTATTCCTAATACCAGTCTGATGAATTTGGGAAAAAGAAGGAATATTAAGGCCGGGGTCTAATGAAGATCTTAAAGAACGAGCAGGCTCATAAAACGAAATACGATTTGAAGATAACTAGGGCCTGAACCAGATAAAGCTCTAAACGTTAAAACCAGGATTTTAAACTGAACTCGATAAGAAATTGGAAGCCAGTGTAGTTGTTTTAGGAGCGGAGTAGTGTGAACTCGCCAACCTGCTCCTATTAACATCCTGGCAGCCGGTCTTTGGACTAATTTCAGTTGACGAAGTATTTTAAGGGGAAGTCCAGTATAAAGCGAGTTACAATAGTCTAACTTAGACGTAACCAAGGCATGGGTAACCGTGGTTAGGTCAGAGAGTTCCAGAAAAGGGCGCAATTGGCGAACCAATTTTAGGCGGGCAAAGGCACTTCTGGAAGTTGCTAAGACATGGGCCTCCAAAGTCAAGGCCGAATCCAGAAGGACACCCAAACTACAAACCTGGGTCTTTAAAGGGAGTAAAACTCCGTCTAATAACGGTACATTCCCTATTTCCAACTTGGTTCGGTGCCCAACCACCAGCACCTCTGTTTTATCTGGGTTCAATTTCAGCTTATTCTGTGTCATCCAGGTCTTAACTGCTGTTAGACAATTATTTAAAGGAAGGATGGCATCTTTCATATCCGGAGGGAAGGAAAAATAAAGCTGGGTGTCATCAGCATATTGGTGAAACCGAATTCCAAACCTCCGGATGATCTCTCCCAGCGGTTTCATGTAAATGTTAAACAGCATCGGTGAAAGCACCAAGCCTTGTGGTACTCCGCATGACAACGGCCAGGGATCAGAGCTAAAATCCCCAAATAGTACTCTCTGTGATCTGCCCTCCAAGAAAGAGCGGAGCCACTGAAAAACAGTGCCTCGTAAGCCCATCTCGGAGAGGCGGCCCAAGAGAATGTCATGGTCGATCGTGTCAAACGCTGCTGAAAGATCAAGAAGGACTAACAAAGAAACTTACCCCTTGTCTTACTCTCTCCGGAGGTCATCCACTAAGGCCACCAATACGGTCTCAGTTCCATGACCCGGCCTAAAACCAGATTGAGATGAGTCGTAGTAATCTGTCAGCTCCAGGAAACTCTGGAGCTGAGAGGCCACCACTTTCTCAATAATTTTACTTAAAAAAGGTAAGTTGGACACGGGACGGAAACTATCTAAACTGGAAGGGTTCAAAGAAGGCTTTTTGAATAAGGGAATGACAATTGCTTCCTTTAGGCTGCCTGGAAGGTGGCCTTGTTGGAGGGAAGCATTGATCACCTCACTGATCCGGTCTGCGAGTCCCTTTCTGGACTGTTTTATAATCCAGGAGGGACATGGGTCTAGTGAACACGTGGTGGGTCTCATCCCTTCCAAAAGATTATCTATATCAGCGGGATGGATGAGCTGAAATGAGTCTAAAGTGGAAGAGCAGATAGTAACTGTAGTAGAGGGCATAGCATCGATTACAACATTATTAGTATCAAGATCAGAACGAATCTGGGCAACTTTAGTACTAAAATATGTGGCTAGTTCTTGACAACGGGAGGCAGAATGATCGAAATTCGGCTTATGTTGGTCTTGATTAAGCAAGTCCTTAACCACCCGGAAGAGTTCTTTTGGTTGGCTGTCGGCAGACGAAATGGCAGACGAGAAAAAGGCTCTTTGTGCCGTAGATCTAGATGTCATATAATGCTTCAAAAAGTTCTTGGCCTGAAGTTGGTCAAAAAGGCTCCGTGTCTTCAGCCAACGACGCTCTAAGCCCCTGTAAGTCCGTTTCATATCTGAAAATCACTCTCTTTGCCTTTTATCTCATCCATCAGCTTACGGATGTCCCTCTCACATTCACGCTTCATTTTTCTGCAGGGTTTAGCTTGTTTGTTAAAGTGTAGAAAACAAATTCCGGGACTGAGCCCTTGCACAAAGTAAGCCCTGACTGCTTTTCATTTAGCGATTCCCTTTTAGCAGGGGGGGGTTGATTTCGTCCGTTGATTCTTGTCTCACAGCAGCTGCAGCATGTCTAGCCTGGTGTTTTTTTCTTCCCAAAAGCGACACGTAGAGAAAAGTGGCTGTCAGCAGCTACCTCGGAACCAAAGAGTTGGAGGTTTTGTTTCCCGTCCGGATGTTGTTGCGGTATCTCACCGGCTTGGTGGTAGTTATTTCACATGTCAGGCCTGGCTTCAGCAGTTGGCATGGTTGGGCAAATGCTGGAGCCCACAGGCCCCAGGAGGGCTTATGGAGCTGTCTACCAGTAATTAGGGATGTTGGAGAATTCCGATATAACCAGAAATGGGAATAGAAATGGACACTGTCTGCTTATATCTAACTGATTACAATTTTCCCCCATTTGTGTTTCCTTTGCATTAAAATGGATGGGATGGAATAATGTAACAACAATGTAACTCATGTAATTTACTTAATTATGTAAATTATGTAAGTTATGTAATTTTGCAATAGTGGACAGTGAGACAAGTAACATAGTTTTTGACAGATGAAGTACTGTGGACAGATTAGGATTAGACAAATTCATAGAGAATAAGAGTATCAACAGCTACTAGCCATGATGGCTCTGCTCTGCCTCCACAGTCAGAGGCAGTATGCTTCGTGAATACCAGTTGCTGGCAATCAGATGGGAAGAGTACTCTTGTTCTCAGGGCTTGCTTGTGGGCTTCCCATAAGCATCTGATTGGCTCCTGTGAGAACAGGATGCTGGACTAGATGGGCCATTAAACTGTTCTAATGCTTTTATGTTATAAAGTAATCACTGTTTAATTGTGAAATACACATACCAATAAGAAAAAGAGGACACACATATTCCTGGATGGCAGAGATGGGACTAAAAATGAATGCAACTTTCATTTCCCTCTGTGTGTAATGTTAAGTAAGCCTCAGTTACTTCTTTTTTATGCAAAGCAGTCCCATCACAGTCCCTTGAAGGGAGTTATGTATGAGTTGCTGCCACCCTGGTGATGGCTGATTCCCTTTTTCAGTTAAATAGGGCTTTGCAAGGATCAGATATCAGTGAAGACCTTCTGGTTTATACATTGCTTCCCCCATGTGGTTGTATCAATGGGGCCATAATGTACCAGAGTAATTTTAAACATTGACCTAGGCCTTAGTGAAATTCGCATCAGAAATAGGAAATAATAAGGGTGTCATCATTAAATAGATTAAATAAAAAATAAATTATAGACTATCGGTTATACTCTATGCCTTCGATAACATCTGCTTCCACCTAGGAATTTTTAAAATCCTTTCAGAAATGTGTTAATCTTATCTTTTTTTAAAAACACACACACAAACCTTTCTTGAAAGCCCTAAAGAAGGATCACCTGAAAGATTTCATCATGGTTGATAATCACTAAAAGGAAATGTAAAATGATTTTGGGTTGCATTATACATTTGAGCTAAAAATGGCAGCCATTAATCTTTAAATATTCCTCTTTCCTATCACAAAGAGGTAGTGTATATTCAAATGTGTAATATGCTTCTATGTTTTTCACTGATTCATGTGCCACAAACACATCTGTTCACAGGAGACAGTTACTGGAAAATAAACTGGGTAATCCTGAGGTATGGGTATGCATGCGTATGTGCATGCACTCGCTTGCTTATGCCCATGCCCATGAGTGTACATGTGGAGGACAGGTTATGTTCTTTGCCCACCCCAGGTGCCTATTTTGTTCCTTATTGTGTAATGGGAAACAGAGAGAACTGAACTTTCACTATATGCGTAGGTCCTATCTGCATAGCCCCACCCTGGCACCTCTTTCTTTACCATGCTAGAGTAAGACAGGGATAGAACTCACAAAGTATCTTATAGATAGACAAGATTTACATACACAGACTTTTAAAAAAATGGAAGCATATAAAATGCTCTGAGAAGTTATTTGAATAATGACATATTTAAGTAATGATTTCAATTGTTTGAGCCATCATGCTCAAACATGCCCATACACCAGATTCCATTTCTTATTATACACAAACCTTGAATATTTATTAAAATGTGGCTTTTCTCTCAAGCAATGCATTTTTGCTTTCCCTTTTAAACCAGGGCTGTACTGTCTCTGAAGTCTCCTTCTCACCCTTAACCTTGTAACCTTCTCATTATAACAGTTTCTGCTGAGCAGCCATATGTCTGCCAAGGTGATTTCAGTGATTTCCATTTTTAAATTATTGTATGATCTTTATAAATTAGCACAAAATAAAGATACTATTGAATCAGCCATCATTAGATATTGATTATGTCATCTATTCATGATATTTAAATCTTTTTTTTTACTATACACAATTACAGACCCCATATAGGGATGCTCCATTCTTTGGGCACCTAGAGTTCTCACTGATTGCGGAGGGTGTCTTTGCAGAAAGTGAGATCAAGCCACTTACTTATGGAATTAGGTCAAAGCACTTTATATTCATGCAAAGCCAAAGGGAAAAAATGAGGAGCATATAAAACCTGTTTTAAATTAAATATGACTTTCCTCCTTTCAGCTTTTATTGTATATACCTTTGTGAACTCCACAAAGTCACTTATTCCTGCTGATAAATGTGCAAAATTTTATTATTAAATAATAAACAAAAGCATATTTCCACTTATTGCGAGAAAATATTTGAGTGGCATGCAAAAAGCACCATCTGCAATCTTTAAAAGAAGCCTCTCCCTTTTGAAATTCTTCTGTGCACATAAAAGAGAATGCCACATGTCAAATGATTTTGTTCCAAGTACAATGAAATCAGAGTGAAACTCAGTTTTCCATACATTTTTAGATAGCACTAATATGAGGTTTTCTAGGATCCCAGTGATGAGCACATCGGTTGAAGTCACTTGCATTTAATTAACTGTTGATTTAAAATTAAAACATTTAAAGATGAGCAAACAAGTTACCTTCCAAGTGGCACAGGGGAGGCCCCATAGTTCAGTGGTAGAACAAAAGCTTTGCATGAAGAACATCAGGAGTCCAACTCCTGACATCTCTTGTTTAAAAGATCAGGTAGTAGGTGATGTGAAAGATCTTTTCCTCAGACCCTGGAGAGCTGTTGCCAGTCAGCGTAGACAAACTGACCTGGTACAAGCACTTTCCTATACTCAAAATCTCCTTACATTTTTAAGTTGCACTGAATTAACATTTGAGGGGACTCTTGGCACATGTCATCTAGTGGACTCCTAGAAAATTCTCTGGTGGCAGCAGGCAGCAGCAGTGCTCTGATAAGTGCTGGGCAGGAGCTGTCACTTCTCCCAAACCAACTAATCCAACTACTCCATGGTTTGTTTCCAAACTCTAGGAAGAGAGGAGCAAAGTGGAGAGCACTCGAACTACATGCACAAGCTAATTTCCCTAAAAATGGTTCATGTATATTGTATGGACTGCGTTCAAGTTGATTATGACTTACGGCCACCCTATGAATAGGGTTTCCATGGTAAGCAGTATTCAGAGGGGGTTTACCATTGCCTTCCTCTGAGGCTGAGAGGCAGTGACTGGCCCAAGGTCACCCAGTAAGCTTCATGGCTGTGTGGGGAATCGAACCCTGGTCTCCCAGGTCATAGTCCAGCACCTTAACCACTACACCACACTGGATAGGAAAGGGAAAATATAAAAGAAAAAGCCTTTTCCACTTGGAGCCTCTGGATCAGCAAATTCTGCCTAAAATGGGGAGGCAAATGTACTGCAAGTCAATTCTGACTTATGACGACCCTATGAATAGGGTTTTCATGATAAGCGGTATTCAGAGGTGGTTTACCATTACCTTCCTCTGAGGCTGAGAGGCAGTGACTGGCCCAAAGTCAACCAATGAGCTTCATGGCTGTGGGGGGATTCGAACCCTGGTCTCCCAGGTCGTAGTCCAACACCTTAACCACTATACCACACTGGTTCATGACCAGTGTTCTATCCATTAACAGGATTTGAGCAATCCACATTTTGCAAGTCATTACAATCCAACACCAACATGAAGCCAGCAGATCTGAGTTCTGTTCATTGGAATTCTATACATTTACTCTGCGAGGCTGGAGACTGCTCATTTTACTGTCACTCATTTTTCCCATACCATACAAACAAACCTATAACATATGAAGTTCATGAGATTGTAATCTCATCCCTGAACACAATCCACCCCCCCTCCCATCACATTATTTCTTGGTGAGAAAATTGGCCTGCTGAATCTACTCTCATGTTCAGGCTGCTAGCATTGCAGCTACATCCATGGCTCCATTGAGACGTAAATATTTATAGTGAGCTAAGATCACTCTACAACAAAGAGTAATAGAATAAAAATAAAATTGGTATTTGAAGAATACCTGGTATGCAAAGAAGTACCTTGACCAATTTAACAGGCAAGAATGTCAAGCAACTCCACTCTTCTCCCCAAACAGCAGTCACCCTAATTGTCAGTGTGCTGGTTTCTAAAGCCACTACTATCTAGATCTGTGATCAAGATTAGCTCATTATATACCATCAATGGAAACAGATTACTGCCTCATAAATGTTTGTATCCCTGGAGCTTAACTGGAGGTTGATATGCATAATGCAATTATGTTTTCACTGACCTCTTTTAAAAGGACTAGCAGCATTTAGGAGAAGTCCTTTACTTTTACCTTTTAGTTAGCATTTCTTATATTGACATTTCCCCGGGAGAGAAAACAATTATATGATCAAATGGAACTGGGCTCTCAAATGAAGGGAGATGTCCAGAAATATTCTTTGAAAATGGGCACTAGGATGTCCTTACAGCTGAGAATCATTATTAGGTGACCATACAATGCTATAGTGTCACAGCAAAATTAAACATATCTAGGTGTAAATGGCATTTATTGGTAATGTGGTTCTATTAAAAGTCATCCTGTTTCAGATTTGAGGTGTTTTAATATTAAGACATTTTGCAAGGCAATTTTAGTTATAACATCATGAAATAGCTCTAATTATGCCAGTGGACCCAAATATTGTACTGATTGGTTTCTGAAAAGCTCTAGAAACAGGACAACAGATAAAGGTGCTATTTTACATTTGCTAAACTCTTGATAGTTCAGAACTGTCCTCAGAAAGAAGTTAATTCTGTTGAAGCATGGAATTTTTTAAAAAAATATTAACTTTTGGTTATGAAGAAGAAAAATAAAGTTCAAGCTATTTAGAAGCAATAGTCCAAATCTGTGAGGATTTACCAACAGTGTAGAGGGATGATGGACCCTCTGTGATCTAGGCTTAAGAAGTCTTTGGAATTTATTTTTGATTAATTCTTATACTGTTCTACATCTTAACTATGCATCTTTAGACCTGTTCACAGTGTCTCAAGTGTGTTGATAATATGCGGCCAGGGCAGCAGGATTGTACAAGATGACGCCACTCCAAGTTCTTTTTGTTCAGTGAAATATCAAAACAGAGCTATACATGCAAAGAAATATAAAAATGGGCTCTATACATTACTTGGTATCCTTTTTGCAGTTTTCCTGATTGCTTGAAGGACTCTAACCATATGCAGTTTTCCATGTGTACAGCACTGTTCCACTAAACATGTGGAGGTCAGGGGCTGGAGGAACCTACCAGTCACTGTGATCCCTGCTGGCCCTTCTACAATTGAGTGTATACATTTTTGGCAATATGAGCTGGCTTTTGTGTCCGTATAATGAAATGCATTCTGTAATTATAAGGAAATTAGTTAGAAAAATCTATGTTTTTTTCTGCAGTGACAAATGCTACTGTGTCAATACTCTTTTGTTTTCTTCCATGCGAGCCTTTCAATTGTTCTTAGGTCTGTCTAATCCAAATAATGAAAATTTATTGCCTATTATATTTCCACTGATATTAGTACTATATAATCACCTTTTGTGAGAGGAATGGTTGCACTCAGGGTGAATTCCTACCTCACATCACCAGTTCAAGACTTACTGTAGTTTCACATCCTGACACCATTAATTTTTTTATCATGATTCAAAGAATGTTGTTCCTAATTAGGGGCGTATTTGCCTCCACCATAATTACAGGGAAGACTTGGGAACATTCTCGAATCAAGTGCTAGGAGCCACGTGAGATCAATCATCCTATCAGGGAAGGCGCTGAGCAGCAGATATAAGGCTGCTCCGTTCTTCCCGCTCTTGCCTTTTTCGCCTCGTGGCTTGTGCGGTTTGTCCTCGCTCCGTGGCGCCGTTGGTGCTCAGACGTGATCATTCTGCTTATTTCCCTCGTTGCTTGTTTGCTTTTATTCTGCCGTTCCTTGAAGTCCCTTTAACTCCTTTCCTCGTTCCCGCCGATCAGCTGGGCAGCTGGCGTCCGCCCACCCGCCCGATGGCTTCTAGCCGGCTCGTCCTCCCTTTAATCTCGCTTGTGTTCCTGTTGTATTTATAGCATTAAGTTCCCTAATTTACCAGTACCGTTTGCTTAGGAATTGTAGTTGGTGTATTATTTGTTTCCTTGTGTTTGAATTTTATTTGGTGCTTTGGGCTTTAGGTTTCGTTTTTGCTATCCGCCCCCCCTCCCCCTCCCCTTCCCTTTCGTTTTCCTTCATATTTAGCTTATTTGTTTCTTCTGTTTGCTGGTTTTTCAATTCATTATTTGAGTAGTTCTTATATTGATAGTTCTTGTTTATTAAGATCAATTGTTCAGGTGTTGCAGTAGTTGTTGGATTTTTATATTTGTTAATTTATTAATTATATTCATTGCGTAAAATTCATTCCCCTTTTAAAGAATCCCCTTTACCCCCTCCCTCATCTCTTAATAATAGTAAAAATTTATTAACTGGATTATTATAAAATAATAATAATAATAATAATAAATATTAATAATAAATTTTAAATAATAATACAAATCATAATTATAAAATTTTGTTAATGTTTTGTACTTGGCACTTTAGGAGTGCTGGTATTCTGTGATAAGTTTGTGTATTCAAATGTTGTTGGAGTTTTATAATTTTGTTAATTGTGTAATTGTTATTTTGCTGTTCTGAGCATGCCGCCCAAGAAGGTGCAACAAAAGAAAGGAGTGCGGGTGGTGAAGCAGGCCACGAAGCGCCCCCCATCTCAGCAGACTCAATCCCCTGCCACACTCATCCCTGGGGCTTCAGGGTTTCCCGCATCGTCTGTGGTTGCTTCTCCTGCTGCTTATACAGGTGAGCAACATTTACAACCGCACGCTACACATGTACAGGCTTCCAGTGTCCTTTATCGGGATTCCTCAACCACAGGTTCTCCTTTGCAGGTAGACTCATCACACCCAGCGGTATTCATGGGGGGGGTTGGTGCCTCTGCACCCACAGCTCCCTTGGCCTGCTTCTGCAGTGTCCCCTTGGCAGCAGTCTTCGGCCTCCCCTTCTCAGTTGCCCGCCTATTTACCTCTTCCTCAGGGAGTTTACCCTCAGGGCGATACATTGCTCCCTTTGGGTGACCATTTAACATTAGGAACAAAGGAAAAAAATTGGCGTGGAGAGTACATTGATTTGTTCTCTCTTCTGTTTCATGAAAATGAAACAAAGCCTAAGGACGGGCAAGATGTTAAAGAGCGTGAGGCTGCTATTAAACGGAGGGTCGATCGTGTGTGGCCTAACTGGTTGAACGCCTATTCGATTTATATGGGTGTTATGACACAGGCTTATCCGTCTAGGGCTTTATCCATGATAAAATATCAGGATATAGTGCATCGGGCCTTCCGAGAATTCTCTGGAACAGCTTGGCTTAGGTATGATCAGAATTTTAGACAAAGAGCAGCATTAGATCCCACCCTTCGTTGGGACATTAAACATACTGGACTGTGGCTACGTTCTATGACCTCCGCCAGGCCCTCTCTTGGAGATAGGGCCGATAGTGGGCATTTATTGGCACGTGCGCAGACTTCCTCCTCTGGCTACAGCCAAGGCGGGCAGTGGGTTCAATCCCAACAAGTCTGCTGGACATTTAATAGCAATGGCCGATGCTTAAGACGTCCCTGTAGGTTCCGACATGTTTGTGCACTGTGCGGAGGCAACCACTCTAGTTCCTCTTGCCAGAGGACACGTACAGCTCGACAGGGTACAGGGGAGCACCCACAGCCAAAACGCGGGTCTGGCAATAGCGGCTGTACGTCGCAAGGCCAGTAGCCCGATCAAGCTGGCTCCTTTGGCAAAGCTGTTAGAGCATTATCCCAATCGGCAGGCTGCTGGTTTTATACTCCAGGGTTTTACGGATGGTTTTCGTATCCCTTATGAGGGTCCTAGGATTGCTACATCGCTAGTCAATCAGCCCTCTTATAGTAATTTAGCACCCGTAGTTTTGGCCAAGCTTCATAGCAGATACTTGCTGATCGGATATCAGGCCCCTTCCGTTTTCCTCCTTTGGAAAATTTGAGGATTTCCCCTTTAGGTATTATCCCTAAGAAGCAGGCTGGAGAATATCGCCTGATTCATAATTTGTCATTCCCAAAAGGGGCCTCTGTCAATGATGGCATTTCCCCATTATTTGCATAAGTTAGATATACTTCTTTTGACGAGGCGGTTAGAGTAGTTAGAAAAGCTGGAAGGGGTGCTTTAATGGCAAAGTGTGATATAAAATCTGCTTTTCGCCTTTTGCCAGTACACCCTGAGGATGAGGATTTGCTTGGTTTTTAAATTTCAAGATCAGTTCTACGTCAACAGAGCTATGCCAATGGGCTGTTCTGTGTCGTGTGCTGCTTTTGAAGCATTTAGCACATTTCTAGAATGGGCATTGAGGAGGAAAGCATCGTCCTCCTTTTCTGCTCATTATCTTTATGATTTTTTATTTGTGGGGCCGGCCGGGTCTTCTCATTGCCTTCATTTGATGCAATCTTTTCACACTTTAACTGACAAATGGGGAGTTCCGTTAGCTCCCGAAAAGTCAGAGGGCCCTACTACTTCCCTTATTTTCTTAGGGATTCAGTTAGATACTGTGACTCAGTCCTCACGTTTGCTGCTTGAGAAGTTGGTAATACTGCGTCAACTGCTCTGTTTAGTAATAGGGTTGAAAAAGATCACATTGGCCCGGTTACAAGAACTTGTCGGCCACTTAGTTTTTGCTTCCAAAGTTATTTCCCCTGGTCGTGCGTTCCTCAGGCGTTTATGTGACGCCATGAAGGGAGTTCACTCTCGCTTCCATTTCATAAGGATCACGTCAGGGATGAGAGAGGATTTGTACATGTGGCTTGCATTCCTGAAGGATTTCAATGGCCTTTCCTTTTGGAGGGAGGAATTACTCTTAGAAGCGGAATTACAGGTGCATTCTGACGCTGCCGGAGGCATTGGCTTTGGGGTCATCTTTAGAGCCCAGTGGTGTGCTGAGCGATGGCCTGACAGTTGGCGAGATATCAGAATTACTTCCGACTTGACATTTTTGGAATTTTTTCCAATTGTGGTCGCTGTTCATATCTGGCCAAAGGCATTTACAAACCGCACAGTGCGCTTCTGGTGCGATAATATTTCCACAGTTAGCGTGATTAATGCCCAAACTTCTAAGTCTCCTCGGGTCATGCGCTTGGTGCATGCTTTTGTGTTGCAATGCTTGCACTTTAATATTTTATTCCTGGTCAGACATGTTCCAGGTTTGCAGAATACGGTAGCTGATGCACTTTCACGCTTACAGATGGCGCGCTTTCGCGAGCTTGCACCTGGAGCGGCTCTGGATCCTGTACCAATCCCACCTTTCCTGTGGAACCTTGGCAACTAGAAGTTGGGGTTGCGATTGCTGCCGCTCTGGCTCCCAGTACTCAAAATGCGTATGAGCGTTCATTTGCTAAGTTCCAGACTTTCCGTATAGGCACGGAGCTGCCTTTGGAGTGGCCTATTCCTGTGGAGCATTTATTGCAGTTTATGACACATTTAAAAGGGCACAATAATTCTGTTTCTACTATCGCTGGTCACCTCTCGGCACTAGCCTTTATTTCCAAGGCAAAGGGGGCTGCCGGATCATTCTGTAGATTTTAGGGTCAGAAAGGTCCTTGTGGGTTGGTCGCGTTCCGCTCCCAGGTCCACTGGCCGGAGGAGGCCAATCACGCCCGATGTCCTCCTCCAGATCCTGGCACTATTTAAGTCTTTATGCTCATCTCAGTATGTCACACCTGTTCGCCGCAGTAACTCTGACAATGTTTTATGGTGCTTTTCGCCCTAGCGAAGTACTGCCTCCTTTTAAGTGCGATGTGACTTATCGAGCCTTATGCTTTGGCGATTGCACATTAGGTGCAGATATAGTGAGGTTTTCACTGCGGGTCTCTAAGACCGATCAAAAGGGCCATGGCAGTATCATGCTTTTACGAAGACGCCAGGTCCAGGTATTGTGCCCTGTGTCTGCAATGCGACAATTCTTATCCATTCGGCCAGCGGGCCAGCGTTATTTGTTCATACATGTGGATGGTACTGCCCTGACTCAATTTCAATTTTGGGCCGTTGTTCGGCGGGCCTTGTTGGCCAGTGGTCGCGATGCTGGAGTCTATGGGCTGCATTCTTTCCGGTTTGGTGCAGCTACAGCTGCGGCCCTTGTGGGCATGAGTATCAGCGAGATACAGGCGATCGGAAGGTGGCGTTCCGATGCATTTAAGTCTTACGTCAGGTTTTAACAGATGACTTTGTTTTTGTTTCCTGTAGGTTTGACAAACATCCCAATTCCCGTCAGGATCGTCTTGTGTAGCCACTCAATTGTGTTTTGGGCTCACCGGAGGGCATCCTCGTCTGTTTATGGAACACAGCTGCAGCTTTCTGCCACAGCTACGATTCAGTGGAAAGCCCGGAGGGGCATGTTATGGGATGCATTGCTGCCTGCTGTGTGCCGGATCATGTCATTGGCTGACAGGCCGCACATATTGTTAATTCATTTGGGTGAAAATGATTTGGTGCAGCGTCCTGGGTTGGATTTGCTGCTAAAAGTTACGCATGATCTCACGTGGCTTATTAGATCATATCCCCATCTTCTGCTTGTTTGGTCTGAAATGTTTGTTAGAAGGGTTTGGAGGGGTGCTGTTCACCCCAATAAGATAGATAGAGCTAGGAAATGGGTCAATAGGAAGGTTAGGGATTTAGTTTTGTCTCTTGGTGGGGCAGTTATTCCTCATGATAGGATTAGGTTCCATGACCCACATCTATTTCGAGATGATGGTGTTCATCTTTCTGAGCAAGGGTGTGACCTGTTTTTGGAGGATCTTATGGGGGAATTAAGGGGATTGTTATCCTCATTGGGTGGAGGGGACCAAGCTTAAGCTGATCCCCTCTTGTGGCATAGAATTCGGGCAGGTAAGGTATATGGGGGTTAAAATTAGGTGGTTAAGGCATCATGAAAAAGGGGCACTTCCTAGGGAACCATCAGGGCTTTGTGTCCGGTGGGGATCTGTGTTGTGTCCTTGTGGGACCTGCTTGCACATCATGGTGAACGCCTGTACGGCGGGGCCATGGTGTGGGGGTTGGAACCACACAGCTGGCTCCAAGAGCAAGGAGGGAGGAATTCACCCACGTCCTTGACTATGGAGTCACGTGATGATGAGAAGTGATGCCTTAAGAAGGCGAGGGTGTAATCCCTCGTTGTTAGGTTTAGCCTCACCTGCCCGAAAATATATAGATTTGAATAATTGGCTGTATTGCATTGGATTTAGGATGTTATATTTTAATAAATATAACATTATACCAGTTTGGTGTCACGAGTCTTCTTTGTGTGGGGGCAATGTCGTTCCTAATTAGGGGCATATTTGCCTCCACCATAATTACAGGGAAGACTTGGGAACATTCTCGAATCAAGTGCTAGGAGCCACGTGAGATCAATCATCCTATCAGGGAAGGCGCTGAGCAGCAGATATAAGGCTGCTCCGTTCTTCCCGCTCTTGCCTTTTTCGCCTGGCGGCACCCACCCTCCCTCCCTTGTCAGTATGGGCTTTGCTGGTCTCCTGAATGGGGCCGAGTAGGAATTTTTTGGGGGGGATCCTGATTTCAGAATCCCTTTGGTTTTGCCTACTCCATACTGCTTGGGTTTAATTCAATTGGCTTCTCGGTTGGGTGGGATGTGTCTGCTTTGGCTGGCATAGAATTCGGGCAGGTGAGGTATATGGGGGTTAAAATTAGGTGGTTAAGGCATCATGAAAAAGGGGCACTTCCTAGGGAACCATCAGGGCTTTGTGTCCGGTGGGGATCTGTGTTGTGTCCTTGTGGGACCTGCTTGTGCATCATGGTGAACGCCTGTACGGCGGGGCCATGGTGTGGGGGTTGGAACCGCACAGCTGGCTCCAAGAGCAAGGAGGGAGGAATTCACCCACGTCCTTGACTATGGAGTCACGTGATGATGAGAAGTGATGCCTTAAGAAGGCGAGGGTGTAATCCCTCGTTGTTAGGTTTAGCCTCACCTGCCCGAAAATATATAGATTTGAATAATTGGCTGTATTGCATTGGATTTAGGATGTTAAATTTTAATAAATATAACATTATACCGGTTTGGTGTCATGAGTCTTCTTTGTGTGGGGGCAATGGTAACTGGGAAACATTTTGAATGTCATATTTAAATTTCATGAAAATAGACAGAATAAGCAGGAAAGTGGAGAGACAGCTTATAAATATGTACCAAACATGTAATCTCTAGCACCGACCAGAGTGAAACAGTGTTGTAGAAACACTTCACCTTGATGTCTTGGAAAAAATGCATGAAATACAAAGCTTAGAGAATTGTTTTATGTGACACACAAGAGCAAATAAGATGGAAATTTACAAGTATTGATATGAATGATTATTCATTTGTCTACAAGGTTGCTTTAATCTCATCTGACTTTAACATTTCTTTGAATGAACATGCAGGATGTGCTCTAGAATAAATTCTGAACAAAATATAGTCAACAGGGAAACAAGGAGATGTGAGCAATTAATTTAATTCTTTGGCATTTTTCTCCCTGCATTTGTGGAAGTCAGAGATATTATTCAAATGGACTTTAAAGAGCTTTTGAAGAGAGCAATCTTTGAAGTTTCTCCTTTACTTGATGTTGCAATTATAATAGAATGTCAAAGAAAAATAGTTTATGGCTATCAGAAGTGGGTTTCCATCCCCTACCCTCCATCCCACTCCTTTTAAGAGGATTATGAAAATAAGGTTTTTCAGTTGAGATGAGATTTTATAACATTATAATTTTTAAATTTTATTTTACAGACAAAATGCTTGGTACATATCTGATGCCTAAGAGTAGGGTGCCATTTTGCACTCTAGAAAAGAATGTATGAAGTCGCTGCCCATGGTCTGCTTGTGTATTTAACACAGAGACACACAGAAATCCAACTGGAATTTTCACTCTCCTTAATTTAACAGGGAGAGGCTTGGTAGTGATTTGGTTCTCTGCCATCTGATCACATTCCTCTCACATAGTTTCTGCATTCCCATATTTTGAGGGTGGCATCAGATGGAGCCATAAGGGAGCAGCAACCATGCAACCACACACAACCTAATTCTCACACACTTGAATATTCAGGAGATTAACTATGTGATTTAATGACAGGCATAATTCCTTCATTTCCCCCCTTCTTCTCACTTACTTAATTAAGTATTGCTGTAGTGGGTCCCTTAGGTCCTCTCATTATTTCAGTCTATTAAATGTCAGCATGTTACTCTGGGATAAGGTTCTCTGGCTCTCATTTGCCTCAAGAGTGTCTAGGTTAGAAGATATAACTTGGTGACTCAAATGATGACCTCCTTGGGGCTGAGCACACAGACAGCTGCCTTACTCTAATGGGAGAGTTAGCAACCCTGAAGTCATCATATGGAAGTTATTAGCCCCTCAGTAACTCCTGCTGGGTAAAATCTCCAGTCAGCTTGGAAGACTTAATCACCTCTGGTTGAATAAGTATTAATAGTTAATTTACATAAGCACTTGTCATTACCATTAAGTGCATTTGCTTGCTGTCCTTCTCAACAGTCTCATTCCTGATTTTAATGCTGTCTATGTTTTTACTCCTGAAGTGAAGGCACATGTCTTATTTACTATGAGAGCTAAAAGAAAGCTATGTTCATCCAAACTGATACTTCAGTTTAACAAGCCATTAACTTAGTTTTAAGTCTCGCTCTGTACTCACTGAGGCCCAGATTATAGTCTTTCATGCTCTCCACTTCTGAACTGTTCTAGGGAAAGCATTTTACAGACAGTTTTGTCCTATTTTAAAAATCTCCTTATTCAGAAGCACGCTAGATAATCATGGGCTGGGGTGGGGCAATCAAGCACTGTGACAGACTGTGCTTGCCTTAAAGCATCACTTGTTTTTACAGCAAATCATCTGTACCTGAAGTTCCACAAGGCTGCATCTTGCAAACATTTCAGATTCCTGTCTACATGACTGACTACATTAAAAATGAGGTCACATCCACACCATACATTTAAAGCACATTTAAAGCACATATCTTCCCCCAAAGAATCCCAGGAATTTTGCCCCAGTTCACAGACCTACAGTTACCAGCACCCTCAACAAATTACTACTTTGGGAGTAGCCATGTACTTTAAATATGCATTCAATGTGTTTTAAATCCTTTGTAAACTGCTTAGAGGTTTTTTACATTCAAGTGGTCTATAAATTTTAATAAATAAATTAATGAATGAATAAATGGATGGTGTGGATGTGACCCAGAATGACAAATTGCTTGTCATCACACCCCAGCCAAACAGGGTTAACATGTCAAGTGATGAGGGAAAGTGAGGATGAGCACACTGATTCTGTCTACCTCGCTGATCCTGTCACCCTCCACAAGTGGTAAGCCTGCTCTACCTGTGCAAGTTAGAACTGTGGAAATTGTGTGGTGAGCCTACAGGGGCCTACTTCCACTACAGAAGTTATCCAAATTTGTGTAGGGCAACAGGGATGGAGATGTGGGGTGGAACTAACACACTCATCCTCACTCTCCTTCATTTCATGATGAATAGGGCTCCGGTCATAACCATCAAATCTAATTTAAGAAAGCATCCTGTAGCCATCTGTGCCAATGAAGGAAACACTTTTAACTACTGACTGAACAAAATCCAGTAGAAAAGGAGTCCCTCTGGCAGAGGGAAACTAGGGATGGATCATAGCTGAGGGGCAGAGCACATGTTATGTATACAGAAGATCCCAGGTTCAATCTATCTCTAGTAAGTGGCATCTCTAGTTAAAAAAAAAACAGGTAGCAAGTGTGATAATGACTTCTTCCTAAACCTTTGCCCACTCCCATCTCCCATCCAGGGAAACAAGAGGCATTGTCAGAGTTCAAGCCAGCCAGATAGAAACACTTAAGGAGGGTGGAAATCAGGGCAGGTAAGAGGTGTAGTTTGGGAAGATGTGAGGCTTGGAGGTCACACAGAGAGTCCTACAGGGCTGTATTTGGCCTCTAGTCCTGAGGTTTCCCATTCCTGGTGTAGATGGACAAATGGTCTGACCTTGAATAAAGCATCTGTCTTTGCTCCTAAGATTTGTAGTGTCAGCCATGAGTGGCACAATCTTTGCATGCCATGAACTGGATGGTGTGGAAATTTATTCTTTCTGTGGAATAGTCATATAATATGATCTGAAGGCACATGAGGCCACCACCTTGCAGAAGCTCAGCAGGTCTGGATTTGGTCTGTACCTGCATGTGTAATCATATGGCAACCACATGTACTCTGCCTTGGACTCTATGATGGAAGAAAGGCAGCATATAAATGTCACCTTATCGCTCCTATAGTGGACCTCCCTCTCCTAACTGCCCCGACAACGGCATCTGAAGGGCCATCTTGCCCTGGAGGGAGTGGAGAAGAAAGAAGCTCTGGCACTTGACACCATCCAGTTCCCACAGTGGCCCTTGCCTCCTCCAAATGTCAAGACAAGAGTTTTTTGCAGAATGAACTTGCCCTGAGGAGAGAGGAAAAGAAAGGGAAACAGCCTGGTGACTGCCACCATCCAGCTCCAATAGTGACCTCTGTCATGGCCCCGTCAGAGGACTCCTCAGATGAGGACGACTCAGGAGTAACAGCAGCAGACCCAGGAGCAGCAGACTCAGAAGGAGACATGGAGGAGCCTCCTGAGAATCCAGCTCATTCTCCCCCTCAGCTGCAGAGCACCCCAGATACAGCAGAGGCCCTGCAGCCAGACACAGACAGTGAACAGGATACTCCCCCCTCACCTGCAGAACGTAGACAGCAGAAGGTCAGGCAGAAGAGAGGCAGGCCTGTCTCCTTCAGGCCCAAACGCTGAGGACTCACACCTGCTGTCAACCTTGCTCTTTATAAGGCACACCTTGGCTGCAGCTTGTTGCTGACTGCAACGTCAGGCATGGCTTGTGTGTTCCTAGTTTCCTGGCACCCTCTTTCGGACTGACCCCTTGGCACTTGATCCCGGACCTCGCTTCTGGACTCCTGACTCGGCAAGTATGCTTTGGACCAGCCTGGCCCTTATCAGCTCCCCTCCTCCTAGACCTGGCAGATTTATGACCACACTGCCGGCTAAGGACTTTGCTTCCCTGCCAACCACCCAGGAATTTCCAGCCCCCCACCGGCACTGCTGACGCAGTGTAGAGCTGACAACCTCTCCCTGCCAGCTGCCACCACAGGGGTGTCTGAAGGACCATCTTGACCTGGGGGGCAGTGGAGAAGAAACAAGTGTATAAAGGAATTTATTTATTTATTTATTTATTAGTTGATTTATATCCTGCCCTTCCTTCCAGCAGGAGCCCAGGGCAGCAATTGTCATCATCCAGATCCTAGAGTGGTTCCTCCCTCCCCCCCCCTCAACTGCCACCACAGGGACTTCTGCAGAACCATCTTGGCCTGAGGGGAATGAGAAGCAGGAGCAGCTTCTTCTAAACAGTATTGCAACTTTTATTGAAAAAAATCAATTCTTATTCTTGTAATAATCTTATGTAAACCACTTTGTGAAGTCCGCCAGAAAAGCATACCTTAAATAAATATATATGAAAATAATCCCTTTTAAACAAATATAATGATTATTCATGTAAGCCAGATTTCATCTCCATTATAGTTAGTAGGGAAGGAGAAACTAAAATCCAGGAAATGAACTTTGGCATGGTGATGCCTCTGCCTTGTAAGGGGGAAAGAGAAACTCAACCAAAAGCTCTGCCAGTTTGGGCTACCAGCTGTGATAGACTAATCTAAAGCACTTCAGTACTGAGTCAGCCCCTTTGGATGAGCAAAACAGATTACTTGGAGAACAGACCT
This sequence comes from Rhineura floridana, assembly GCF_030035675.1. Lineage (NCBI taxonomy): Eukaryota > Metazoa > Chordata > Lepidosauria > Squamata > Rhineuridae > Rhineura > Rhineura floridana. The sequence goes on along the minus strand of NC_084484.1, from coordinate 115,097,960 downwards.
GGAAACTTTCACACCTCCTTGCTATTGAGAAGGGATAGTTGCCATTGGCAGCCAGGAATAGGTCTAGTTCATAGAACTTTTGGACCATTCTGAGTTACAGTTATTTACATCTTTTGCTCTTACACAGTGCAATGCTTACTTTAGGGGTGCTTTTTAAAACTGTTAATTTCAGTGACTTCAATTAATGAAGGTACATGTTTGTTCATAATGGTCACATATTTACCAAACAAAACACTTTTCCTAAAGGGTTACAGTGCTATACTCTTTTGTTAAATTGACAGGATCAAGAAATTTGTGAACAAGATTTGTTAAATCTTATTTGCATTTTTCTAGTACAGACTAATAACATATGCTTTTATTTTTATGTGAGTTATATGTTAGCTTTACTTTACCATAAAATATGCTGAAGTACCTGTATTTATTATTTATTTGGAAAACAATACATGTAATGTTCACAGTATTTTATATAAAGGATTTTGTATGGACATGTATGAATTAATCTTGGGAATTAATGTTTTGAATAATAAATATTGACATTTAGCAATTTGCAATCCATTGCTGTCCATAACTTTAATCCAGCAAATCGCTTTGGGTAGAGTGGCTGTACAAAGAAACCTGAAGCTTTATTGTTTGGATATCCTTTATTTCCGCTCAGCAAACTGAGATAGGCATCACCACAGAAAAGAAAGTCAAAGGGTAAAGAGAAACATGATTGGAGAAAATGAGGAGAGAAAACTGGAGGAAATGTATTGATTATAGTTTATGAACAAGATAAGAGACAAAATAATCTTCCTTTTAAGGAGAAGAAATTTGTCAGTAGTCAAGATAAAGAAATTCACTCATACTGACAACACTTGTTGCAGAAAAATGAGAGGGCTAAAATTAGAGAGATTAGTTTAGCCTGTTTCAAAGTTCTACTGAGAATTCCCATTACTTCATTTTGCTCTCATTATGAAGAGCAAACAAACAGACGGAGAGATTATCAGCAAGCTGAAGGTATGAAGCAGATATGCGGGCAGTGAGCCACTGCTGACCCAGTTAATGGGAAATCAGTATTGGTTTGCAGTTGTTCAAATTCTTCTTAATCCTTCTAGGATAACAATTTTTGTTTTCTGATGGGCAACTTAGAAGTATTCTTCATCTCAATGTCCTGTCATTGACTCTGTTTGCTAATTTCAACTTCTTGTGGTCAATCAGGCCAAGCACAAGGGAAAACAGTTGTTCTTCATCCAGTCATTTCAAAAACATGGGCACATATGTGCTAAACTTAGCTTTACAAGCATGAGTAAAAGATCCACAAATGCAACCTTAGAGATGTTTACAATATGAAGTAGTTTATAAATTCTTCTAAATAAAGAAATAAACCTACAGTCTGAAAAACGGGCAATATGCTTTAAAAATAATGCTAAAATAAAAAGTGTAAATATACTGCCTTCAAGTCGATTCCAACTTATGGCAACCCTATGAATCGGGTTTTCATGAGACTGAGAGGCAGTGACTAGCCCAAGGTCACCCAGTGAGTTTCATGGCTGTGTGGGGATTTGAACCCATAGTCCAACACCTTAACCACTACACCACACTGGCTCTCTAATTCTAAAATAGTTAACTATAATACACTTCTAGCAGCTTTCTATATTACTACATTTCCCAGAACCAGAACAGGAAAGAGGTGAAAATGTTTAATTTGCTTTCTCTACTATTTACCTTACCTTACAATTAAAAGTCATCATTGTGTTTGAATTTAAGCAAAACACCAGTGGAAACTACAGATAAATGGAGACACCTGTAATGGAGACTAAAGTGCCGCTTAGAAGTCTCTTCAAATGTACTAGGAAGGCTACCAGCTGAGTCACTTCCACAGCAATTGGGATTAGCAATATCCTACAGGGAAGCATGTGTCAAATTGTGCCAGCTAGCAATGATTATAACAAAAACCCTGTGACATTTTCAAAAGCTATGGGTCCTAAATTGCTGCTTTCTAGTTCAAAAGAATGTAACTCATTAAAATGACTGGAGTGTGCCAAAGGAATGATATGTGTAAAAATATAGTTGCTCTGATTGCTGAGTAGCTAATCGTTGTCAAACATCTTGTCAGCTGATGATCAACACATAAATGTCACGTCATGCTTTAAAAATTCTGTTGGTATTTCAGGAACTTGGAGAGACTTTAAGACATTCAAGCAGAATGAGAGGGGAAAGTCATGGTTATAAAATATCTTTCAAAAACTGAATCCAGATGATACCACATTTTCTTTCTTACATTTTGGATTAGATCCTCAGACCACATTTTCTGTATTTCAGTCCCTTTCAGAGGGTGAATTTGTGCAAACCAGTTATACATACATAAGCTTTGTTTCTGCTGGGGACAATGAGTAAATTAGGATTAAATACCATCAGTGTGAGTGGGAGCTTTCCTTTAAGTAAAACTTTCCTTAATGTGTAAATAGTAAGTGCAGGCCCATCAGATCTGGGATGGGATCTCAGGGGCAAAGGGTTAAACCACCACCCCCATCCTCACCCACCAGGGTCCCAGTTCAGATAAGTCTGCTATGGTTAAAAAGTATTCATTTAATGGCCAATGTCAGAATTTTAAAAAAATTGCAGGGGGATCCTAGAAATTACAGGCCTGTAAGCTTCACATCTGTTCCAGGAAAATTGGTGGAAAGCATAATTAGAATTACAAACCTTATAGAAGAACAAGTCTTGCTGTGGCAGAACCAGCATTGCTTGTGCAAGGGTAAACCCTGTCTCACTAATCTTTTAGAGTTCTCTGAGAGTGTCAACAAGGATATAGATAGAGGTGATCGGGTTGTCACTGTGGACTTGTTATTATGTGCCTTCAAGTCGACTACGACTTATGGCGACCCTATGAATCAGCAACCTCCAGTAGCATCTGTTATGAACCACCCTGTTCAGATTTTGTAAGTTCAGGTCTGTGGCTTCCTTTAGAGAATCAATCTATCTCTTGTTTGGCCTTCCTCTTTTTCTACTCGCTTCTGTTTTCCCCAGCATTATTGTCTTTTCTAGTGAATCATGTCTTCTCATGATGTGTCCAAAGTATGATAACCTCAGTTTCATCATTTTACCTCATCAAAGACACCTGAATAAGGTCATGGAGTAAGAGAAGAGATCCTGATACTAATCTAATGGATCTGCACCTGGTTATGAAACAGGAAGCAGAGAACAGGAATAAATGGACAGTTCTACCAGTGGAGGGATGCAACAGTGGGGTACACCAACGATCAGTACTGTGACCTGTGCTTTTTAATTGTTTGAAAATGATCTAGAGATAAATGTTATGCATCACATTTATATTATTTTGCAAAATGAGTCTGAAGATTTTATGAATATACTCAAGTATACTGTTATTCTTACTAATATTGCTATTTTTAATGTAATCAATTATAACTTGTATGAATGTGAGAACAATTAGTGAATATTTGGAAAGGTGGTACTGTAAGGTTGCCAAACAGAAAATCAGGTTGCTGATGGCTATAAACAGGACTTTGTTTTAAGCAAAACACCAGATTAAAGGAAAACAACATACCTTGGGAGATTAAACTGCATGTTCTGAGACAGCTGTGCCCACTGCCTAGACCAGACTTTCCCAACCAGTGTGCCTCCAGATGTTGTTGGACTACAACTCCCATCAGCCTCAGCCAGCATTGCCAATGGTCAGGAAAGATGGGAATTGTGGTCCAACAACACCTGGAGGCACACTGGTTGGGAAAGGCTGGCCTAGACCCTAAAGGTACCAAGATTAGGATAGAGTAATTATGACCTGTGAGTCATATAGCCAGAAGGAGTCTTGCAATCCTAAAACCTAAGGCATTCAGATAGGGGTCTGAAAGATGGGGCAGAGATCCTACAATCTTCAAAGCTTTCCAAGTTTATTATTTATTTATTTGACTTTATTTGGGGAGGTGGAGGTGCACAGCACCAGCCAATCTCCTCTCCCACTCACTGGAGAAGAGGATATGACGGCCAGGCCAGGGAAAGGGAAAGGCATTCTCTTCTATCAGAGATTGTGTAAAGTTCCATAATGGGCTATGTAAAGGTCAAGTTAACAGAAAATTTAGTACAAACGCCAGGATATTTTTTGTTTCATAAGAAAAAAAGTGTTAAGGATACAGTGAACAAGAAGATACCAAAAGATGTTAACTCCTCCTTGAGAGTCTCTCCTTCTAACCTTGTTTCTGACCTTTAGATTTTCCTTCCTGTTGGACAATCAAGGAAAACTTTTTAACTGGTTGCTATATAAAAGACTAACTAAGCAACTGGAAACTAATCTTGGAAAGCAAGTGGATTGTTTTTCTGGTTACTGAGTTGATTTTTCTGCCCCCAAACCCTGAAAAGGCCTCATTCTGAGCTGCACACATTTGTAAAATAAGAAATAAGAACTGAGTTATAGCCTAGGTGGCCAGCCAGCCAGTTAGCTATCTGTAGTATGCACAGCAGTGTTTCTGTTCCTCTAGGGCTGTTTTCATTCTTTGTCATCACATACTCAAGAAAAAAGAAAAAGAAAAAATAGCCACTATGATTATGAGTACAGTGAGTGCTTTAAAGAGTAAAGGATAACGTAGGGTAGATACTTTTTCAGATCACTTAACTTATCTCTTTATTTCAGTCATTAGCAATAAGCACCCAATTCTGCTCATCATCATAATAACCGCAGAATAAACAAACTCCTATTTCTTACTACAGGCAAACAAACATGCTTCTTTATTGCTGGCTGGGTAGAGAACACAATTGAAACTGAAAAGCTGAGCAGAGCAAAGTCCAAGGGCTGGAGTCTAACTCTAGTCCAGTGATTCCCAAACTTGTTTCCCCACAGACCACTTGAAAATTGCTGAGGGTCTTGGTGTACCAGTTAATGATTTTTTTCTGCCTGTTGCAGCAACTGTAATGTGCTGTGCTAGATGCTATATGATTTTAATTGCATTTTATTGCTTTTCTTGTTCTTGATTATATTACAATTTGAATTCCATAGAATTCAGATTATAAATGTTCTTCAAAGACACTCCACAGACCACCTGAATGAAGCTCATTGACCACAGTTTGGAAACCCATGCTCTAGCCCATAATACCAAGTTCTAATACTTAACTTTTCAAGGGTCATGTTACTATACAGACTGTTTGTTTTTTTCAGGATCACTTTTCAGGGTGGTTGTGATCATGAAAAATAATGCCTCAGTCAGGGAAAGTCTTGAGTGAGCAGGCTTTTGCGGGCTCTTCCAGATGAGGCTTTTGTTGTTGCCCTGCCTTATTTGCTGAATTTTTCAGAGGGTCCTATTCTTAAATTGCCCGTTCTTAAAACAAGTTGTCAAGTTGTCATTCATTCAATGGAGGCTGTCACCATCTGTCACCATCTGTCATGTCACAAATAAAAAAGACAATTAAAAAAAATCCTAGGCACAGCTGTAGGGGTGATGGTGCACCCATTTGCCCCACCCTGGCTATAGGGCTGATGCAGCAGCTATGAAAAAGGAAGTTCCATGCTAGAAATCATTAGGAAAGGAATTGAAAATAACATTGCCAATGTCATAATGCCATTATACAAATCTACAGTGTGATAGAACTTGGAATACTGTGTACAGTTTTGTTTGCCTCATCTCAAAAAGGATATTGTAGAGCTCTAAAACATTCAGAAAAATGATCAAGGGGCTGTAGCAATACGCTAAGAAGAAAGGTTACAATATTAGGGCCTTATGAGTTTGGAGAAAAGGTTAGTAACCAGGGATATGATAGAGGTCGTCTTCTTTCATAATGCTACAACATGGGGCCCTCCAATGAAGCTGAATATTGGAAGGTTCATGACAGATATAACATCTTCATGCTTGTCTACAATTTGCTCCCACAACCTTCAGTAATGGTCAGATTCATGGAGGATAATGCTACCAATGGCTACTTCCACAATGGCAATGTTCTGCCTTCATTTCTGGAGGTGGTATGCCCCTGAATACCAGTTGCAGAATTGCAGTGAGGAGAGCTCTGTTGTACTTGGGTCCTGCTTCCCATATTCTTCTGGTGGACCACTGAGAGTATAGAATGTTGGACTAGATGGGCCTTTGGCCTAATCCAGCAGGGCTTTCCTTATGTCCTTATTAGTTTGGCCCTAAGTCAGCTGACATTTTAGGGGGGGTTGGCACTCCATATTTATTTATGAGTCGCCCAAAATCTCATTCTCTGGCTGATATACAAAAATATACAATAAAACAATTCAAAATCATGAAGCCAAGAAGAATAAAATTCTATAAGCAGCACTAAAACAATAATAATAAAATATCATTGTAAAACAGAAAAGAAAACTTTAAAAATTCATGTCAAGTAATAGATAAAAAGGGCCTAGCCTGATTCTGAAAAGACATAAAAGCAGGACCAGAGGAACCTCTTAGCGGAGGGCATTCCATAAGCACAGTAATTGTGGGTAGAGCTGCAGCACTATGTCAGCACTAGAGCTTTATCAAATTTTGTTCATTTCTATTTTCCAAGTAAAAAAAAAGCTTTTGCAAAAATTTTCCAGAAACCCTAAATAATCACTTAGAAAAAACCCTGTTTGCTGCAGTAGAGGAAATGGTTTTACTGAGAATCAGAGGATGTTATAGAGTAGACATAGAATGCAAAATAGCCCAGGAGTAGAGACAGAGGCAGGAAAGGCACTCCACAACATCATCAGGTTCCACAGAAAAACGTATTTATCATTATTTATTTATTTACTGTAGCTGTATATACTGCTTTTTGTCACAAGTGACCTCAAAGCAATTTATATAGAAAGAAATCAGTCCTTCACAAATCAAGAACACAATTGAAATGAAAATGAAATGAATCTTTATTGCTCAAAGCCATAGGCTACCACAATTCATCACATGTAAAAGGAAAATAGAAAAATACATACTAAAATACAAGTCATATTTCAACAAACACAGTTCAACAGCATACAGTAAAGGGACAGCACTAAATTTAAAATAAAATTTCCTCTCCCAAGTGAAAGATACACTGACCTACCCCATGACTTAGTGGATAAGTATTACAGCCATAATGGTGCTGGGGCACAACCCATTCACCCCACAAGGGTGTTTTTTTTTTTTTTTTGTATCTAGCTCTTCGTTTCCCTGCAGCTAGAACAAATTTTGCCACCTGGGTAGTTATAAATGTATTGTTGCCTGCTAGCAGAATACATATCTGCTCCAGGAAAGATCTGTTTGATAAAGAGTGAAAGATGTAGGAAAGTAATTTAAGCCTTGGGTACTTGTATAGGGGGCAGCTTAGTAAATAATGTACGTCTTCAGCTTCATCAGCTTCACAGATACAAACTGAACACAATTAAGATATCAACAAATACCATTGATCTTCTTTAAGTCCCACCCCTTCAATCACATCCACTTAGCATCATCTTTTTAAAAACCTCTTTGCTGTTAGCTCTTGGTGTACTCAAAAGAAATATCTTTATTCTGTATCTTTCCAAGATGCATGAATACAAACTCATTTGGAATACATGTGTAAGGGTTTATTCTCAAGAAGGGCCCTCAGCTCATGCAGCTGCAGTTTTCAGTCAAGTTATGGAAAGGAGATAGGGTTACCAGGTCTCTGTTTTTCGGCCAGAGTCTCTGGTTTTTTGGGGGCCCCTCCGGTTCTCCGGCTAGCACCCCTTAAGCTCTGGACTCTCAGCTTCAATTAAAAAAAAAAGTTTCTAGGTGGTCTGGTTCCCAAGATATACACCAAAACGTCAATCGCGCCCCCCCTGTGCAACTGTTAAATCTGTTTTACAGATCTTTATAACAGCTCCTAGCTCTAACTACAACTCCCATCAGCCCAATCCAGTGGCCATGCTGGCTGGGGCTGATGGGAATTGTAGTTTTAAAAAGTAACTTTTCTAAGCTCTGGCTCTAACCCCGCCCTTTCAGGATTTTAGCCAATAAGTGAAGCCAGGGTTGTGACTTATTGATCCAGGCATGCCTAGGCTTAATTTCAACATAAATGGTGGCTGTGAGATTTTGCAGTTTGCATAAGTAATATGGCTTAAAGTTTTTTCCCCTCTTCTGTGCAAGAGTCAGACCCTGGGCTATGAAATATGAAAGTATTTAATCCAATACTTGCTTTCCACGTACCTGGAGTAAACCCCATTGAACTCCATTAGGACTTACTTTTGAGTAGACATGGTTAGGATTGTGCTGTAAATTAATGGGACTTTTGAGTAAACATAGCACAGACTTGTGTTTGTGTTGTAAATCTTTCTCTCCCTGTCCAATCCTATTTCTAAAGCAATTAGGCAGGGTTTACTTAGGTATCACAGTTCTTATTATGCAGTAAACTAGTACTGATTTTTTTTAAAAAAAATGTTCCTCAATGACCAACTGGTTTGACAATAAACTATTATATGGGGTGTATTTTTACACCCGCAAGTGTGTGTGTGTGTGTGGAGCCTTTCCAACAACCCTGTGAGGTAGGGTTGGTGATTGGAAACCAAGGCAGCTCACAATAAGAAATAAATCCCTTTAAAATCCAATAACCATATTGTTTATTTATTTATTTATTATTTGATTTATATCCTGCCCTTCTTCCCAGTAGGAGCCCAGGGCGGCAAACAAAAGCACTAAAAACACTTTAAAAATCATAAAAACAGACTTTAAAATATATTAAAACAAAACATCTTTAAAACATTTTTAAAGCTTTAAAAACATTTTTTTTAAAAGAAAAGGTTTAAAAACATATTAAAAAGTAGTTCCAACACAGACACAGACTGGGATAAGGTCTCAACTTAAAAGGCTTGTTAAAAGAACAAGTTCCTTATCACTTGAGGGTACAGTTTTCCCTGGTTCAGTAAGCCCCATTGAATACATTGGGATTTCCTTCTGAGTCAACAAACATAGGATTGCACTATAAATATCTTTACAGGTTGTGTAAATAATAAACATATTTGATAGTCATGCTTATATAAATATTTTGTCATACTGTGTCCCAATAAGTATCCGATTTCACACTATGGTTGTAGAATACTTCCTCTACATTTTAAGTATGCCTTGGGGTGGTCATGGTTCTCCATTGTTTTCATCCTGAGGGGCAGATAGGCTGAGAGATTGTGAGGAGCCCATGGTCACCCACTACAGTTTATAGCTCATTTCCATTTTGAAAAATTAATTAAAACAATTTACATGCAGGCAAAAGTTATTAAGTGGATTCACACAATACATTTAAAGCACATCCAACTCACATTTAAAGTGCACGACTTCCCCTAAAGAATCCTGGGAAGTGTCATTTCCCCCTCACAGTTATAGTTCTCACCACTCTTAACAAACTGCAGTTCCCATGATTCTGTGGTGGGATTCATGTGCTTCAAATGAGTGTTGAATGTGCTTTAAATGAATGGTGGGGATCTGCCCTAGGTATGATGTGCATTCAAGAGTGAATTGAAAAGAACAATTTTAAAAGATACTTCATACTCTTATTCATTTCTCAGACCTCTTTCTGAAGTGAAGGGTCAAATCTGTAAAGATGTTTGGAGCAGCCACATTAAAAGATAAGGGCAGGGCATTGCAGACAGGGGGTTGCCAACCCTGCTTGGAGATAGATTTCTTTGCAAAGGATCCCTAGTCAAGGTTTACCAACAGCACAATCCAAACTATATCTACTAGAAGTCAGTCTTGTTGAGTTCTATGGGGCTTAAACGCTTAGTAAGTGTGTTTAGAATTGTAGCCTTCAGGGGCATCCATCTTTACTCCTGAATGTTCCCATCTAACATCTCCACAACACTAGGCTCCTTTGTCCCTACAGTGGCCTTCTGGTGACTGGCCTGGCCTGAAGGCACTTAAACCCTTCTTGCCGTAGGCTAGATTAAATGTTCGCTACCCAGGCTCCATCTTTTAGCTAAGATTTCTGTTTCAATTTCCAATCAGATATTTTTTTAATTGTATGCTCCAAGCAACTGTGATGGATGCTTAATGTACCATGCTTAATGACATCACTCGGGCCTGCCCCATGACATCACTCGGGCCCGCCCGTGACATCATTCGGGCCTGCCCCATGACATCACTAGGGCCCACCCCTCAAATCTCAGGTTTTGGGATGCTTCTGACCTGGCAACCCTAAAAGGGGATTGTGTGAAATAATCCACCACAATAGATGGAATTTGTATATTCCATTACATCTCCTTAGCTCATTTCATGATGGTCTAAGGCAGGGATCATGAAATGGTTTATTATTATTATTATTTATTTATTTATTTGATTTCTATGCTGCCTTTTGGCCAAAGGCCCTCAAGGCGGCTCACAAAAAAATAAAATAAACACAAATACAAAATACACATCAGAAAAGAATACAGTGCACAAAAATTCAAACAAGAAAATATTAACATTGTTTTAAAAACAAGGTTCTTTACAGGCCTGGAGATAATCTGTCCTTAAAATGTAGCACTGCCACTCCAAGAATTTTAGTTCTCAAACATTGAGCAGCTGTTGTAAAGGTCTAGCAGGAAGGATGATGATGATGTTTATAACCCACTCTTCTACTGAAAGCACTCAGATGATGCACATTAAAACTGGTGTAATAAGGCAGGAGTGAGCCTGATGAATTTCAGTTGGAGAGCAATCCAGAATTGAGACACTGCCACAGAAAAGGCCCCATCTCTTGTACTCACTTGCAGATTCTCCTGAGATGGCATGGAGAGCAAGGCCTCTGATAATGATCATAATTTATGCACAGGTTCTGAGTTATTTCAAGGGTAGAACCAGTACTTTGATTTTAGCCTAGAAGCAAATAGCAGCTGCTAGAAAAGATTGGTGTCGTATTCCCTGATGTGCAAGCACCAGACAAAAGTCTGGTAGCTATATTTTGGACAAACTGAAGCTTCTGGATGATCTTCAAAGTCATTACAATAATCCAGTCTGATGTAACGGGAACAAGTCTGTCTTACTCTATGTGCTAGCATCAGTGGCTACTAGACATGATGGCTGCACTATGCCACCACAGTAAGATGCAGCATGCTTTTGAGAACCAGTGGCTGGTAGCTGCAGGAGGAGACAGTGCTCTTGTACTCAGGTCCTGCTTGTGGGCTTCCCATGGGCATCTGGTTGGCCACTATGCGAATAGGATGCTGGACTAGATGGGCCACTGGCCTGATCCAGCAGGCTTTTCTTACTCTTATTCTTATTCCTATAGGAAGCTGCCTTATACCAAGTCAGACAATTTGTCTCTCTAATCTCTCTAACATTTTTAAAATGTTTTTAGCGTTGTTTTCTTTTAATGTATTCTATTTATGATGTTTTAAAGTGTTTTTAGCATTTCTGTTTGCTGCCCTGGGCTCCTGCTGGGAGGAAGGGCAGGATATAAATCAAATCAAATCAAATCAAATCAAATCAAATCAAATCAAATCAAATCAAATCAAATAAATAAATAAATAAATAAATAATCCGGTATGGTCTGTGATAACTAGCTGTGGCTCTCTAGGTTTTCAGACTACCTGTTACTTTGTTCTTTTAACTGGAGATACCAGAGATTAAATTTTGAGAGCTCTACATGCAACGCAAGTGTATTACTATCGAGCTACGGTTCTTCCATTATGATCCTTTAGGACAGGTGTAGGGAATCCCTCTGAGTCTGGCTCAACCGCAGCTAACCCTCTGCAGGCCACATTTGACAGGTAGCTGCAGCTGCCCATCTGTCAATTGCCTGACATCACTCATGGAGCCAACCTCCTGCTGAAGCAATGTGGCTTGCATTCAGTGGTAAATGTTAACAGTGTTGAATGCAAAAGAACAATTGGAAGACTGCACTCCTCATTGTACCTTTGCAAGTGTGGCTTGCATTCAAAACCATTTAAATTTGGCACTGAATGCAAGTTGCACTGCTGATCCACTTGAGAGTTCCCAACTGAAAGCTCCCAAGTAGATCCAGCCCCAGCAGTGAATCCCATTATATACAGCTGGGAAATAAGCCACACTAATTTACCTCTGACTTCCTTTTATGGGGCAAACTTATATGGGTCTACCCTGTTAGTCTACCAAAGGATACCAATTTACTGCTGCATGTGCAACGCAACATCAACTTATGGAATCCAGAATATGTTGTGACAATTTGAAAGAAAACTTGGACATGTTCAAAGGAGGATAAGGCTGTAATTCTATGACCACTTTCCCATTGATCTCTATTGGGACTTACTTCTAAGCAGATATGTATAGCACTGTACTGTTAGTCTATCAATAGCTTAGTTGAGAATAGAACCTTTATGTTGAGAAAAAGTATACAGTGCCTTGCAAAAGTAATCAGACCCCTGACCAATGCTCTCGTATTACTGGATTACAAATGGTATATTGTAATTTCGTTCTGTATGATATTCTATTTTGAAACACTGAAACTCAAGATCAATTATTGTAAGGTGACATTGGTTTTATGTTGGCAAATGTTTGTAAGAAACATAAATAACAGATTCTTTATCACCTGCTAAAACCCAGTATGTTCCTTTGAATCAGTTATTCCAAATATTTGTTCTGTAACAAACTGACTTGTGGTCAGCCTCAAGAGACCCAGTAAGACAGTTGCCAAGAAGCAATCTTTCTGACAGCTTGCCTGAAAATGAATTTGTTAATCCAAAAGAATCAGGTATAAAATTATGGGGCTGCATGAATGTAGTCACAACCTCCCAAAAGCATCCTTGATGGTTCATGGCACACATAGAATTTGCTTTGGTTAACCTGTAATATTGAACCTCATTAGATTGGTATTTATACCATACAACACAGATTGGTAACAGGCACAAGACAGTTCGAACATATAAAACTGATTCTGGCCAGCTTGTATTGGCTACCTGTATGTTTCCGAGCTCAATTCAAGGTGCTGGTTTTAACCTATAAAGCCTTACACATCCTAGGTCCACAATACCTGATGGAACGCCTCTTCCGACATGAACCCACCCGTACACTATGCTCAACATGCAAGGCCCTCCTCCGGGTGCCTACTCTGAGGGAAGCTGGGAGTCTGGCAACAAGGGAGAGGGCCTTCTCAGTGGTGGCCCCCAAATTATGGAATGATCTCCCTGACGAGGTGTGCCTGGCACCAACACTGTTATTTTTTTGGCGCCAGGTCAAGACTTTCCTCTTCTCCCAGGCATTTTAGCATATGTTTTTAAATTGCTTTTTAAAAATGTGTTTTTAAATTTGTATATTTGTTTTTAATGTTTTTAATTGTTGTAAACTGCCCAGAGAGCTTCGGCTATGGGGCGGTATACAAATGCAATAAATGCAAATGCTACAAAACACCAGAAGGAGGCTTAGTTCAGATTCCGAACAAACATCTACTTCTAGCACTGTACAATGTCGCTTAATAACTAATCATCTATCCTGGGGACACTGCTAATTAGATACTAAGGCACAAAGTAATTTGCTGTTTATTCATTCAGGCATTGTGTCAGGATCCATTGGGTTTGATGCCATACTCCTCATTCTGACAGCACAACGTTTAGACTGAGGATAGTGGGGGGTGAGAATAGACAATTGCTTGTCTTTTTATAAAGTTAAATATTTTTATCTTCCCAAGAGTCTATATGGTGTGCAGAATAATACTATGACCTCTGCGAAGAACAAAACACTCTCACCCAAATAATTCCTAAGATAATGAAATGTTTAAACATTTGGTTAATTTAGTTCATTTACCCTGCTACAGTCCATTTTTCCTGAATATACATATGCTTGTATCATCAATGGATGATTCTCTAAGTGAGAGGCCAGCAAAATTTAATGTATTCTCTGGTATCTTCAGTGGTATTTGAGGTTCTCTCAGTGATTATAGCTGCTGTTTCAATCTGCTGGGTGTGATACTGTTATTTCTGTTGTTATGACACCACCAGCCTCCCACAACCTTCACATGTTTTGGACGATAACTCCCAAAAGCTCTGACCATTGTTCATGCTGGGCTGGGGCCAATGGGAATTGTAGCGTAAAACATCTGATGGGCACCAGGTTGGGGAAGGCTGTTTTGCACATGCAAAGATAATAGGCACTTTTCATAGTACTTGAATCCATGTCATAGACAATATTTAAATAGTACTAAGGATTCCCTTCCATCATTAAAGTACTGCACACCTTAGGCAGCAGTGAATTTGTCAAAAAAGAAAAGAAAGTAGGTCAACTCTAACTAACTAGCCATATATCATCCATACAAAAATAATACCCATGCTGGGCTTCTCTTGGAATAACAGCTTTTAAGTACTGGCTGTTCTGAAAGAATATGTTAAGATGATTGTCATTGGCAGCACTTCCATTCATTTGAATTAGAGCCTGTATTTTTCTTTCTTAATCCAAGCCACACTCCCCGTAGAGAAAAGTGGGAATGTAGTGTTTACAGTATGAAGAGCAGACATACTATTTTCATTGATGTTGATCATTGGCTAGTAGCAGGGAATGTAGAAACAGCTGTCTGCTGTCTACTTATTATATCCTTATCAGAGGCAGTCTAAAGACTCAATGCTCTATTTGCCTTGCTGGAGGCTACCCGAAACCTTCTCTGGGATACATATAATAAATCAAAAATGTAGCCTTTCACAGCATGGTCAGATTTAGTTATTTCAGTCTTATCACCTTCGTTTGTAGAGTGTGAATTATAAAATCTGCAATTCTTCATTTTATCCAGGAGGTGTCCCAGAAAAACCAAACCACTTTATCTCTAGAGATATGTAGGAAGCTTTTCCAGCAAATTGATCAAACTAATGAAGTCAGACTACCCAACCTCAATTCTGATACCTGAGTATTTTGAGACCATTTAAAAAATTTCTTTTTTCACTATGAAATATAGAAGTATCAGGAAAAACAAAAACACAGATCTTATTTCCCCAAACCATAAATGTTTAGAAAGATGAAAGAATTTCCCCGTAGATTACAAAGATGTATAGTTGAATTATCATCTATTTTATATTGACTAGCAAATGCTTTTTAAAATAGGAAGTGTGGTTAAAAATAGCTACACAATTTTCAACATGATAAAGTGCAGTCACACAAACTTTTCTAAGTAAATTTAAGGCCACTAACAAAAATTTGGTAGTCGATAAATTCATATCAATATTGCCTATAAAGATATGGGGTACATGGCAGGAAATCAGAAACAAAGCAAATATACTGCTAGTGAAAAGCATAGCCTTTCAGTAAATAATGCAGTATGTAATCAGGCAAAGAAAGTCTCTGAACGTTTAAAAGCTTAATAGATGTCAATGACAGTTCAATGCAGACAAATGTATTAGAGCAATAACTTTGATGAGTTTCTGTCACATAGTTCTGTGCATCATAAAGTGCAAAGAATATAAAAGGGTATGAAATCAAGATTACTTTGCATGCATCACTTATGACAAAAAAGAAATAGATTAAAGACAAATTGCAGTATATTTGAATACTCTTTCTACACCATCTAGGTACTTTATAGAATATGAGAAATGTGTAAGTACTACAGATAATTATATGAGACAAGGACAAAGTTATGTATAACCTGTGTAGGAAACCTAGCAGTATATCATACTTGCATATGGTAATGAAGAACTGAAAAGAATGCCACACTTACTCTGGAGAAAACTGTACTCATCTTCCAGGCCATGGAATGTAGAATTTACCCCAGCAATTGTACCCATACCCAATCTGAGTGTTTCTTGAGCACATTTCTCTATACTATAGCTTTGCACTGAGGACCACTGGCCAAAGTAGGCAAGGCACGCTATTTGCTGAATGCATGCATTCAATCTGTGTTATCACTATTAAAAGGTGTAGCTTGCTTCCCAGTGGTTTTCTTTGACTGTACAGTCAGTCTCTGGAGTTCATGGTTAGAAAATATGTCCAGATGCGAGAGTGGGCTGAGAACTGGAGTGGGAAGAATAACTGTGATGGTTCACTTTCAGGGCAAAGTTTGGGTGATGGAGGCAATGGCATTGCCAGGATATCAGGACAGAGCCCTGTTGTCACAAGGCCATTAGATTGTGTGAAGTCCAGTGGAACAGAAGAGATTATGTGTGGACAATGGAAATATAGCTGTACAGGATTCCCAGGAACTCCTGGACCAAATTGAAGTCTGCCGACGAGGTGAAGGGCCCCAGATATTGTGACTGCCTGACACTGAAAAGAAGTTAGCTAACACAACACTGTGGCATTGTCAGCATATCCCCCCTCAACAATATCTAGGTGTGTTGTTTTTAAATCACAATATCCAGATACAAAGGATAGTATTCAGTGGTAGTCCTGTTCAGAGTAGACCCACTGAAGTTAATAGATGTAACTAACTTACAGTAGGTTCATTAATTTCAGTGGGCCCATTCTGAGTAGGAATTAGCTGAATGCATCCCCCCAAAAATTGTGGGAGTGTGTGAGATGTACCCAGACACCCCATCCTGGGAAATGTAATGTGTAAATGGAGTGTTTTAAGCCTATACATAATCTGAGTCTAAGCTTCTGTGCTTTTCTTTTCAACAAACATGAAATGAATGCTTGTGGGCATGTAAAAAAGTGTAAAATAGAAAACTCAAAGTTAACATTTCTATGCATGTAAAAAGTACTTGACAAGTGAAATAAAAATTTATGCATATAGATATTCCTGATTACACATTGAAAAAAAAATATTCTATCATGTCTATCTCTAATGGAATCGACAAATTAATATTCATGGCTTTTAGTAAACATCCTGTGGCCAAGATATGTATTTTGTACCAAGTTTATATGCAAAATATGAATACATTAGAGCTTTTTCTGCCATGCCCAATATGAACTAATAATACATTATGGATATTAAAGCAAGAATGACTGTAGAAATGAAGAAGGGAAGAGTAATCCTGCACAATTTAAGGAGTTTTAAATGTTACCTTCTCTTCCCACAAAAGAAATTTGGAGCAGCCATAATGGAATATATGTACTTGGAACTTCAGGACTGTGGCCAGCATTAAAAATCCTGTGAGACCATTAGTGGGCTATCTACATTTTTAGTTTAAGTGAAAGAATAAGAAAAAGAACTTGGAAAGGTCAAATGAAAGCAAGGGACATGTGACGCCCTTCCCTGGCACCACCTGTGTCGCTCTCACTCGTGGCTACCAGCAGTCAGGAACATTGTGTTTATCTTTACCTCTCTCCGCTCTAGCACAGATCTCAAAAGATCCCCCTGCTAGGCCACACTACCCAACACTCGGTGTATCCAATATAAACTCTAGACTGTGCCTTAGTCTCTTCCTGGTTATTTTGATACCTTGTGTCTGTGTGTATAGGTAATTCCCAACCCCCCTGAAGCCTCTTGCCTATGAAGCTCACAGCTCTGGGTTGCTCTGTGGTACTGGATGTTGATACAATATCTCTTCCTTCATCGCTGCCACCATTCGATACTATTTCTTCTTCAGCCTTGGTTACTCTGCCTCCCCCCTGGTCTGTGTCCCCCAGCTGAGGAATCAGGCTTTAAGTAAACCAAGAAAATATTTATCGATAACACTAAGAATAACAAGATTACTTATAGATTTCATCGACAAGCATATGGTTTCATATATGTTTCTCTTATGTTCCTAATTCCTACTATTTGCCTCAGAACTCCCAATCCAATATCTCAACAGCCACCTCTTACTCTCCACATCAACCTCCCTGTCCACAACCACCCTATCCAAACCCCACCATGACTCAACTGTCATCCTCTCATTTATACCTTCAGCCATTCAAACACACAGCCAATCACATCCAGCATTCTACAGCCCATGTACTCCCCCTTCTCACTCACTCCACTTACTATATTTCCTATAATAAACCTGCACTTACCATATTTACATTACATTCACATACAGGAACATCACAGGACACCACTAGCGTCACATAGCCTTTACAAAGGAGGTTGTGATTTGTGAGGAAGAACAATGAAAAGAACTGGGTGATAGAGATTAGGAAACAGCTAGGACTAGACATTAGTGAAAGTCATGGGTGAACTTCCTCCAGCATGTATTGGAATCCATTTTTTTCTGAAGCTTTCCGTAAAAATCCTTGAGGGAAAAAATCTGTTTCTTTTTGAGTTTTTCAAACTTGAAGCAACTCCTTAACTAGCAATGGAATGCCTTAAAAAGCTCAGATGCATCATGGAGAGCATGGGATTTTTATTTCCTATGCCTTCTGAATTGAATAAGGAGGCAGAGGAAAGTATAAAGCCAATGTGGCTACACGGAAGACTGGTGGAGGAGGTAAAAATAAAAAAGAGCATGGAAGGAAGGACGCATCACCAAGGAAGAGTACCGACCGGCTCGGGCTTGCAGGAATAGCGTAAGGAAAGCTAAAACCCAGAATGAGCTGAGGCTGGTGAGGGAAGCGAGGAACAACAAAAAGGGGGGGTTTCAGATATGTTCGAAGCAAGAGAAAGACCAAGGAAATGGTGGGACTGCTGCTCAATGAGGATGGCAAAATGTTGACAGATAACAAGGAAAAGGCAGAACTGCTCAACGCCTATTTTGCCTCCGTTTTCTCCCAAAAAGGGAACAGGGTGCAACCTTGCATCGGTAGCAATCTCAGTAAGGGGTCAGGATTGCAGTTCAAGATTGATAAGGAGATAGTCAGGAAATACCTAGTTAACCTAAATGAGTTCAAGTCTCCAGGGCCTGATGAACTGCATCCCAGAGTATTGAAGGAACTTGCTGATGTACTCTCGGAACCTCTTGCCATCATCTTTGAGAAATCCTGGAGAACGGGAGAGGTGCCGGAGGATTGGAGACGGGCAAACGTCGTCCCGCTATTTAAAAAGGGTAAAAAAGAAGATCCAGGGAATTACAGGCCGGTCAGTCTGACTTCAATACTGGGAAAGATATTAGAACAGATAATAAAATAGTCCATTGGCAACTATCTAGATGACAATGCTGTGATTAGTAGGAGCCAGCATGGGTTTGTCAAGAAAAAATCCTGTCAAACTGTGATCGGGTCACTAGCTTAGTAGATGGTGGAAATGCTGTAGATGTCATCTATCTAGATTTCAGCAAAGCGTTTGACAAAGTCCCCCACGACCCTTTGATTAGCAAACTGGTCAAATGCGGACTACATGGAAATACTGTCAGGTGGATTCACAACTGGTTGGAAAACCGTACTCAAAGAGTGGTCGTCGGTGGCTCTGCTTCGGACTGGAAGGAGGTTTCGAGTGGAGTGCCACAGGGTTCTGTCCTGGGGCCGATACTCTTCAACATTTTTATCAATGACTTAGATGATGGGGTGGAGGGAAGCCTTATGAAGTTTGCGGATGATACGAAACTGGGAGGGATAGCTAACACAATGGAAAACAGGAATAAAATCCAAAGGAACCTGGATAGACTAGAAAATTGGGCTGAAATTAATAAAATGAAATTCAATAAAGACAAATGCAAGATTCTGCATTTAGGCCACAAAAACAAAATGCACGGGTACAGGATGGGAAGTACCCGGCTTAGCAGTAGTGCATGTGAGAAGGACCTTGGAATTGTAGTGGATCGCAAGTTGAATATGACCCAGCAGTGTGATGCTGCGGCAAAAAAGGCAAATGCGGTTTTGGGCTGCATAAACAGAGCTATAGTTTCCAGGTCGAGAGAAGTAATAGTCCCAACTATATTCTGCATTAGTCAGGCCTCATCTGGAATACTGCGTTCAGTTCTGGGCGCCTCATTTTAAGAAAGATATAGACAAGTTGGAGCGGGTTCAGAAGAGGGCGACGAGGATGATAGCCGGTATGGAGAACAAGTCTTATGAGGAAAGGTTGAAGGAACTTGGCATGTTCAGTCTGGTGAAGAGAAGGCTGAGGGGTGACATGATTGCACTCTTTAAGTACCTGAAGGGCTGTCACATAGAGGAGGGTACAGATTTGTTCTCTGCTGCCCCAGAGGGTAGGACTAGGTCTAATAGTTTTAAGTTGCAGGAGCGTAGATTCAGATTGGACATTAGAAGGAACTTCTTTACAGTAAGGGCAGTTCGGCAATGGAACCGACTGCCTAGGGAGGTGGTGGGATCCCCTTCACTGGATGTCTTCAAGCAGAGGCTGGACAGCTATCTGCGGGAGATGCTCTAGCTGTGGATTTCCTGCTGTGAGCAGGGGGTTGGACTCGATGGCCTACAAGACCCCTTCCAACTCTATGATTCTATGATAATCCCTTTTCCATGGCAGGAAATAAAACTGGATCAACCTTAATTTCCTGTTATGGAAAAGACCTGCTGGGCCTGCTTCCGTACAATAGGCATTTACTGGGAATAGCACGCTTTGCTTGCTCCCTTTTTACTGGGTATCTAACATGATATTGTGATCAAAACATCATATTTCCATGTTTTTCCTGTCAGCATTTTTTTCCAGATCTCAGAAAATCCATCTTTTTTTAACACAATGGAACAGCTGTGGAATTTCCCCAGCCATAGACCTATTGCACAGTTATTCAATAGTTTTTCTATCCATATGTGATCTGTACTGATTGCTCTAGCCATTTCCTTCTCTATAGCCCATCTCTTTTCCCTAGGAATCAACTCTAAACCTACTTTACAAATATTGCCTTTATACCCATGGGAGCAATCGGAATCAGGAGTGCAATGAGGGGGGATGGAGTATTCAATGCAGGGTTGGGGGAATTGTGGCCCTCCAGATGTTGTTGGGCTCCAGCTCCTATTTGCCCCTGCCCGCATGGCCAATAGTCAAGGATGATCAGTGTTGTAGTTCAACAACAGCTGGAGGGCCACAGGTTTTCCATTTGTTATTTATTTATTTACTGCATTTGTATACCGCCCCATAGCCGAAGCTCTCTGGGTAGTTTACAACAATTAAAAACATTAAAAACAAATATACAAATTTAGAAACATTTTTAAAAAGCAATTTAAAAACACATGCTAAAATGCCTGGGAGAAGAGGAAAGTCTTGAGCTGGCACCGAAAAGATAACAGTGTGGGTGCCAGGCGCACCTCGTCAGGGAGATCATTCCATAATTTGGGGGCCACCACTGAGAAGGCCCTCTCCCTTGTTGCCAGACTCCCAGCTTCCCTCGGAGTAGGCACCTGGAGGAGGGCCTTGCATGTTGAGTGTAGTGTACGGGTGGGTTCATGTTTGGAGAGGTGTTCCATCAGGTACTGTGGTCCCAGGCTGTGTAAGGCTTTATAGGTTAAAACCAGCACCTTGAATTGAGCTCGGAAACATACAAGCAGCCAATGCAAGCGGGCCAGAATCAGTTTTATATGTTCGAACTGTCTTGTCCCTGTTACCAATTTGGCTGCTGCATTTTGCAAGAGATGCAGTTTCTGAACCGTCTTCAATGGCAGCCCCACATAGAGCGCATTGCAGTAATCTAACCTGGAAGTTACCATAGCATGGACAACTGAAGCCAGGTGATCCCTGTCCAGGCAGGGGCGTAGCTGGGCCACCAACAGAAGTTGGTAGAATGCACTCTAATTTAACCCTTACACTACCACCAATGGCAGGGCCATAGTTCAGTGGCAGACCATCTGTCATGCATGCAGAAGAACCTAGGTTCTGGCCCCTGGCAAGTAGGGTAGGGAACCCTGCCAGTCAATGTAGGCAATATTGAACTAGATGGACCAATGGTCTGAGTGTGTGTAAGGCAGCTTCCTATGTTCCTATAGTCCCAATGAACCTCCCCATCATTTGGAGTTGGGGGAAGGTGGCTACACCTGGCTACAGAATGTTATTTGGATTCCAGTCTGGAAGCATAGTTGCTATTCCACTTCCAGTTCAAAGCAGAACAAGAAGGATTGGGTGTTGCTAAATTGTCCACGTCTAGAATCACCCTAGGCTTCTCCTGTCCTTAGCAACTCCTCCGAACTGTGAGTTATTTCTTGTCTTTTCTCAACTGTAAATTTTTCTGCTTGGGAAGAGGTGGGGGGACTGGCAAGCAGGACTAACTACCAGTGGGGGCATAGGTGATTCCTTTATGAGCTAAACCTGAAGTTGGAGGTTCTGAACCTAGCCCATTATGGAGTGAAGTGTTCCAAACTGGATGTGTTTGTTTGTATTTTGTACTTTCCCAAATTCACTCTTAAAGGTAAAACAATGGGATGGAGCAAGAAGCTATAGCACGAATACTGAAGGGCCAGGTTGATGTTGTAAAGATCTGTATCTGAAATATTGTTTGAGCATTTAGAAATGATCCAAGACATTTCAGATTTTGTGTTTGAAAAAAAAAAAAGAATGTTACTTGAAACTCTAGTTAGGGTATAAACAGCAAAATGTAATTATGTAGATGTACTATGTTGGGAATTGTGAAGATTTTAATCATTCTGCAACTAGACAAAATGTGTGGGCAACTAATTCTATATTATGGTTGAGTGATATGTGTTTGAAGCAAATATATAATGCAAAAATATGAAGTTTTTAAAAAATCAGTGAGTGGGTAGATAGAAGAGAGTCTGCTCTTTAAATGTTTAAAACCGTTTATGATCTAGCTGTATGAAATGTACATTAACTTTGATGGCTTGTTAGTTTCATACATTTTCCCCATTTCTGCTCACCAAGCTAAGGACCCATGTAATAATATCCATAGGTTTCAGTGTAGAGGTCGCTTCGGGGAATGTAGCTGATCTTTGGGAAAAATTGTACTGTGAAACATGAAACATTTCCTGCTTTTAAAGATTTGAGTGCCTTAACTGAAATGTATACATGCATTTTATTTCATGTCTCCACTGCAATCATGCATGTAACTGTCACCCCACCCTTTATTTCAGGCTGGTCTAGTCTACTGCCCTCAGCAGCGTTTCAAAGATAACAGTTAAATAAATTGCAAATTTGCCACTAGCCCTGCCCGTTACCATGAGTCCATATCTTTGTTCACACCTGCTTGTGCTTTGGGTCCTGACTTTTTATCTGTCATCTGATATTCCTGGTGCATTGACTGGCTGGTTTTGACCACTTGCAATAGGTATCAATCTCACACCTGCCTTGCACCAAATTTCTGTCCTTAAATCAACAACGTACTTGCCTGGACACCAAATTCAAGCTGTCTTTTCTCATCATTGCCCCACATCAAATGATTGGTGGACTATTCTTTCTTCCTGAGTGACAAACCAAGAATGTAAAACAAAAAATAATCAAGGGAAAACAAACTTATGTAATAAATCTATATATGCATAATATATATGTCCAGAATACTGTTCAATATGTTACAAAAATTTATTACTTAAAAATAGAGTTCTATCTAGTAACATAAAAAGAAGAAAAAACAGGTTAACACAAATCCAGAAAGATTGTTGTTGTTGTTGTTGTTAGATTTATATTCCACCCTTCCTCCCAGTAAGAGCCCACATAATGACCACATAAGCTCTGTAATACAACTAAGATTAATAAATTCAGAAAATAAACATATATCACATAAATATAACCACAACATATAAAAAAACTAATAAAATCAAAACAGATTTTTTGTGTGTGTAACATATGACATATTCTTATAATTGTCCACTAGGGATTTTTTTTTAAGGTTAAAATGTCATATAGGATGTTCTTGATGTAGTACAGATTTTTCTTTTTTTTTTTACAATAATTTTTATTCAAATTTTCATAAAACAAACAAAACAAAATCATAAAACATTCAAAGACAAAAAACAAAACAAAACAAAAATGATTAAACAAAAAAATAAAATGTTGACTTCCCATTTGTCGCAGATCAGTTATAGGTCTACAATATATAACAATCCTGTCTCTTAAATTATATTATAAAATCACTTTCCTCCAGTAGTTATCTTAATTAATCATCAAATCTCATAAACATTACTTTATTCTTTCCACAAAAAGTCAAAGAGAGGTTTCAATTCTTTAAGAAATATATCTATCAATTTTTCTCCAAATAAACATGTCGATTAATCCATCTTGTTAATTATAATAATAATCTTATTGTCATAACCATAGTCCAAATAGACATATCGATTAATCCATCTCATCAAAATCTGTTAGGTCCAATAATTTCAATAGCCATTATTCCATTATCCATATTAATTCCATCTTCCATCTTCAATAGTCCTGTTAAGTCTAGTAATTTCAGTGTCCAATCTTCCATTATCAGTATTCCATAATAATCTTGCTGTCATAGCCATAGTCATATAATAAGAGTCTGATGGGAATTTCCTCTATCCCAAATATTTTCTTGCCATCCATTCTGAATAAGTTGCTGAAATATTGTTGTGAAGTCATATCTCTGTTCTTCTTTTTTACAAAATGCACTGGCTCATCTCTTGAGAGTTTTTCCATTGTCACATGGCTGCAGTTAATTCCATAGATTTTCTCTATATCAAGCTCCATCACGTCATTCCAGTCCAGAAAATTATCCAAGCCATTGATAACTTTATCTCTAATATCTTCATTAATTTCTTCAGAGATAACGTTAAATTCCAAACAGTAGATTTTATTTCTAATATCCATAAACTCCAGATCTTTTTCCAATTCCACATTTGTTCCAATCTCCAGGGCTTGTATCTTCCCTTTATTTTTTCTTTTCTCATCTCTGATCTCATTCTCCTCTCTCACAGGATCCCCTATTTCTTTAAGCTCCTGCGTCATTTTGCTCAGTTCAATTTTCAGCTCCTTACTGCCCTGTCGCAGGGTTTGTTTCGTTATCTCAATCTCATCCATTATTTTTTGAAACATAATTACTTCCAGATTCTCAGCCACTTTCTTGATTGCCATTTTTAAAACCACAAAAACAAAACAAAACAAAAATAAAGAAGAACCACTTCTTATTTCAGCAACAATTGGGTTAATATTCCAGGCTTGATGACATCACAGTATAAACAGAGCAGCCTGCCTTATCTCTCTATGTTCAAGAATACAAAACAAATTTAGTTCCCAGCATCAAAACAGTTAGTGGCATCGTGAAGAAGCAGATTCGTCAAAATAAAATAGACCAAAAACAGAATAGTCCCAGACAATATAATGTTCCAAAGTTCATATTTTTTATTTTTTTCTCCTCGGAATAGAAATCCCTCTTCTGTTTATATCTTTAGAATGCACTTCCAGGACAGCTTTTTGCAATAGAAACAGAGATAAGCTGTTAATTTCGTGAATAACAGAGAAGAGTTATAGCTCACCCAGAAGTTCTTTAAAGCTGATTCATTTGACAAATCTCTTTTTGCTGCAACAATTTAAACCAAGTAAAAAAAAGAATAGAAAGAAGGGTGCTTGCCTGTTAGTCCGTTTTCTCTTTGAAGAAAAGATAAACGTGTCGCATTAATCAGATAGAGCTTGTTCGGAAGTCCGTCCGGCATTGCTGGCTGGACCTTTTCTCATAAATTAATGAAATCCAGTCCTCCCAACAAAAACAGGCTTTTGAGGTTGATCTCTACGTTTCTCCCTGCCCGGGGAGAAATTTCATCAGTCAAAAAAAAAAAGTTCTGACTGATTTATATCTGAATAAGCTTCTTCTGAGGTGGGAGCCCGTCTCAAAAGCAGGCACAAGCGAAGTCACCCTTCCCGGAAGTCCGATGTAGTACAGATTTTTCAATGACTACAAATGCCAAATGTGTTTTGGCTGATGTGCTTTCTTCAGTGGCCTATTTTGTTATGCAGCATTCTTTATACATAAGTTCCTTCTATCAAGAATGGACAGGCAGGACATATTACATCAAACAGAACATCACCTGCAGGTCCTGCAATATAGTTTACATCATCGAGTGCAAAAGACCAGGATGTCATATCCAATACGTAGGAAAGACCACAACTGACCTACGCACGCGCTTCAGGAGCCACAAGTCGGCAATTTTGACAAAAAAAGTGGAGCAACCAGTTGCAAAGCATTTTAACATTGAGGGTCACAGCCTGTTGGACTTTTCCATTACAGCGATAGAGATGCCAGCAGATCCAGCAGCATTGACCAAAAGGGAGATACTCTCTGGACACATTGGCCACACATGGCCTTAACCTGGAGGACAGTACCACCACTACTTAGCTTCTGCAAATGAAGCCCCTCTGAGCATTCCATCCTCAAAGCTCTATAACTGCCACCTTGGTAACAGCATTTGTATGTTAGCAGCTGATGAAGGCGGAAGCTGAAACGTTTTGTTAATACAATAAAACCCTCTGTTTGGTTAATCACAATTACGATTATATATATATATTAGGTGATTAACGGAATCCTTATAGGGATCCAGAGCAAGCTTGAGTGAAGTTCTGTTTGTTGCTTTCAAAACTGTCTTTTATATATATATATATATATATATATATAAAACGTTTTGTTAATATAATAAAAACCTCTGGTTAATCACAATTTCTTTCTTGTATATATATATATATACAGCTAATAGCTGTAATTGAATTTATTAGCAAAGTATTGCTTGTTTTATTTTAGTCTTGTGTATAGTTATGTTTTATGTTTTGCTTTTGTAACAGCCTTTGGCTATATACATTTAATAAACAAACAAACAAATATATATATATATATATATATATATATATATATATATATGAAAAAAAGAAAAAATGACCAATTTAATCTGATTATTTGAACTAGGAAATCTGCTTACAAAATTCAATTCAATGTTTGCATACTATTGTATAAAATTTAAAACAAATGTTTCCATTTGGCCCAGGTATCACAAAACTAGCAGCCATCTATTAAAAATAATATATATAAAATATGACCATATCTCAAAGAATATCCATATGCATAAAAATGTAGCAATGCAGAATTCTAGGATGTTAAAGAATAGTTCTTCCAATGGTAATAAATAGTTCCTCTGAACTCATGTTAAAAGGATCTGGTATTATATAGCCCAACAATATCCCTTACACACCTGAACTTGCACTATTAATCCTGTTCTTAGCTCCAGCAGTAACCAATACTCTGTACACACATATACCAATACTATATGTTATGACCTCATGTTTATGACCTTGCTGCCCCCTCTTCTCTCCCCCTCTCCTAGTAAGTGGAGGCCACCGATGTGGCTCTGCCCCACTGGGTGAGCTGCTTGTGGCTGAGGATTGAAATAACACACTGACACAGCAAGGTGGGTTGAACAAAGGGCCACTTTATTAAATTTCAATCAAACCCCTTAAACTAAACCTGCAGAGGGTAAACATAGGTGTGGGAGCTGTCTATAAGCAAGCAGTTGAAATACTGCTATAGGGTGTCCAGCCCCTTCTGGGGCAAAGACAAGCCATTCTACTTACCCTTTACCCTGCCATACCCTATAGGGGAGCAGGGGGGCCTTCCCACATCACCACTCCCCGAGGCCCTACAACTCTGGGTGGATGAGGTAAGCTGGCCCCAAAAGCAGCCTATATCCTGCCCCCGGGCCCTACAGCCCTGACTTGCACGCCTCTGAAGCTGCCAATCACCTCCAAAAGTGCCTAAGGGGGCCACCTAGCTGTCCTTGCCTACTTCCCTTCCTGCACCTAGCCGCACAAGTGACCAGACAGCCTAAACCAGCTCGGGGAATTAACCTTAACTTTGTCGAATTAGCCAAATTAGCCAAAATAACCTAATAATCACAGTGCCCCCTAACCCAGTTCCAGCCAGCCACTACAGTGTGGAGTAGGCAAATAACCTGTCCGCCAACAAGGGTGGGCAGGATAAAAATTGCTTCTCGACCCCAAACCAACCAAGATCACACCATAGCAATGGGAGGGCAAGGTGGACATCGTGAGCTAAGAGGAAGGTTTGGGAGCAGCATGAACTTAAATAGCTCTGATGCCCCGCTCCCACGCAGTCACGCTGCACATGCACGCCATGTGTGCCATGTGACCACCTGCCCTCCTCCAAGATGGGCTTCAATCCCAGGTCACAAACACGCCCTGCCTGACCAGGCTGCACTCGGACAAGTGGAGTGGAGATTCTGAGAACAAGTATACGTAAAAAAATGTCTGGGTAGGTTTGCATAACAAAAATGTTTTTAGTAAACATTGAAAATAGTACAACAAAGGCACTTGCATGATGTTAATAAGCATGGAGTTCAGGAGCACAATTTTTCTTCTCCCTCCTTGAGGACTGGAAAGCTATTCTACATCAATGTTTGTTGATTTACACACAGATAGCTATGATATAGTTCACCATACATTTAAAGCACATTATTTTCCCCCAAAGAATCCTGGGAATTGTAGTTTACCCCTCACAGAGCTACAATTCTGAGCACCCAAAATGAACTGCAGTTCCCAAGATTCTTTGAGGGAAAGAATATGCTTTAAGTGTGATTCAAATGTATGGTGTGTACACAGCCGTACTCTAATTGTAATGCAAAACTTTAGGAATGGTCACTTAGAGATGCCATTTTTGCCATGATAAACATGGCTAAATATCAGCCTTTGAGCTGACTGAAAACAATTGCTGATAGCGTTCAAATGACCCTAAACAGCCACTCCAGAAAAATATAGAGCAGATGCTCACAGCCAGTTGAGAGGATATGAAGTGGCAATTGTTTTTAGATAGCTAAAGTCCCATATTTATGGAAGAGCATCTCATGAAACAACAAATCCCATTGGAGAATAGCTGAAGAATTATTGAAGCCAGAGAGCATGCAATATAAGATTGTGCAGCAAAACACACCACTTTAAAATATTGCCACAATTTTATGATAATATTGTGCAGCACCAAGGCATTTAATGCAGTTAAATGATTCTAAGCCTTCCTAAACAATGATTGGTAGCACAGCAGAGACATACCGAGATCAAAGATCAGAAAACTCTGTTTGAGCTTTGCTGAATCCGTTGATCTTTGGCGAATGTCATTTAAAAGGTCATTTGTGTCCAAGGAAACTGCCAGCAAAATATATGTATTTAATTTTAAAATGCCTTCAATTTGCAAGGCGAGGTTGTAGTTTAGTTCTCTGCTAGAGACAGACAGTAATGTGTGGCTTTATTGCTTTGCCATGATGGTTTGTCAATCTTCATTTTGCTCTTGCATTAATGCAAACATCAATGAGGCAGTTCCTTAAATCCAAGGCCACAGAAAAGGAAGGTATAAATATACCCATACATAAAAGTTCAGAACTACTCATTCCTTCTAATCAGAAATATGCTCAGTGCCCAATTTTTAGTATTTTTTTTCTAAATATAAACATGATTGACAGCCATCATGCATGGACCCTTCTGTGTGTGGGTGGGTGTGTTTTAAAAAATTGTTTTAGCAATAGTAGTTAAAGAGTGACACAGTTTTCAGGACTATTGCCCACAATCAGTTCCAGAATTTTGACATGCTGAGGCACCTCCATAATGTATGTAAGGGTAATATATTTCCAGGAGCCCTATCAGCTATTGCTCCCTGATGGGGAACAGCTGGACGAGGTCTTTTCCTTAACTGCTCAACTGGTGTTAAATGCATTCCCAAGTAAAAGAAACGGTAGTCAGATTTTTAAAACATATAAATAATTATTTGGGCTACAAACAGTCAATAAATGTAATGCTTATTAATCTATAAACACCAAAGTAGTAGTCTGCCTCGCCAACTGTCAACTGCTTTGAGCAGGGGCTCTCATCGTGTGTCACCAGTGGTCCACGAGCTTCATTTGGGTGGCCCATGGCATCCATATTGATTTTAATTGTATTTTGACTGCTTCTTTTATTACTTATATTGTATTTGATTGCATTACAACTTGAATTCTATGGAATGCAAATTGTTATACAATAAATGCGAAATGCAAAATACAAAATAAAGGAAGCAATAAAAATATGATTAAAAATGATACAGCACATAGCACTGCACATTACAATTGCAACTACAGGTAGAAAAATCATTCAGTGGTCCACCAAGACCCTTGGCAATTTTCAAGTGGCCCATGGGGGGAAAAGTTTGGCAACCACTAGCTTAGAGGTTGTAAACCACTTAGAGGTTTTTTTTACTGTCAAACTGTATATAAATTTTCTTAATTTGAACAACAGGCTCCCTCATCAACTGTCCACTATTCTTTTTTTGCTTCTATTGCTCAGTGCAGGTCTATTTTTGCACCATCTGACTAGCATGAGATGATCAGTCTTCAAATTATTCTTTACATGCTGGAGTGGCTTTGTATCTGAAAAAAAATCTCAATCTCTAGTAACTCCCATGTAAGTGTCCATCCCTACCAATGGTCCCCTGGTAAAGGCCCTTAGGAAAGTCTCTTCTGTCAGAGGACATAACTGATCTCTTCCTCCCTTTCTGTTTAGCCATTTCATTGCAGATTCATTCCTTCAGCCTTTGGAATGAGGGTTTCAACTCAGCAGACATAATAGTAACTGCTTGCAAAGTTCATTGAGTGCTGCTTGCATGCAGCACTGGTAGTATATATGCAGTGCATCAAACTTTGCAGACCCAGAACACAAAGAATGCAATTCCTTGTGTGCCTCTTATTGAGTTTGGACAAGTTAAGTAAAATACCCTAAAATGACCACAGTATTTACAGCCTACACAATCTGTTTACAGCCTAAATAATCTGGTCTGGGAAATACTTTTATTAATGTGGGTGGGCACTGGGCAGAGGAGAGCCCCTTTCCTTTCCAAAAAGAAAACATTGTTAACAGTATAATTATTTTTTGGGGTTTCCCCCATCTTTTTATTCTACAGCAGACACATATAGTCTCACACCCAAATTTAAACCAAAGCTGTCCCTGGCCACATCCACACCAGACATTTAGTCCACTTTAAGCAGTTATGGCTTCCCCCAAAGAATCCTGCGAAGTGTATTTTTTGAGGGTGCTGAGAGTCCCCTCACAGAGCTACAATCCCCAGAATTCTCTGAGAAGAGGGGCTGACTGTTAAACCACTGTGGCCACTGGAGCTCTGTCAGGGAAACAGAAGTCTCCTAACAACTCTTAGCACAATTCACAAACTACACTTCCCAGGATTCTTTGGGGGAAGCCATGACTATTTAAAGTGGAATAAATGTCTGGCGTGGGTGTGGCCTCCTGATTAGCCAAGCCAAATAGCTGTTGCAGTTGAGGGGTGAAATAAGACGCAGAGACATCAGCTTGGGTTGAACAAGGGCCACTTTATTTAAATTACAGTAAAATAAAACCCCAATTTAAAGTGACCTGCAGAAGGAAACCTAGGTGCGGGAACTGTCTATAAGCAAGTAGCTTGCCACACAGCTCTCGGGCAACCAGCCCCTGCTGGGGCAAGGGCAAGCCCATCTGCTTACCCTTTACCCCAGCCACACCTTGCAGGTGAGTAGGGGGGCCTTCCCACATCATCCCCACCCGGGACCGTATAACCCCTGGGTAGATGAGGGTAAGTTGGCCCCAGAAGCAGCCCATATCCTGCTCTAGAGCCGTAAAGCCCTGAGAGACAGGCCCTCCAAAACTGCCAATCACCTCCAAAGGTGCCTAAGGGGGCCACCTAGCTGTCCTTACCTATTTCCCTTCCCGCACCTTCCCACCTTGATCGTAAATATATTGCCCTGTGGGCTTGACCTGTTGTATAATTCGATTAGCCAAATAAGCCGAAACTGCCTATTAAACACAACACCCCCTAACCCGATTCACGCAGCAAAAGAGCAGGTACGAGGGGCGGCCGGACTTAAATAGTCCTGCAGGCTCCGCCCCTCACGTTGCACGTCGCGCTTTCGTCACAAGCGCGACGCGTGGCGCTGCCTCCATTAAAGATGGAGGCAGCGTCTTCACCCCCACCTGCAACCTTGTCCCACTTGTCAGCTGTGCGGCGAGTGGGACGCCATTTAGTCTGACTTTTAGAACACTGACAGTTGGTTCTTACTGAGCATTCCTGACTCCAATGTTAATTTTCTTAAATTAATTAAAAAACAGCAATGCATTTTTTTTAACTTTTAAACTGCAGAAGATGAAGGTGAGATCACGCAGATCAGGAATAGGATTACAGGTACTCTGTGAACATGATTGATTTGTAATTAATTTCAACAAATTGTGAGACCACTGACAGAAAAAACTCCAAGAGGAGTCTGGATCCCCCCCTCTTATTTTACACTTTGAACTCTCAATTCTCTCTGAGTGTTTTGTGTATCACTATGAAAACTTAGAGGGTTGTTAAGCAAGCATTTCCAAGTTCAAGACTATTAGTTTTATAAGGTTTTGTTTTGAAATGAGCATATAGGAAGCAAGAGAATGGCATGGGGATATTTTCAATTTAACATGGTGGAATGTGAAAAATGCATGCTGGCTATAGTATACAGCCACTCTCATGGCTGTATAATTAAAGGCAGGGCCAGTGCCAGGTATGACTGGGCCCTTGGGCACCAGCCTGTCCCAGGCCCATAGCCCCCACCTGCATCTACCTCTCCTGCTATGGTAAATGCTGGCCACACTGTGCACGCATGCCTGCCATCAACCAAGATGACAGCCGAGGCTTCCCTAAGGGGCTGATGCCTCCGCTGCCATCTTGGTTGATGGTAGGCATGCACACAGCGGGATCAGCATTCACCCCAATGGGAAAGGCAGGTGGAGCATGGAGATGGGAGTTGTGGGCCTGCACGGTTGTAAGGGGGTGCCTGGGAGCTCCCTCTCTGCAATCTGCAGCAGGGGCAGGAGCCAACACTGCTGTGGATCATGGAACAGGAGCACTATCCACCCTCCCTAAGGAGGGGTCTTTCAGGGGCCCCTCTGGTCCCCAGGGACCCTCAGCCAGGGCCAAACCTGGCTGCCCTCTGGCGCCAGCCCTGATTAAAGGCCCCAGTACAATTCAAGCAGGGTATCTTAATGACTGTCCTCTGAAGGACTATTCTGTCCCTAGGATCAGCTTCAAAGGCTCGACTTAGGTACCCCGATCCTCAAAGGTTAGATGGATAGTGACCTGAGATAGCAGTAGCAGCTGGTGGCTCCATGTTAGTGGACAGTGGAATCTGCTCTGCATTTTAGTCTGAACCATCAAGGACCTGTCCAAGGTGCTGAAACCTATTCTCAAAATGACATCTACTTGAAAGTTCAGGCTAAAATCCGGAGTGGATTCCACTGCCCCATTGATATGGAGTCAATAGCTTCCACTGCGAGATAGAGTATATTGCATGTGTGTTGGTTGATTTATGGATTTATTTTTTTATTTAGAGAATTTAGAGACCACTTGATCAAAAACATTCTCCAAGCAGTGTACAGATGTCATTGAAAATAAGACAGCTGAAATCCACATTCCACTAAAAACAAAATACATACAACAGTATAAACACAATTAAAAATAAATAAATAAATAAAACATATATAGGTGACATCTGGATAGGCTTGTCAAAACAAACAAGTTTTCAGTAGGTGTCTAAAGCAATTTAGGTTGTATACACACCATACATTTTAAAGCACCTTAAAGGACATCTCCCCCCACCTAGAATTCTGGGAACTGTAGTTTGTCTTTTTAGTACCAGATAATTCTTCAGTACCTTGTTTGCTGATTTGAATAACTGATTCTTTTATTGGTGCTGTTTCCCTTCATTTCTTAGACTTTTTTCTTGTCCTAGATTTTTACTTGTTTTAAAGCTTTCTTGAATGTTTTATGACAGGAGGATAGAATATAAATGCCACAAAAAAGAACATGCTTCATCTCATAATGATATCTTGGCCATCTTAAAAGTAACCTACACTGATTTTAATAGCATGTATGTTTAGGTCATTTGTTTTGTGATCACTCCTCCTCCTCCTAAGAAGTAGTGAGACAGAAATGGAAGAAATGAGACAGAAAGGCAGGCAAGCGGGCATGGATTAAATGCTATAACAAATAACCAAAATAATTGTGGATTTAGCTTCAATTGTAATATTTAGTGGTATCATTATCCTAAAGCACAATACATCATCAGATATTTTCATCATGATAGTAATTCAATGCTCCAAATTATAGCCTATAAGCCAGAATTTAGGATTTGGACTAAGCAGTAGAATGGCAACTGTGGGAAATGTTGTGATATATGTCAGGTATTGCATGACTTCTATTGTCAACTGAAGCAGCAGAATGCCATTGCTTTTCTAAGGCTTTAATCCACCCACCACCTACTTTTTGGAAATGAACTTCCCACACTGCTTCCATTACATTTGTGGGTTAATAATAGGACCACAGCTTTCTAAATGCACTATAACAATAAAAAGTGTTACCAGCTGGATGGCAAGTTACTGACTACTACAGAAGCACAACAGGGGAGTTTTTGAAGAATTCAGCAATGACAGTGTTGGATGTCTTAACATTCTGAATTTATGTCTTTAACCTCCTGTTAGGGTCCCAGACTTACAGAGGAACTACTTTGACTATGATGAAGCTAGAGCAATATGCTCTGTTTTGCAAAAATAAGGGGGTAAATTCTGTTGGCTTCCACTCAGAAAGTGGCAGAGCCACTTGCTGTGCTGTTGCAAATGGTTTCAAGTAAATAGACATAGTGTTCAGGTCTTAGGAAACAATGCCAAACACACAAAATAAAAAGTGTCACTGTTTGCAAAAGCTTGTTTCTTTGAAATGTGATTTCCAGGAGTTACCAGTGGGTGGGGTGATGCTGTTCCACTGCTTTCCCAGCAGTAGCTTTGCTGCTACTCACCAAGACAGTGTGTGTGTGGAGGGGCATGGTTAAGTTTTCCTCCTCACTAACTATGAGCTGTAACCAAGAAGAAACCTCAGTAGTGAGGAGGGAGCTTAAACATGAGTCTGGGTATGGATGAGCTTGGAAAAGTTACTTTTTTTGAACTACAACTCCCATCAGCCCAATCCAGTGGCCATGCTGGCTGGGGCTGATGAGAGTTGTAGTTTAAAAAAGTAACTTTTCCAAGCTCTGATGTGGCCGCAAAAATGTGTAGTGTGGCAGCAAAAAAGGCAGGGGAGGAGCAAAGCAGCTGTGAGCTCCTCTTTGGGAGACTGCATGGTCCTGTTAAGCCATAGATTGGCTTAGCATGATGTGTGAACCAGGCCATTGAATCAGATAGGCCATAGATGTTTCCTTGTAGTGACACAGTTCTATAGTTACAGTTTGCAGACACAATTTTTCCATGGCTACTTGGACATACCAGTTAACAGTTAACTTGACTGTGCATAATTTATATGAACAATAATGTGCCTTAAATAATGTCCCATACATATTGCCTTAAATACTTCTTGACTATTTTATGCGCTGGTTTTTCTCTGACATTGTGAATGATGAATATAGCTGATTCACAAGTGATCAGATGCCCCTTGTTGCCTCAATCAGCAGCCTGTGTGATGACCTCTACAGTGCCTTGGGAATTATGGACAAATTGTCATTGTTTGACAATGTCTACATTACTGAAAGCACAGGAAAAAAGCTGATACATAGGGTGATATACAACCACCATCTATCACTAGGTCTACTGTGAGAATACCTACCACTGAATATCACTCTTACTTTTTAAAAAATAAATATGGTTGGTATCAAAACAGATAATTACCTATTTGATTATCATGTTCTTGGGCTCTCCCTTCCTTTGCTCTTGAAATCCTGTATCTCTTTTGTTTGGTTTAGAGTTGCCAACAGCTCTAGAAAAACTACAGCTTGCCTTCTTCTGATGATGATGATTAAGCAAGGAAAAGACAAACTAGATTATTTTAGTCAAAAAACATATTTTATTTAACATTTTTTAAATTATTTTGTTACACACACACACACACACACAGAGAGAGAGAGAGAGAGAGAGAGAGAGAGAGAGAGAGATAAAAAGAGTGTCTGTGTCTTCTTCTGTTTCTCCATGTGTGTGTCCTAAGCAAGTAGGAGAGAGAGTTGGTGTATATTTGTACAGAATACGCTGGATATAGCATATGTCAGGTGAGTTGTTGGGGAAGAGGAGCTTTTTCATCTTGAAGGTGCTCTGACCTTTTTAGGGAGGTCAGACTCATGCTTCAGAAATCATGGTCCTAACCTATGCATTTTGGTTATTTCCAGGTCATTTTTTCTGGGCAAATTTTGCACACTGAATTTCAAATGAATGCCAGTGCATAATCAAATATCTGGTCTGACCAATTTGCACTGAAAACATTGGGGAGCTACTCACATATAGCTGGCATATGACTTCCAATTAATATGGTTGATCTAGGTTTATTCCATGTCAGTGTGAGGGCAGCATGAGAAAGTATTATGTCCTCCCCAAGAGAGCCAAACTGGGTCAGCCATGCACACTCCAAGTTATATACCAATGTGCTAAGAGAGCTTTTGATGGTAACTTTCAACACTTTTAGCGTGACACGTGATGTAGAATGAACCTTTTGAAATATTCTGCAAATTGTGCAGTAGAACTACATGGCTTAAATTCTTAAATTCCTTTAAATGGAATTTGGAATTAAAGTTCAATATTAGCATTCTATTCAGAGGAATCTGGAATAAATGGCAATAGTCTCAAAAACAGCTACCGGCTATTAAGGTTTGGTCAATGTGAAGTCAAATTAGAAATAACCTAGCCAGATGGGTGCTTTTAGATTTTAAATGCTGCAATAAATGTCAGAGCCTGACTTCATGATTCCAGTAAGTAAGAGATTTGTTCATATTGACAAGGACTTTGATTATATGGCTAAAAAATAATAATCTGGATTTCTCCTAATACTGTTCCTTCTCTGGGGAAAGTGCATATTTATTAATCATTTATAGAGCAATCCTATGCGTGTCTACTCAGAATTATGTCTAAGTTCAATGGGGCTTGCTCCCGGGTAAGTATAGGACTGCAGCCTTGATTACAAACATAAAACCCCAAATAAATACATTCCAAACATGAGGCTGACGCTCAGGTGAGAATTCTGTTGCCTTAAAAACTTTAACTTCCTTTGGCAGTTGCCAACACAAATCATAAGCAAATTGCTGCAAAGAACTAAACTCTTCATATAGCACAATGGTTCCAATAAATGTCAGGACACATCTGCTCTCTTAAAAATTTAACCATGCCATTAAAATTATATTTATGGTTAATTTCAGAAAATGTTTAATTATTAGGGAGTTATCTGTCAAGTTTCCAGGAAAGGATTAAAGGCATTACTTTGCTTCTGTGCTTCAGTCTTCAATCTTGCAGACACTTAAACTTTTAAGAGGATTATATTTCTAATTATTTGGGTGATATAAGGATAATATCTTTCATTGTTATGAATGAGAAGTCACTGAACTTAATGTCAAGATGGATTCTGCCCAATCTTACCAACTTTAAACAGTTTTTCCCTTCGAAAAAGCTGATATAAATGGGTTTGTGCCTCCTTATGACACCAGTAAATCTATTCCAAAACATTTCTGGAAAATGTCAGTGCAATTAAATCTCCACTAGAGGCCTGCAGCCAATGTGTTAGCTGGTAAATTCTAATGTGCACAACTCTGGGCATGCCCAAAATAGAATCAGGATATTCTGAGAGAATCTGTCTTTCTCTCCTTTGTTTGTTTATACGCTTTCTGTGATGCATCCATGATAGATTTAGTTTATCTATTTATTAAAGTATTTATAAGCCATACTTCATAAAAGTCCATGAAGGCAGCTTACAACATACAATAACATTATAAACATAATTAAAAACAACAATAAAAGCATCTACTTCTGCTGGGAGGAAGGGTGGGATATAAATCAAATAAATAAATAAATAAAATCAGCAAATACTGCATTGATTGAAAGGGGGGAAAGTTAAAAGGCCTGTTAAAAAGTCTGGTTTTCAAGAGATGCCTGAAAGAAAGAAGGAATGGTTCCTGCTAAACCTCTATTGATAGGGAGTTCCACAGGGTAGGGCCTGCTACACTAATGGCTTGGTCCCTGGTGAAGGCCAACCAAAGCTCAGAAGTGTGGGGAACCATGTAAAGTGACCCATCAGAAGATCTCAGCGATCAAGACAGGAGTCAGGTGCTCCTTAAGGTACTTTGGGCCAAGTTGTTTAGGGCTTTGTGAATTAACACAAGTACCTTGAACCTGGCCTAGAAGCAGATTGGTAACCAGTACAGCTCTTTCAGCAGTGGGGTAACGTGTTGTTAGTAATCTGCTCCTCTAAGCAGTCTGGCCACTGCATTCTGCACTAGTTGCAGCTAGGGATGGAAAGATCTGTGTGTTTCGGTTCTCTTGGATTCTCATTTTTCCAATGTTAAATTCAGTTCTCTACACTTCTATAGTGATCTGCAATTTTTTTAAAAAAAAAAATCCTCATGAACATTCTCCTCCATTTTAGTGTGAATTTCTCCAAATAAACACATATTGGTAGGCAGTTTTGACACTGGTACATATTTTTGCAAGCCATTTCTCATCATTTCAAGCCTTTTTGCATGTTATTTTCACTCATGTATTCATTTTTATGCACACTTTCCTCTAATATATGCATTTTTGTAAATGTTGTCTAGTTGGCGAACTGCATCCCAAAATTCTAATAAATGAGGATTTCAAAGGATGGCTGTGTTTTGGTTCTCATATTGTTTCAGAAATTGCAAATATGATAATTTCTGCTTGAAATGCTAACTGAATTGAAATTGTCACCCATCCCTAATTGCAGCTTCCAGACCAGACACAAGGCCAGGCCCACATGAAGTGTGTCTCAGTAATCAAGTCTTGAGGTTACCAATACATGGACCACTGTGGTCAGGCTATTACGGGCTAGCTGAAAAGGGAACTACTTCCATGTTACTTCCATGTAACTGTTCGTAGGATCATAGTCTTACCTTTGACTGCTCCTGGGCAGAAGAAAATAAAGAGAAACTGTGGCTTGCCCTATGAAGAAGTGCTTTGCCATCTCATTCAGCAACAGATATCTTCACTGCAAACTGCTGACAACCTGAAGGAGGGCACAATGGAAGGTTCTTTTCTCTTTGAGAAACAGTGAAAACTGAGAGCTCTTTTTCTGTGTTGCATCTGAGTCAGGTGTAGCTATGCAAGTTTTGGATCGGTGCCCAGTGCAATGATGGGCTAGATGAGGATCAATAAGATGAATCCTGATAAGAAAGAGACTTCATGGTTGGCAGTTCCCTTGTCTGGGAATAGGCAATTTATGTATTTTTTGATGGAATTGCACGAACAAGTGTATAATCTCGGGGTGCTCCTTGATCCCTTGTTGTCACCAGAAGGCCAAGTTACCACAGTGTCTAGGAGTGTCTTTTACCAGCTTGGGCTGGCATGCTAGCTAGAGCTGTTTCTTGACAGTTTCTTGACCCATGCATTGCTAACCTCAAAACTGGACTACTGTAATGCATTCTATGTGGGTCTGTCCTTAGGACCGGTCCTGAAGCTGCAGCTAGTGTCGTGGCTAGGTTGCTGAGTGGAGCTACCTTCTGTAAGCATTCAATACCACTTTGAATAGAACTGCAGTCACTACCAATTTGCCACCAGGCCAGGTTTAAATTTTTAGTACTGTCTTATAAAGCTGTAAACCAAGTGCGTAGAACATTTGGCTCTCCAGATTTTGCTGAACTACAACTCCCATCAGCCCTAGCAAGTATGGCCAATGGCCAAGGATGATGGGAGTTCAACAACATCTGGAGAGCCAAAGGTTCCCCAGACTGCCTTAACTAGGGGCTGGATTTTCTGAAGGAATCCCTTCCCCCATACCGACCTGACTGACCACTAAGATCTTCTCATAAGGCCCTCCTGGTTCTGCCACAGCCTGCTAAGATTCACCTTGGGGCAACCAGAGAGAGGGTGCTTTTGTTGTAGTGCCCAGCCTATGGAACTGTGTAGTGCTTGTCTCCTCCCCCTCAAGATAGGTTAGGTATCACCAACACTGCTTTGCTTATGACACCTGCTAAAAAAAAAGAAAGAATATTCCCCCAGGCCTTTGCCAGCTTATTGTAACTTGCACTGGTTACTGTATTTATTGTTTTATTGTATTCTTAATGCATTTTTAATTGTTGTTCTAAATTGCCTTGAGTTTTTTTTAATGAAAGGTGGTATAGGAATATTTTTAAATAAATGAACTATTTTGAATGTAGTTCCAGTCAGTAAAGTTGCAGAGATACAGATGAAACCAATGTACTCTTTTTCTTCTGCCTCCACCCTGTTACATTCCACCTACTTCTGGCTCTCTCCTGCTTCAAAACTGATGGATAAGTTGGTCATGGCAGGCTTCCACAAGCCCTGTTCTATGTCAGAAAGGAGGAACAAAGACTGCAAGTTGCCATTACTATCGATTTATTAATTCCAACTCACTCTAGAATAATCCTCCTGTGTGGCAATCCCTATATATATGGATGCTGTGCCTGCATGGGGAAGTACATCGAATAAAACTGAAACATTATTCAGTTTTTGGTGTGTGGTGTGTCAGCATAGGCAAACCAGAAGCTCTATGGCAGGAGTATCCAGAGCAATGGAATACATGTAAAATAATTCAGATGGCCCAAGCAAATTTGCCAAGCCACATACAGCTGGGAAGGGCCATGCCTTCAGTTCCTAACTTGCTAGTTATTCTTGCCAGGGAAATGAGTAATCAGATGGCAAAAGAGATGTAGCAGTATGCATTACAGTGTCATTCAGTTTGTGAACCATATTCTGCCAAACAGAGTATTTCATACAAAGTATTTGGGGTATCAAATAAGCTCATTTACAACATTCAAGACCCACAAGAGAAAGTCTGTAAACACTTAACAGCTTTGTGCCAGGAGTCCATAGGATCCTGACAAAGGCTGCAATCCTAACCACATCTAATCAACAGTAAGTCCCATTTAATTAAGTGGGCCTTTCTGCCAGGTAGTGCCCCACTTATTCAGTGGGACTTTCTTCTAAGTAGACCTGCTTTGGATTGCTCTCTAAATTTTGCTAATTTTGTCCTAGTATAAACTGTTCGCTGCTTTGCTTGAACTATAGAATTGCCCAGCCCATCAAATAATCAAGGCAACAGAGGGTCACGGGATTGTGTCCCCAACACAAAATCTTTGACAATACATTTCAGATACAGGCATTCAAAATATAATGAAGAGCTTTTATACAGTTTTCCTAGACTACCGCTAAGGGTATCTAAAACCCTTTCAATTTGCTCCATTCTATTTTACACATTTTTTTTTGTTTCATGTGGGTGGCTAAGCACATACTGTATTCACAAGATGTTTATACACAGATACACAATATATATTCAGCTTTAGAGAAAAGATTGCACCCTCAAAGACGCCTTCTCTGGTGAAGATAATTAACATCATCTGTTGTGCTTTCACACTTGAAACCTATTTTAAGATGTTTCCAGCTTATTGTTTCCATATTAGAAACATATTGATGCACAGTCCCACTTCCTTAGCACTAGGACATTTTGGGAGCAGACTTTCAAAGAGGTGATGTTTTATGAAGAGAAAGTAATGGAAACTTATGGCGTTTGATTTTGATAAATAAAGAGATAATACCTAAAGTTGGCCGGAGCAGATGAGCACTTGAACAGATAATGCTGGTCTTTAAAAGAGCTGTAGCAGTTCCCTGAAAGCTTTCCGAGGCTGCTGCTTCATCTGCTTAAAAACTCGGACTTTGTTCTCTTTTTGTCGCTATATTCCATGTGTGGGAAATCTCTGGCCCTTCAGAAGTTCCTGAATTACAACTCCCATCATCTGGTTATTGGCCATGGTTGCTGGGGCTGATGAGAAGTGTAGTTCTGCAACATTGGAGGGCCAAAGATTCCTCTCACCTGCTATATTCTAACTCAAAACTGTTTTTCCTGCTATATGCCAGCAGACTCTTATCCTAGTCCTGAGTCTGGCTGGTTGGCCATCCTCCCCTCTGTTCTTTTGTGTTGGTAATTAGGTTTCTTCTTTACATTTCCCCCCCGCCCCAGTTTTTAATTGACTGGCAAGAACAGCATATAAACACGAATCAAACATTTTATAACTACAAATAAACAACAAATAAATTGTTAAGAATGACATAAGAATTTAATTCCTTCAGAGCCATGATAGGTAAATAGAACCTCCAGGTTCAGAGGAAGTACTCTTCTGAATATCAGTTGCTTAACAGAATGACATGAATTACAGTATATTTGCTGTATATTTTCCTCCTTCCTATATGTATCAATGCCTGAACACCTCTGTGCTCTTATATATTCATTCAATTTATTATTGATACTGTTATTGGAATATTTCTGTATGCTTTTTACCTGTGGTGCATTTATTATAAATATTATTCTATCATTGTATTCACATTTATTATTGTATCTTTTATATATATTATTGTATCTGTTATATATATATATAAGTACAATGTCTGTTACATTGCTTGTATGTACTACAGAACCAGCTAGTTGCTCAAGGCCACCAATAACAGAACGGTCAATGTTATCAAGATGACAACTGCAGGTGTCTGGAATACATCAAACATAAAAACAGTTATCATTCTAATGTGAGTCTGAGAGATTCCAAGATCAGCACCCTTGATAGGCCCCAAGCTGGTATGGGGAAGAGTGGAGACAATCCTCAGAAACGAGATATATCAAGCGATTGACATCACAAAGTGACAGCTGACTGATTGATGGAAGAGATCCCAAGGGGTTCAGTGAGGGTATCAAAAGCACATTAAAACATTATCAGACTGTAAAGTTGCCCCAGCTTCACAGAAGGTTTGAGACATTTTCTACCACAGCCTACCATCTGAGACTCTGAGTACGCATCTGTGATGCGTCCTTCCCTGGCTCTCCCTGTCAGGTTCCTACCTGCTCGTGGTTACTGCCTGTCTCTAGGCACCACCAGGGACTTCACCAGTCTGGACCGCTATCTCTTATGGTTTCTCTCCCCGCTCTAGCACAGATCTCAACAGATCCCCCTGCTAGGCAACCACCAGTAACGTCCCAATACTAGTATTCCCAGAGACTCTGAATACTGGTATTGTTATTCTCTTCACCGCTGCCACCATTTGTTACAGTTCCCCTTCAGCCTTGGTCATTACCTTACCCTCCCTTCTGGTCTGTGAAACCCCAGCCAAGGATCAGGCCTTTGGTAAACCAAATTAAGTATTTATTAAAGATAACAAAGCTAACAAGATTAACAAGATTTCTTCTTAAGGCACATAAGCATATGGTTTTACTCAATACTAATCCGAACTCCACCTCCCTCCTTCTTCACTCTCTCCTGGCAAACAACTCTCTCAAACCCCACCAAGCAATCCACTCTTTCTCTTCTCCCCCCCCAGATTCCACAATTTACCACCTCACATTCACCCAGATTTACCTGTCATCCTTTCATTTATACTGTCAGCCATTTTAAACATTCAGCCAATCATCAAGCATTCTATTGCCCATTCACTCCCCCTCCTCTTTCACTACTTACCATGTATACTCTAAACAACCAGCACTTACCATATATACACTAATATATAGGAACATCACATTTCCCCCCCCTTAAACAACTGCAGAGTATTATTCCTGTT
The DNA here is from genome assembly GCF_030035675.1 of Rhineura floridana. Classification (NCBI taxonomy): domain Eukaryota; kingdom Metazoa; phylum Chordata; class Lepidosauria; order Squamata; family Rhineuridae; genus Rhineura; species Rhineura floridana. Next base: position 115,054,856 of record NC_084484.1, on the reverse strand, counting down.
CCAGGATTTATATGTCGCGTTGACAAATAAAAGTCTCTATGGGGAAAATGTCTTTCTTTGTTCCTCTGTCTGGTCACGTCACTGCAGTCCCAGCCACTTGCCTGGAAAGTCCATCGGCCAGTACATTGTCCTTGCCTTTGATGAACTGGAAGTCCACTTGATAGTCCTGTAGGGCCCAGGACCACCTCTGCAGCATAGTGTTATGGTTTTTCATAGTCTGCAACCATAACAAGGCCCGATGATCCGTAGTCACTGTGAATCTTCGTCCCCACACGTATGGGCGCAACTTGTTCAGTCCCCACACGACCGCTAGACACTCCTTCTGGACCAACGAATAGTTTTTCTCCCTTGGCGTCAGCTTGCGACTCAGATACGCCACTGGATGTCTGGTGCCTTCTCTCTCCTGCAGCAAGACGACTCCCAGCGCGAGGTCTGACGCATCTGTAGCCACGATGAATGGTTGCTCATAGTCTGGTGCTATTAATATGGGTCCTTGGCACAAGGCTTGCTTCAGCAGATCAAAAGCCTTCTGACATTCATCCGTCCATACCACACGCTCAGAACACTTCTTCTTGGTCAATTCATGCAAGGGGGTTGCTATTTCCCCAAAATTTCTCACAAACTTCCTATAAAATCCAGCCACACCCAGAAATGCCCTTACTTGTTTTTTGGTTAAGGGGATCGGCCACACTTGTATTGCCTCCACCTTGCTCCATAAGGGGGTGATTTTCCCACTCCCCACCTTATGTCCTAAATAGATTACTTCCTTTAGTCCAAACTGGCATTTCTTAGCTTTTATTGTGAGGCCTGCTTTTCTTAAGGCCTCCAATACTGTTGTCAGGTGTTGGACATGCTCAGGCACCGACTTGCTAAAAATGGCCACGTCATCGATATAGGCCACTGCAAAATCTGACATGCCTCGCAACACAGTATTGATTAGCCTCTGAAATGAACTTGGTGAGTTCCTTAGTCCCATGGGTAAGGTCACAAACTCATATAACCCATCTGGTGTACTGAAGGCAGTTTTGGCTCTGGATTGCTCGTCTAGTTCCATTTGCCAAAATCCTTTACAGAGATCTAGTGTAGAGATAATGGTTGCTGCCCCCAATAACTCTAACATAGCGTCTACCCTAGGCATAGGATACGCATCTGGGACAGTAATTTTATTGATTAGCCGATAATCAATGCAAAACCTTGTCGTTCCATCTTTTTTCGGAACTAGGACAATACTTGAGGCCCAGGGACTGATGGATTCCCTGATCACTCCTAATTCCAGCATATCTTCCACCTCCTTTTTGATCTCATTCAAAACTTTCCCATTCGCACGGTACGGAACAGATCTGATTGGGGCATGATCTCCAGTATCAATGGAATGTATAACTATACTGGTTCGGCCAGGTTTGTTGCTAAAGAGATTCCTATAGGTTTTCAAAACTCTCAGAATCTCTTCTTTTACTTCCTCCTCTACCTCCTCTGACCATTCCACTTGATCTACCCCTCCTTTGTCTTTGCTTTCCTGTACCAAATCTGGAAGTTCAGGCCCACTTCCCTCAGGGAATAAGGTAACTTGCAACACCTTTGCATCCCTGGTATGGTAAGGCTTTAACATATTTACATGAACCACTTTGCTTTTGTTTAATTGGTCTGTGGTGATTACATATGTCACTGTGTCAAGCCTTTCTCTGATGGTATATGGTCCTTCCCAGTTAGCCTGTAATTTGTCATGTTTCCTGGGTATGAATGCCATAACCATATCTCCCACATTATACACACGTTCTCTGGCTGTTCTGTCATACCAGTAACTTTGCTTCTGCTGAGCTTGACTCAAATTCTCTTTCACCACTTCCATCATTTGTTTCACTGGTTCACATTCACCCCCTCTCTCAGCAGGCATCCACAGTCCACATAAAATCCCATTCTCACACACAACTTGACTCCTCAGCTTGTCAGTGAAAGGAATCTGTTGGGTCAGCGCTTGTTCCTTTATCTGCTTCAGACTTATATCTTTATGCAGCTCTTCCCTGAATTGATCTGCTTCTTCCCCAGAGACCACTTGATACAGTTTGTCTTCTTCAGCAGGCCTGCTAGTGGTTGCTATGGTGAACTGAGGCTGGTTAACAGATTCCACCCTGTTTGTTCCAGCCCCCCTTAATATGGCTTCTTTTTCTCTGCCAATTTGCTGTCTGGTCACTACATATATTTTCCCCTGTGCCCCCATAACATCTCTTCCCAGTATTACTGGTTCTTGTTGCTGGGCATTAATACCAACTTTATATTGGCCCTTTCGGCCTCTCCATTCCATTTTCACTAGGGCCACAGGCAAACTTTCTGGTTGACCCCTCACTCCTTGGATAGTCACAGTTTCCTGAGGTAATATTACCTCAGATTTTATTAAATCTGGCCTCAGTAATGTCTGAGCGGCACCAGTATCAAGCAATGCCCAATAATTTGCCCCTTGTACACTCACTTCCTCTCTCAGACTTGAATCAAGGTCTGTTACTTCTGTCCAGTTTATCTGGCAAAACTGAACCTTTTTCGCTGTTTCTAAAGCCTTGGGCTCTGTTTTCACTGCCCTTGTCTGAGCAGGATTACTAATGGGGTTGGCAACCTCACATTGAAAACGTAGGTGCCCTGGTCTACCACATTTGTAGCATAATTTCTCCTCACTTTTAGGGTACACAGATCCACTCTGGGGTGTCCTGTGCCCTTCAGATTTTAATGGAGGACTCACTCGCTGTGGTACCACATCCCTTCTGCCAGCACTATATGGTCTGGGTTTAAACTCTCTTGATGTTTTCCCCACCCAGCCAGTTCTATTGGAGGCGAAGTGATCCGCCAGCTCTGCGGCCTCCTGCACAGATGTAGGGGAACGGTCTTTGACCAGGAGCCTTATTTCTGGTGGTAACTGATGGTATAATTGATCCAGTATCATGAGGCTTTTCACCTCTTCCACTGACTGAGCTTTGGCACTACTCATCCACTTTCCAAATATATCCATCAACTTTGCTCCCAGTTCCACAAAAGACCTCCCTGTCTGTATCTGGCAATTTCTGAAAAGCTTTCTAAAATAATCAGGCCCCAGTCTGAACCTTTTGTATACTGCCTCTTTAAACTCAGCATAGGTGATGGGCCTGTCTGAGGGAAAATATTGGTATACCTCAGCCAATTCCCCTTTAATCAGATTTGATAAATACTGCATGTATTTATCTTCAGGTAGCCCCCACAACTGAGCTGCTTTTTCAAAGGTGCTGAGGTAAATTTGAGGATCTTGACCAGGCTCATAGACAGCAAAGTCCTTTGGAGTAATTTTTATTTTTGCTCCATCTCTGTCCTTTCTTGTTTCATCAGAATGAAACTTCTCTCTTTCAAATTTTAACTTTTCTACTTGTAATTCGGCATCCACTGCTCGTTGTTTCTCCCTCTCCTCAAACCCCATTCTCATTTTCTCAGCTTCCATCCTCAATCTCTCAGCTTCCAACTCTCGCTGTTTATCTTTTTCCTCAGCCTCCATCCTCAATCTCTCAGCTTCCAACTCTCTCTGCTTGTCTTTTTCCTCAGCCTCCATCCTCAATCTCTCAGCTTCCAACTCTCTCTGTTTTTCCTTCTCTGCACCTTCCATCCTCAACTTCTCTCTCAAGTACTCTATATAAGCGGGATTGCTTAAATATCCTTCTGGGGTCTCTTCTCTGACAGGTTGTTTTTGCTGGGCAGTTGCAAATCCTATAAGTGCTACCCTCAATTCATCTACCCCTTTACCCTCATGAGGTAAATTGAATGTTATGCACTTCTCCACCAGCTCCTCTCTTTTCATTTTTATGTATTCAGCCATGGTGTTTGAGTTCACTCACTCTTTGCCACACACTCTTTGCCAGTCACTCTCACAAGAAATCTTGTTTTGTTATTTCTGTTTGCCACACAACTATTAGGGATTGTCTAGTATTCATATCTCACTGCTACAGCCAACACCTGTGACGTAGTCTCCTTTGTCACCACGTGTCTTTGGGACTCTCTTTGGTTCGTATCTGGATTCTCTGTTGTTCGTATCCCACCGCTACTGCCACCACATGTGATGCGTCCTTCCCTGGCTCTCCCTGTCAGGTTCCTACCTGCTCGTGGTTACTGCCTGTCTCTAGGCACCACCAGGGACTTCACCAGTCTGGACCTCTATCTCTTATGGTTTCTCTCCCCGCTCTAGCACAGATCTCAACAGATCCCCCTGCTAGGCAACCACCAGTAACGTCCCAATACTAGTATTCCCAGAGACTCTGAATACTGGTATTGTTATTCTCTTCACCGCTGCCACCATTTGTTACAGTTCCCCTTCAGCCTTGGTCATTACCTTACCCTCCCTTCTGGTCTGTGAAACCCCAGCCAAGGATCAGGCCTTTGGTAAACCAAATTAAGTATTTATTAAAGATAACAAAGCTAACAAGATTAACAAGATTTCTTCTTAAGGCACATAAGCATATGGTTTTACTCAATACTAATCCGAACTCCACCTCCCTCCTTCTTCACTCTCTCCTGGCAAACAACTCTCTCAAACCCCACCAAGCAATCCACTCTTTCTCTTCTCCCCCCCAGATTCCACAATTTACCACCTCACATTCACCCAGATTTACCTGTCATCCTTTCATTTATACTGTCAGCCATTTTAAACATTCAGCCAATCATCAAGCATTCTATTGCCCATTCACTCCCCCTCCTCTTTCACTACTTACCATGTATACTCTAAACAACCAGCACTTACCATATATACACTAATATATAGGAACATCACAGCCTCCTCCTCTTCTCCAAGTCTCTTCCTCTCTGCTAGGGTAACTAGTTTGCCCCAAGTTACTTTGCGTGATTGTGTGTGAGTATTAAATATCAGGCCTACTGGCCATATCTAATATTGCATTCTACCATTTCTACAGTGGGGTGACTCACAAGGGCACTCCTGGCTTTATTAATTGGACATCTTTCAATAAACCTTTAAAACTTTGATCTTGGTGTGGGCCCATACACCTTCTGCTAGTATCTTTCTGCTGCCCCCAGCCTGATCAACTGGGAGCTCTGGGTACATTGGTAAAACCTGATTCCCCAGCACAATGTGTCAAGAGGGGAACTCAGAGGTTTCCAAGAAGAATGTGGCTCAATGCTGTTGGAAATAGAATGGGGTATTAGATAGATCCTTGGTCTGATCCAGCAGGGCTTTTCTTATATTCTAATATTCAAAATCACTACTTGGTCTGCCAAGGCAGAAGCTTGAATGATTAAAACAGTAACCCTTTCCTTCCATATTCCAGTAGTATGACAAACATCAGAAGTATAGCACAATACTTTTTGTATCATCCTGACTCTTCCTTCATCAGTTTGTCTAGTGACGTACCTGTTCTTCTTGCAAATGGTGATGGCAAACACTATGAACAATTCCAGTTATGCTGTTTCCTGACAATTCTGGAAAAGGGAAGGTTACTTTTGCCACCACACCCAAAAAGAAGACTCAGAGACATAATAGGGATGAAATGTTATATTTATTCAAACATAACAAAACTCTTTTTGGAGGAACTGTAGTCGCATTGACCGAATTAAGCAAATTTAAACCAAATCCAAACCAATTCAAACCAAATTCAGACTGCTTGGGCAGGTGAGGATTAAACACTATCTGGTAGGGCAGAATCCCTCCAGTCCCCTGGGCATGTCAGCAGCCATTGGCTGTGGCTCCTCAGCCGAGGATGGGAAAGCAATTCTGTCCTTGCTGGCTGAGCCTTGGGTGTGCACCCCTCCACATCCTGGCCCCGCTGTTCTGACATTCATCCCGATGTGCAAGTGAGGTCACTAGGGCATCCTCCAGGTGCATAATGCACTGGCGGTTCCCTAAAAGGTGCCTTTTGCCCAATAATGCCTCAGTATACCTGTTATTTACCCCCGTCTTCATCACCTGCCCACACTCCACACCAGTAAAGCAAGCTGACCTCACCACTCCAAAAACCAATTGAATCAAACCCCTGCAGTATGAAGTAGGCAAAATGAGAGGGAGGTGAAATCAGAATCCCACCAAAAAAATCTTACTCAGCTCCAATATGGCAACTGCCAAAGCCCATATGGCAGGGAGGGTGGGTGGGTGGGTACAGCAGAAAGTGAAGAGGCTGAGTTAGGGGTGGAGCTGGCTTGTAAGCCGCACTCAGCCCCTTCCCGACTGGCCAAACGGCCTCCCACATAGCCCAGTCACCCCTCCTTCTCTGGAGATTTACTCCTGACAACTTCTTGTGAGTGAAGGGCGGGGGTAGAGGCAAACGTGCCCCCACTGATAGCAGGAACAATATTTTCAGATGCAGATTGTTTTCTTTGGGATGATATTTACAGGTTATGAGCTGAAATATTCTTGGTGCAATGAGTTGTTTATATCTAGGCATGGACCAAAGTCACAGTATTGAACTATGTGACTGATGTGAACCCGCACTCTGTAAAATCTGGGCATGTCAACATACATCTAAATCAGGCCAGTTCTGAACAAGAACCTGTCTGCAGCTGTCCCTAAAGAAGACAGAAAGTCCCTCCATAGCTACTAAATCATTTGTGTAGGGGTGGATCTGTCTTATAAAATCAGGCCAAAAGGCTGGGAGGGAAGTAAGGGGTTTTTCATTTTCATATGCAGTGCAGTTGGTAATTATAGGATGCTTAATTATATCAAGGGATTATGACCCAGACTGATGGTTTTCTTTAGTTGTAGAGATGTCATGCTAAGAAAATTCTAAATGTGTCCATCCAACTGTGTGGGTATTTATTCATTTATTGCATTTGTATACCGCCCCATAGCTGAAGCTCTCTGGGTAGTTTACAACAATTAAAAACATTAAAAACAAATATACAAATTTTAAAACACATTTCTAAAAAGCAATTTAAAAACACATGCTAAAATGCCTGGGAGAAGAGGTAAGTCTTGACCTGGCACCGAAAAGATAACAGTGTTTGCGCCAGGCTCCATGATCTTTGAGGTACTTTTGTTTGGAGTCTGTTTTCTGAATGTCTCTTTTAAAAATGAGTACAAAGATATCCTTTTGTGATTCATCCTTTTTAATTTTCATCTACATTTTTTAACAACCATAGGTTTGTGTTCCATGAAGCTCATTTTCAATAACCTATAAATTATGAGTAAAGTAATAGAGTTGTCTGCTCCGTTCAATAACTGGGGCAAGTATTCCCCTAGGAAAAGTTGATAACTCTTAGTAATAGTCAGCTATTACATTATTAATCTCCTTCCTCATAAAAATGTGTTATTCCTTTTATTACCTCTGTCAGCATACAGCACATCTTCCCTGCTCTGACTGGTGAGCTAACATCAAGTTCTCTTTAATAATGTTCAAAGGCAATGCATTTAGTCTACACTACTTAGCCTGCCAAATTCCCTTCTACGTACTCTTTCCTCCTTCTCCCATTGCTGCCATGCTTTGAAAAACCTGCTTTAAAGTTTGACAGTCTATTCAAAATAAACATGTCTACATCAAGCCTTTTAAGACAACTAGCTCCTCCTAAGCACTAGGTCAGACATCAGCACGACAGGGCTTAACTCAAAACCCTGAAAAACACACACAGTTCTATGAATGACTTGATTTGGGGTGGATTCTTATAAAGTACTTGTCACACTTTGATGAGCCCATAAGCATAATACAGGAATGCAAGAACAGATTGAGCATTGCAAGGTTTGAGGGGAAGGAAGGAGGCTACCAACTCAAGCCAATTGTCAATATATGCTAGTATGGCACATTGTGACTCGTGGCAGCCCTGCTCATTTCATTTCAGAGTGCATTTATGTAATACATGGAGTTTCCTTCAGAAAAAGGACTTCCCCAGATATCAAAGTTAAGACCTTTTATGTGCCAGCTGTGCACTCTGCTAGTCTCAGCCATCACAAAGAATACTTCCAATCACTGGCAACTTCCACTGAAGGATGTGGAGGAACAGAAAACAGCCAGACAAGAAGGCACGAGGTCTTTTATCCTGTTTAGTTCATTCCTTGGTGATACAAGCCCTCTTCAGGTGTGAGAGCCAGTGTGGTGTAGCGTTTAGAGTATTGCACTATGGCCTGGGAAATTAGGGTTCAAATCCCCATTTGGCCATGAAGCTCACTGGGTGACCATGGGCCAGATACTGCCTCTCTGCCGAACCTACCTCACAGGATTGTTACGATGATAAAATGGGGAAGGGGAGAAACATTTATGCCACCTTCTTGGAGGAAAAGTGGGATATGAATGCAATAATAAATAAATAATATAATATAATAAATAAATATACTCCCATGTTACTCAACAAGGGAACAGGGAACAGGCACACTTAGTAGTTCTACCACCTACTCTTCACATGGATAGCACAACTAAGAGAGCTTTTACACATATAGTTGTTTGTGCACAGCTTCCATAGGACTCAGAACCTTGATTGTGTAGGGTTCTGAGTCCTATGGAAGCCTTCAAGCAAACAGCTGCATGTGTGAAGGCTCCCTCAGTACAGGCAGTCACGGTGTTCATGCTAAGGCTAGGGGGTGGGCCCACTCAGCATGTCCCTTCAGCATTAATGGAGGGTTATAATATATTGCATACAGCTAGGGAAGACTGAATCTGTCAATTTGGTTTCTCTTTGTTTCCCATTTTTCTATTATTAATTTTAGTCCTCAACATTCCATATCAGTTTGTGGTTGCTGTTGTTTGAAAAAAGTCCTCATGAAAAGTCATTAGCATTTTAGAACAAATTTCTCCTAATATATACATTTTAGATGCAATTTTGCATAATATACATGTTTGAAGGAATCCCCCCCCCCAAAAAAAGTACTTGTGGTATGTTATTTTCACTGATATAGGTGTTTGTATGCACACTTAAGAACATAAAAGTGTGCTGGATCAGGTCAGTGGCCCATCTTGTCCAGTATCTTGTTCTCAGAATGAACAACCAGATGCCTATGAGAAGCCTGCAACTGGACATCCAGTGAAACTAAATGTTGGAAGATTCAGGACTGACAAAAGAAATTACTTCTTCACTCAACACATAGTTAAACTATGGAATTCTCTCCCACAGGAGGTAGTGATGGCCATCAACTTGGATGGTTATAACAGAGGATTAGACAAATTAATTAAGGATAAGATTATCAATGGCAACTAGGCATGATGGCTATGGTCTCCCTCCATGGTTGGAGGCAGTATGTTTCTGAATATTAGTTGCTGGAAACTGCAAGAGGGGAGACTGCGGTAAGGATTATAGCCTTAATTGCTCATCTGCCTGAAGTTTAGCAGGTCTGTTCCCTTGGAGAGTGTATTAGAATGCCTAAAAATATATCGAACAGAAAATGCAGAGGTTATAGGCAGGAGAAGGCAGCTGGGCCTTGATGGCAATGCTCTGCCTCCACAGGAGGAGGCAGCATGCTTCTGAATAGCAGTTGCTGGAAATTGCAGAAGGGGAGAGTGTTCTTGCACTATCTGCTTGCAGCCTTCTTGTAGGCATCTGGTTGGCCACTCTGAGAACAGAGTGCTGGACTAGATGGGCTGTTGGCCTGTTCCAGCAGGTTCTTCTTATGTTTGTATGTCTTGGGAATGAAAATGAATTGCAAGGATGAAAACAGGAGAAATTTTGTAACAAAAGGGACACAATGCTAATGCATGGAAATCAAAACAAATGAAGGTCTTAAGAACAACAACAACAACAAAATAGAAAAACAAAATAACCTTATTCCAACCAAAAACATCTAGTAGGAAGGAATCATTCATAGCATTCTAGAATGTCTTAATAGAAGCATTTTAATTTTCAAAAAACAAAACAAAACTAAAGTATTCTTCAAATACTAAATAGTTAAATAATATGAAGCTTTAATACAGTACTTTTTCAACATTGCTTTCAATTGTCCCGTTTTTACAGCTGTATGTCCTTTACACAAAAATAAGATAGTAATAGTGAGATGCATGTGCTCTATCCAGTAAAGTGAGGTGTTAGATGGTTAGTGGTGAATCCTTTATGTGGAATATTCATTTTAGATATGAGTTCATTCATATTACTACCAGGAAAAAAGATTATTGATAATTTGACACTGCTCATCCACTGTCCTAATAATTATTGTCAAAAAGTCTATTCAAGATCATAGGTCATATCTAAAATTATACAGATTGGGAGAAAAGAAGATGTGACAAGGAAGAGTCCCGGTCTGCATCTAGTTCATATTATTATTATTTTACACCAATGTGTCTTCACTTTGTTAGGAAAAACATGTACTACTATCTGTAAACTCACATTTGAATAATATTTATAGAAATTGCAGGTATCTTAACTATGAATTTTAATGTGTTTCTTTCTTCAGATGGCAACTGCCATTTTTCAAACCACACACCATTTGCCAAAGGAAGTTGCTTAGTTATCACCACAAATAAGCTGTGAAATTTATTTTTAATTACAGCTGACATTTCTGAGCATACAGCCTGAAGTGCCTGTCTTACTGCAAAAAGATGTCATTTGACAGCTCCAGAGAAGGAACATACACAAATTTTCAGTCTTGGAAAACTAACTTAACACCATCAGCAAAGTTGGGCTTGCTTGCATCAAGTTTAAACCTATTTTTTCAAGACATGGTCATATTTTTTGTAGGTTATCTGCAACTGTGTGTGTAGATTTTAAGTCACTTTTAATGATGTATTTTAAACAGTTGCAACCTTTCCTGGGACCTCAGGGTGAAGGGCAGGTGGTTTTATTATTATTATTATTATTATTATTATTATTATTATTATTATTAACAACCCAATAAATATGTTGGTTACATTGATGGCATAAGTTGTGTTATATGTAATGTGAACTATAATTATTACCTTGCCTGCCTTTAGAAAGTTTGCAATCATGGAATGGGCATAGCAAATAGGAATGGGGAAGAATTCAACAAATGCAAATTCTGATGTGGGCTCACCTGTTCCACCCTATCCCAACCAATGTGGGAACTGGATTAGGTGTATGCTCTGGAATCCACACATTGTCAGATTTCATCAAGTCAAGCAGATTCACTTACAAGGCAGCCAAGAGCTGCCTCTCTTTGTTTGCATCCGACTCAAAGTATGCATTTGCCAGCCACCTATTCAAGCAGCTGGCTAGTGTACGGGAATCCTGTCACCATGCACATTTCCTGAATGCAGCAATGCCCCCTGGGAGCAATGGTACTGGAAGACACACCATTCCTCCCAAGACTTATACAGAAAAGTAGTGACTGCTCCATTGCTTTTGGGAGAAGCCATGTTTCCCCGCCACCACAGTTCCCTCTCAGAGTGATGGAACATCAAGTCCTTTACCCCCAGAGGGACTTGCTGCTACTACGTTGTTTTCAATGTGCATAGAGCCCTGTGTGCTACCTAGCCACTTTGAGGCTGTAACTACTTTTTAAAAACCACCCAGGAAGGACAGAGAGGCAGGCCTCAGACCACCTCATAAGCAAAGCACCCAGACTTTGGACTGCCTCATGTTTTTTTAAAAAAACTGTGCAGTTTTAAAGGACATGTGCAGATCTCTCCTAACAAATCCACACATACAGGATGGGGTGGGTTCTTTTGCAGAACCAGGACAATCTGGATGTTGTGCTTGGATGCTAACAGCAAACTGCTCAGACGTTTCTTTAGGATAAGGTCCAAAAGACAAGGCCTTGAAACAAGACAGTAGGCAGAAGAAGGGTTAGTACGTTTTTTTTAAAAAAAAAAATGGAGAGGCTTCTGAGAGTTCAAAAAGGCTACAAGATCCTGAGTTTGGGCTCCCTATCTTCAAGGGATGAGGCTAGGTATCTGGAGAGGGAGAAGGAATTGTCCTCATGGCCATTCCCATGTCTCTAGTAACCTGAACCACTTGCATAAGAGGAGTCTCTTGTACCAGTACTTCTCTGAAGAGGTTGTGTTGCCCTACTAGGACTCCAAGGACTCCAGCTCAAAAGCCCTAGTAGAATCACACACACCCCGCTCCCGTTGGACTTCATGACTGCTAAAGCATGAGAAGGGTCCACTCATAAAAGGCAGAGCTAGTTAAGATAGAGATGAAGCTCCTAATTAACAGCAGTTTGAAGCTGCTGAAACAGTTGAGCCCTCATCTTCTAGATTCTCCAGACGGAGCCCTGTATGGAGCTGTCCAGGCTGCCACTGAATCCTGAAACCCTTGCCTTGCTGTACTTCAATAACGATGGAGTTTGCTGAAAATCATGATGTCAGGCTTATCTGCATGAATTTTTACCATTCCCATCTCATTCCTTCATCTCGACAAGCTGCAAGGTTTTTTTTTTACTGGTTCTGCAAAAATACAAACAATTATTGTAAATTATATTCATAATTTTATACAATATAAATTCCAGGTTTCCTAAAGTACACAGCACATAAGCAGTATAAAAATGCTTATGTATTAAGACGTACAAAATTTAAATTACATGCTGGAAAGCTAAAGAACCCTGTACCTTGATACCCTGGCAGTTAAGGTGTGGGGTGCTGAAGGGATCCATTCTGTCCCCAGCACTGTATGAAGCTCATTAGGAAGTGCTCATTAGGAAACTTGGAGCACAGTACAATCAGGATGTTGATGTCAAGATGTTGGTGTCATTGCTGCCTGGAAGCAGTGGTGGGCTAAATGTGGGTAAATAAATCCTGGAAGGATGGTGGGCCCCAACCTTGCTGAGTTTTTGGCACCTCCTTAAAGCACATTTATTCCTCCAGGGGTGTGGGTGTCTTGGGATTCAGCTGTATTGACTCATGCCTTTGGTGGTTACTGATACCTGGCCTTGAGAACTGCTCTGGTTGCTGAGGTGATGACTGTATTTAAAATGTGTTGCATTCTGTTTACTGGAATATCTTTTAAGGCTGTAAACCCCCTTGGGATTGATATGGAATGCAGCATACAAACTGTTCTTGGTACATTTGTCATGGCAAGAACTATCTTACCTGGAGAAAATTTTGAGACACATATTTTCCTTCTTTGTCTCCACTGAGGACTCTACATTACCTATCCTCTTAATTCCCATTCCCTAGGCCCTTCCTCTCCCCTGCGCCCAAGAATATCTACATTGAGGCACAATTTGGAAAACAGTTGTTCATGTCCTAGTATATGTCACACTAATTTGCTCCTTGGGAATAGTTTTCTAACCTTTTATATTAACTTTCCTTAAAGCTATATTGGACTCTCTGCCTTTGTTCTGCAGGCGACTGTATTGATAATTGTGCAATTCTGAACACATTAAGACATTTTGCAGCCTTTATACATTCCAAACACACTGCTTTTTCTCAGCGCAACTAGAAACAGTTTGCTTTTAATTTATGATGGTTTCCTCATTAAACTCTAAATTCTTTTGGCAGCTAGTGTCTAAAACAAACAGCTACCTGGCAAGGACAGACATTCTGTCATGTCATAAAAGAATATATAAGAACATAAAGAATTGGCTTCCATTTGTAAGCCAAGACGGTAGCAGAAACAGCCCGTATGGTGATGAGTGCTGATCTTTCCCTCTCTACCACAGTTGAGATGGTCAGGGGAGGATGGATAATACGCCTTTAAACTAATCATCTACCTTGCTGGATGATGGGGAAAGAGACATGTTTAAGGGCTTTAGTTGCTTATTTTGTTAAAAACAATAGGCTAGTGTAGATAATAAATTCCTCCATGCCTGCTCCAGCCATTACATGCCTTCCCTTATCACCTGCCTGGCAGTTTGGTCTCTTCTGCTGACCACACAAGGATGGAATATGTGAATGCTATCTAAGCGCATAATTTATTTTATTTATTTAAAATATTTCTATCCCGCCCTTCTACCCTACAATAGGGCACTCAGGGCAGCTACAATAAAATTGCACACATATATAATAAAATACACAATAAAAACACAAACATTATAGGAAATTAAAATGCATAAAATACAATTAAAATACATAAAATGCATTATGCATACACATACACACACATACAAACATGTATATATGTGCATACACATATGAGGGAGTGAGAATAAAATAATTTAAAAGGTAAAAAATAAAAGATAAAAAAACTTAACACAGTGTCAGGCTGACCCGTCAGTCCAACCAAAGGCTCTCCAGAAAAAAATAGTTTTTACAAGTTTCCGGAAAACCATCAGGGAGGGAGCAAAACAGGCTTCTTGGGGCAGGAAATTCCGAAGTCTGGGAGCCACAATTGAAAAGGCTCTCTCCCGCATGCCTGTCAATCTAAATTCTTTCATTCCAGGCACGCAAAGGAGACCAGAGGCAGATGATCCTAAATCCAGGGTGTGAACATATGGACGTAAGCGGTCCGTTAAGTACACTGGTCCAAGGCCGTTTAGAGCTTTAAAGGTTAAAACCAGTACTTTGAATTGGGCTCGAAAACAAATTGGGAGCCAGTGGAGTTGATAAAGTACAGGCGTGATATGCTCCCTGCACCATGCTCCAGTTAACATTCTGGCTGCTGCATTTTGGACCAACTGTAGTTTCCGAATCATTTGCAAAGGCAGCTCCATGTATGTGTGTTACAGTAATCAAGCCTCGATGTCATCATAGCATGTGTCACTGTGGCCAAGTCAGCTGCTTCCAGGAACGGACACAGCTGGTAGACCATTTTGAGATGGCCAAAAGCACTCCTGGCTACCACAGCCACCTGATATTCCAGCAGCAGGGCAGGATCCAGAAGAACTCCCAAACTGCGGACCTGCTCTTTCAAGGGGAGTGCAACCCCATCCAGAACAGCTTGCAACCCTATCCCTGGGGCAGTTTTCCCCTTGACCAGCAACACTTCCGTCTTGTCTGAATTAAGTTTCAGTTTGTTAGCCCACGTCCAGCCCTTCACAGCCTTCAGGCACCAGTTTAGGATGAGCACTCCCACCCTGCCATCAGATGGAAGGAAGTTATAGAGTTGAATGTCATCAGCATATTGATGACATTGCACTCCAAATCTCCGGATGGCTCCTCCCAGCAGTTTCATATCAATGTTAAAGAGCATGGGAAGCAGAATGGAATTCTGTGGTACCCTGTAGGCCAACGGCCAGGGAGTCGAGCAATAGTCTCCCAGCACCACTTTCTGGGTCCTGTCCATCAGGTAGGAATGGAGCCACTGTAAAACATCCCAGCAAGACGGCTCAGAAGGATATCATGATTGATCATATCAAAGGCCACTGAGAAGTCCAGCAGCATCAACAGGGATGCACTCCCCCTGTCTGATGCCTAGTGTAGGTCATCAAGCAGGGCGACCAGGGCAGTCTCTGTCCCATGACCAGGCCTGAAGCCTGATTGAAAAAGGTCTACATAATCTGATTCATCTAGGAAAACTTGGAGTTGAGCCGCCACCACCCTCTCAATCACCCTCAAGAAAGGGGAGATTAGAGACTGGGCAGAAGTTATTAAGATCTGCAGTATCTAATGAAGGCTTTTTTAGCAAAGGTCTAATCACAACCTCCTTCAACAATGTTGGCATAGAGCTTTCCCTTAGGGAGGTGTTAATCAGATATGTCAACCAACCAGCCACTGCCAATCTGGCAGATTTAATTAGCCAGGATAGGCAAGGATCAAGCAAGCAGGTAGTGGCCCTCATTTCTCCCAGAATCCTGTCCACATCATCAGGCTTTACAAGCTGAAAAGTATCCATAGAAAAATGACCAGAGGGAGCAACGGGGACATCTGGCACAACTGTAATTAATGAGGAGTCTAAATCAATCCAAATGCAAGCAATTTTATCTGTGAAGTGCCTCGCAAAGATGTCACAGCAAGCAGCTGATGGTTCAGAGAAAAGCCCAATATGCATAGACAAAAGTCAGTTGGTTTATTATCAGGTGTTATTCAAGAAGGAAACTACACTATTTTAGCATATGTACAATGATGTTTACATGTAGAAGGCATTTAAATGTTCTGTTTTCCTGTGGACATACAGGATGGTAGAAATGAGACTGAATTGTCAAAGGGCTGGACAGGTAGAGGAACTTGTGCTTTCCTCCACCCATCATGTCTGTTCTTCTTGGAGAATGTGCTACATTGCTATTCCTGGTGTGGCTCACACCAAACTCTGTGGTGGCTCCCCAACTGTGAAATGCTCTTCCTAGGAAGGTATGTCTGGTGCCATCATTATCTGCTTTTAGGTGCCAGGCAAATGTGTTCCTGTTTGCCCAGGCATTTGGTTCTTAATTGGGATCATATGGTGTGATGATACCCTAGCCTGATTGGGTGTTAATTATTTAGTAGGGTGGGATACATTTGTCCTTTGTATGATAGTGCACAATGAGCACTTTTAGTCAATAATGCTGTTTTATCCCTTTGATGTTTGTTATAAACTCTTTTATGTGTATGCTTTTTATAATAGTTGAGTTGCTTTGAGTAATTTTATGTAGCAAGTGAATAATGAATGTCATAAATATAAATAAATAAAAGCCCCTGCAAGTTTATGACAGCTATTGTGTTTGTGTCATTAGCATCCTACTGTGGTAATACTGAGTCAAGTGAAGAAGGAAGCTCCTAGCAAGAATGGAGCTCACTGAGCTAATAGACTTGAGCTAATGTTTGCAAGCTGAAGAAGATAATTTAATCTCATTTGCTTTGTTAAATAACAGTCATTATAGTAGTCCAGAGATTTTTCTGGTATCTATCAACGCTGCATGAGAAGATTATGCAAGTCAGCCCTTTTCATTTGCCATTTACGAAAGGGCACTTATACTAGAATTAATTGCCTATGCAGGAAGGAAACACTAATACCAGTCACTTTAATACCATTATAAACTTTTGTTTAGCTCTTGTGCCAGTCTCAGTTCTAGTAAGGAGGTTTAGTTGATTATAAGTGCGTACTGGTTGCCCCAACAGATCTTGTTATTCATCATCTCCTCTCCTTCTTCCACTTCATGTAGTCCAGCTGCATTGTTTATCCCATTTGCAGTAACTATGGAGATGTTGAACTTTTAGGAATCTGCACCTTCATCCTTGCTGGTGTACAAGTACCCACAGAGTGAATAAGACATAGACCCTCAACTCTGCTGTTTTGTGATGGAGGAGATCCAGCTTGGACCTTCACCAATTCACAGTCCAAGCCTGAAGACAGGTAAGATGAGTAATAAGAAGATTTTGCTAAACCCTCATTTTCAACAAGCACTTTGATGGAACAGCAACTGTAATGGGTGAGTTTTGAAAGCAAAACAGATGAATAGAACTGGCAAACCTCCTTGTTCCATCAGGACACACTTACTTTTGAAAACTGCATGATATAAAGCAATGCAAGAGGTACAGCATCCCCCCACCATGGATTCTGTGGTTCAAAATGTTACATAACTGTCCATGAAGCATCTTTCAAAGGTACATGAGTCATGCTGGAATAAAAATAACACACACACACTCAGCAAAGGAACACCTGGTTGCCACCACTGCTTATTAAGCTGTAAATCTTCTTTGTGGTCTCCATTGCACTGGTGGTTTCAGCAACCTTGACTCTAAACCTATTTGATTGCTAATTATTTTGTAAACAGTTGGTGGTATTTCACCACTTTGGGGACTGTCTGTGGTGGTTAGAGCTATGTTAGGGGATAGTCATTTTTTATGGTTAGATCATTATGTGTTGTGCTTTGTTTTTAATTATTTTGTATTTCTTATACATTGTATTGTGTATTTTGCTATTGTTTGTAAGTCACTTGAGAAATTTATGTCAAGTGTTTAAGAAGATTGATTTAACAACAACAACAATAAATAGTTGTCTTTGGAAAAGCAAGGAAGATATGGGGATAGTAAGGGTAATGTTCAGCAGTCAGAATAGATAGCACCTAATCCCAGATTCCACCTATACCCAGATTTTCTGGAGTGATGGATGAGTGAGTGATTGAGACAGAAAACTATCAACTGCAAGCACTCTGCTGGTTTGCAAACCTCAGCCCTCTTTCCCTATTGGTGGTCCTCCTGATGTCCCAATTGACAAATCATCTGTTGCAGTGTGTAACATCATAAAGACAATACTGTAACTTTCGTAGGGAATCACAGTAGAACTGTGACCATGTTGATTTTTATGGTTCATATTCAATGCTAGTCCTATTCAGAATAGACTTACTGAAGTTAATATGCATGACTAACTTAGGCTCTGTAATTTCAGTGGGTCTAATCTAAGTAGGATTTAGTTGAATGCAATCCTATGTTCCATGTGCCAGGGCTCTGGACTTATTAGCAAAAGGAGCCATGAATGTGTGGCCAACAGTAAGCGGAACTAGTTTACCCGGAAAGATAGCTGTGTTCCCTCATTGCCATTACTAGTGCCTGGTTCTTACCATATATGGAACGAGCAATGGCAGATGTCCAAGGTGGATTTAGAAAAGGAAGAGGTACCAGAGATCATATTGCAAACATACATTGGATAATGGCATGGATCAAGGAACTGTGAAAATTGGAGGGAGAAGTATCAATAATTTAAGATATGCAGACAATACTACTAGCAGAAACCAGTAATGATTTGAAATGAATGCTGATGAAAGTTAAAGAGGAAAGCACAAAAGCAGGACTACAGCTGAACATCAAGAAGACTAAAGTAATGACAACAGAAGATTTATGTAACTTTCAAGTTGACAATGAGGACATTAAACTTGTCAAGGATTATCAATATCTTGGCACAGTCATTAATCAAAATGGAGACAATAGTCAAGAAATCAGAAGAAGGCTAGGATTGGGGAGGGCAGCTATAAGAGAACTAGAAAAGGTCCTCAAATGCAAAGATGTATCACTGAACACTAAAGTCAGGATCACTCAGACCATGGCATTCCCAATCTCTATGTATGGATGTGAAAGTTGGACAGTGAAAAAAGCAGATAAGAGAAAAATCAGCTCATTTGAAATGTGTTGGAGGAGAGCTTTGTGCATACCATGGACCACAAAAAAGACAAATGATTGGCTGTTAGAACAAATTAAACCAAATTAGAAGCTAAAATGATGAAACTGAGGTTATCATACTTTGGACACATCATGAGAAGACATGATTCCCTAGAAAAGACAATAATGCTGAGAAAAACAGAAGGAAGCAGAAAAAGAGGAAGACCAAACAAGAGATGGATTGATTCCATAAAGGAAGCCACAGACCTGAACTTACAAGATCTGAACAGGGTGGTTAATAACAGATGCTATTGGAGGTTGCTGATTCATAGCGTCGCCATAAGTCGTAATCAATTTAAAGGGACATAACAACAACAGTGCCTGGTAGGAGTTAATCTAAATTTGAAACACGATAGCCAACAGATCCCTTCACCTCTATCTAGATACTTACCCAACATTCTGTTCCTTTCTGTTGTGACAGAGAGGATTGCTTAGCCATATTGCAGGGGGAACCTGGAAGACATTTTCAGAGATTATGCTTTTTAGAGGCATGATTTCTTTCTGCTTTGCATACCTGTGTGGAGTGCCTCATCCTTCCATTCCCAATTGCAGAAATAGAGGCTCCTCTGGGATGTTTGTCTCTAGACTCCCATGTTGGAGTATTTTGAAAAATATTACCAATATGCCCTGCCAATATTTATCATTAGGGCAGTCTGTTGTTTGTGAAAAGTGCCCCTTCCTTGTGCCGAGAGCCCTTTTACCTTAGTTCTCATCACCAAAGCTTTCACTCCAGACAACAGGACTGACTGAAGTAGCAGCATGGCATGCTAAACTGAGATGTGTGTTTCTTCACTCGTACATAAATTTCTGCTGGCGAGTGATGATTTGCTTCAGAGTTACTCCTAATCCTCTGTTGCAGATGTGGAGAAAGAGGTTGTATTTGGCTCTTCCTTGAATGTAGTTGGAGAGTTTTAACTTATGTGACATTACATTGTCTCAAGGAAAATCGCAACTCCTTCTACCACCACACTCTAATGCTGCCCATTTTTGTCCCTGAGCCTGCAGAGTTGCAAAAGCAGCATTGTGATGTCATACCAATCTAGATATCTGGTGCTATTTTATTTATTTAAAGTTTTCTATCTCACCCTTCATCATTGTTGATACTAGGAAGGCTTAATACGATAAAAATTTGAGGTCTGCAAGCACACGGAGATTTAGTGAGGATTATATTCTTTTTTATCCAGCATATGATGTAGATAGAATGGCACTGACAATCTGAATGCAAAAGTAACTCACCTCAAACTAGATATGCAGTTTCAAATAATCAAGTCCCCTTATTGTAAAAGTAATCCTGATTGTATAATGAGAATGACACTGTATTTTGATAAGCACAGATAATGCAATAGAGTACACTAGAGAATACATAATTCTAGTGTATTACCCACCAAACAACGATAAATGTTAAAATAACTCACATACATGATATTGAAAATAAACGCTGGGTATGTGAACATAAATAAATACCAAAATCTAGCCTTTGCATGGGAGCATATCTGGAAAGTCAAGTAAATTCATACATCATCCTTCTCAATATCAGCTCCAAAAATCCTGAACAAAACTTAGAGAGCATAGCTGTCCCATTGTTCCTCATAAATTCGTGCAAAAGGCTGCCATTTTCCAGATTTGCCATAAAACCAGGAAATTCCTAAAAAGTGATTGTAACCTCCTTACAGAAAAAGGCTAGGGATAGCTACCTGAGTGAGTTTTGGAAGTATGGAGAAGATAAAGAACAATACCACCACTACTAACACAGACTGAAGAAGTATATGCAGATGCATAACACATTCTCTTCTTCTTTTTAAGAGAACACGTCACAAATTGTTGCTTTAAAAACCTGGAAAGCAATCAGCGCTTCACATCCTTTGAATGGAAATGGGGTCAGAATTGATCTGGATAGTCAAATTTATTATTACATGCAGAGAATGTGCAATGAAATGTGATTAGAGCAAGTGAGCCCAACAGTCCCTTGAAACAGTGCAGTCTGGATGAGGGGAATCAATACCACTGAAAGCAAAATTGGAGGGCTGTCAAATCAACTTAATTCCTATTTTCTGAATGAGTGGAGAAGGATCACCACATGCACTTGCCAATAACTGAATTAGCTTACTTTCAGCTCAGCTGCTGAGTCGATCCACTGTGCTGGTTAAATACCATCACTTCTCAAAATGAGAATTTTGCTATACATCTAAATCTGTGTTCACATTCACAATTAGAAATCACAGGTACATTGTAATGAAAAACTGGTAGTCAAATCAGGCAGTGGATTTAATGAATACTAATCCTGATTTATTTTTATGAGAAATATTAAGTTCTCCATATTATTGCATATCAGCAGACAAGAGTATCTAAATGGTAATATTATGCGATTATTGAAATCAATCTGAGTTCCCCGTGTTCTACTTCAGAATGAGCATTCATGGATTTATTTTCACTTTAAGACTAAAATCCTATGCCCTGGGAATAAGCCCCATTGAATTCAGTGAAACATTCCTTCTTCTGAGTACACATATACACAATTGCGGTTGGAGGATTAGAAAGACATGTATATTCACATAACGTATGTGGCTGATAAATCACAATTAGATTAGCTATAGCAACAAAGTGGAGAAATGTGGGGGCTCGCACAAAATCACAGTTAAAGGCAATTTAAATTCACAAAATAAGCAGATTAGGCGTGGCTAAGATATTTAAATAAAAAGTTGATGAATACAGGTTTTCAGCAGCAAATATGCTTAGATCAGGGGTTTGGGCAGTGGTAAATGTCTATGTTAAGAAAAAGGGAGCTGTAGGAGGGTACATATGCTGTTCTATGTGGGAGTGCAAGATGATGCCTGGAAGAGAACAAGAAACTAGGTGAGAGGTTATCATCCAGAGAAAGATAAAAGTCTAGCGAGCCAATCAGAACAGAGACACTGAAATCAGAATGGACATCGTCAAAGGGGATATAAGGCTATGCTCTGAAGGGCAGGGCCAGATTAAGCTGAGGAGGGCCCCTAGGCTGATTCTGAGCCACTCGCCATCCCGTCCCATCCCATGCTCCCCACTTCACCTACCCTTCCGCTCTTTTGCAGCTGCGCGCACTGTGTGCGCAGGTTTGCCATCGATCAAGATGGCGGCCGAGGCTTCAGCCCCTTAGGGAAACCTCGGCCGCCATCTTGATTGATGGCAAACTGCAAAAAACAGCGGAGAAAAAAGGTAAGTGAAACGGGGGGATGGCGGGTGGTTTGGAAGCTCTTGTCCTGCGATCCGTGGCTCCTGTCCTGCTTCCGCGGATTGCGGGCCCCCAAGAGCTCTGGGCCCCTAGGCTTCAGCCTACTAAGTCTAATGGATAATCCGGCCCTGCTGAAGGGAAAAGAGAGTAACACAGGAAGGAAGGGGCAGGAAGAAGAACTGGATCCAGGGTTAGACAGTGCTTTTTTTGTGATGGTACTCACCAAGTATTGGCACCTCTCTTTTTTTGCTGCCCACAGCAGCTATTTTGTTCTGCACCCACAGAACTTTTCTCCAGATATGAGTACTGGCACTTTATTTTTTTACCAACAAAGCACTGGTTAGACGTGTTCCAGGACCACCTGGACCAGGATATTTGAGGCAATCAGAGGTCACCTGTGCTTGCAAGCTAAGAGACCATTATGTGTAAGAACCAATATCTTTGTATGTGCTGGTTATTCTTTTGTCTGGTACAGTAGTTATAGCTTAATGAAACTTTAAAATAAGCTGAATTTGTCTGATCTATCATAGCCTGGATCAGATGGTCTGAAGAATTCCTGTGGACTCCAGAAATGCACAACTTTGAACAGGGTGGTACGATTCCTGCTGAAGGGTGCTGAGGTTACTGTTTGGAGTATCTCACAAAAATTCCTACATGTTGTTAATGTTAATAGAGAAACACATCAGACATTGCAACGGATCATTGTTTTATTTCTTTTTATGAACTTGTTAGGATACCGAGGACAAGGACTAGGCACACATGGCGATGAGGCTGATCACTGTCTCACATAAGTATCCATAACTGAACCAGTTCCAGGAGTAGGGATCATAGCTCAGTGGTAGTGCACATATTTTTCCAGCCTTAATCAGTGGCATATACAGAGAAAAGATCCGATGGACAGGTGATATGAAAGGTATCTGCCTGAGATCCTGGATATCCAGTGCCAGTCAGAGTAGAAATTTCTTGGCTATAGGAACAAATATTCTGATCTGGTATAAGGCAGCATCCTATATACTGTGCATTCAAAAATAGAGATTGGATGGCGCAGTAGCCTGGTTTGCACATAATACTATGTTTTAGTGTTATATGGTTATAGTTAGTGTTACACAGCCCCAGATTGGGATAAGGTCTCTGCTTAAAAGGCTTGTTGAAAGAAGAAGGTGTTCAGTAGGCGCTGAAAAGATAACAGACATGACAATATGTTACTCCTCTTGAGCCTTTTTCCATGGGTCACTTAGATGTGGAGCTGCTTTAGCTACAGTTAGGGCTATACATGGACTGCCCAAACTGATTTGAGGCCTCAATTTATAAATAAAAACAAGGCCTAATTTGGTCTGGATCTATATGTACCCATCCTGATCTGATATTAAAAGTATCCAGAAATCCCGTTAACTTGCATTGCAAAATAAAAAAGGGCCATAACTTTCTTGTTTTTTGACATAGGGACACTCAATTTGGCAATATGGTAACGCCAAAGTAATGGATTAAGCCTGCCAAATTTCAACTGGGTAGCCCCAGGGAATTTCATGCTAGCCATGTCTAAGTTTTAAAATTTAAATGGACATTACTTTCTTGTTTTTTCACACAGGAACATGAAATTTGGAGGCATGGTAGTCTTTATGGACGAGATTAACTTCGCCAAATTTCAGCTGAGTAGCTCCAGGAGATGTCATTTTCCCTCTGTGCGCATTTCAATAAAACCATATGGTGCTGGTGGAATTTATATGGTTGTTTTCAGTGTCTGAGGTTTATTCTTGATGGGAGTGGAAGGGGTCCCGTGAGGTTAGATGTGTGGTGACTGTACCACATCAGAACATCCTTTCAAAGGAAAACAAACACACAATTTAAGTTCTCTTGGGTTTTTTTTAATAGCCTGGGAAGGGAGTTCTATTTGTGGGGAGAGAGAACGTCTTTGTTTCTTTTTCTTTGGGGTTAGGTGATGGGGAGGAGGAGAACAAGTGGCCACTCCCCCAAGTGATCACTTGCCTCCAGACTCCACCACTCCTCTCTTGTCCACCCTCCTCCATGGCTCCAGCAGATAGGAAAGAATAAGTCCTCTGCTCCTGAGCCCAAAAGAGGAGGAGGTGCATGCCACAGTCACCTTCAGGCCAGTGCTCCCGGGTTTCTCCCTGCAGCTCAAGTAGACAGATGGCTTACTCACAGGATTGCCAGGTGTCCAGTTTTCACCCGGAGACTCTGGATTTTGGGGGTCTTCTCAGGGTATCTGGGTGAGTTGGTGTAATATCCGGACTCTCAATTTTAATTGAAATTTTTTTTTCTAGGTGGTCTGATTCACGAGATATACACCAAAATGTCAGCTGCCCCCCCCCGCAATTTCTGTTAAATCAGCTGGTAGCAGGCTGCCCTATCCCCACCCTTTCAGGTTTGTGGCCAATAAGTGAAGTCAGGGCTGTTATTTGTTGACCTCCAGGCAGTGCCTAGGCCACATTACAACACCAGACAATTGTTGTTTTTCCTGCTTCTCTGAAAATCTCATACATTGAATAAGTATATAGCTTTCAGTTTTTTCTCTCTTGTGTACAGGAGTCAAACAAGTTTAATTTTTTCTGGGCTGTGGAAGAGGGCAGTGTTTTGAAAAACTTCCCAATATGAAGCTTTAAGCCAATACTCACCGTTCTGGGTGTAAAGCTGCAATGCTAATCCCACATACCAGGAGTAAACCCCAATGAATTCAGTAGGTCTTACTTTTGAGTAGAAATGGTTAGGATTGTGCTGTAAATTAATAGGACTTTTGAGCGAACATAGCAAAGAATTGTGTTTGTGTTGTAAATCTTTCTCTCCCCCTCCATCCCTATTTTTTAAAGCAATTAGGCAGGGCTTACTTAGGTATCACTGTTCTTATTATGTAGGAAACTAATACTGATTTTTAAAAAAATGTTCTGCAATGACCAATTGGTTTGACAATAAACTATTATATTGGGTGTATGTATTTTACATCTCCTCTCTCTCTCTCTCTCTCTCTCTGTGTGTGTGTGTGTGTGTGTGTGTGTGTGGAGTCTTTCCAACAACCCTGTGAAGTAGGGATGGTGATTGGAAACCAAGGCAGCTCACAATAAGAAGTCCCTTTAAAATCCAATAACTATAAAAACTATAAATAGTTGCAAAACAGCTTAAGGTGGCATGATTCTGAATTTTCGGTTAGGTGAATGAAGTTCCTTATCACTTGAGGATGCAGTTCTCTGCACACTCCCCTGTTTGAGTAAGCCCCATTGAATACATTGGGACTTGCTTCTGAGTAAACAAGCATAGGATTGCACTATAAATATCTTTACAGGTTGTGTAAATAAAAAACATCTTTGACAGTCATTCTTACATAGAGGTTTCTTGATACTATGTACTGATAACTATCTGATTTCACACTATGGTTGTAGATTATTATTTCCTCTACATTTTAAGTGTGCCCTCCTTCCTTGGGGTGGTCATAGTTCCCCTCTGTTGTTTTCATCCTGAGGGGCAGATAGGCTGAGAGATGGTGAGTTGTCCATGGTCACCCAGTACACTTTATAGCTCATTTCGACTTTGAAAAATTAATTAAAACAATTTGCATACAGGCAAAGTTTATTAAGTAGATTCACACAATACTTTTAAACCACATCCAACTGTCATTTAAAGTGCATGACTTCCCCTAAAGAATCCTGGGAAGTGTACTTTCCCCCTCACAGTTATAGTTCTTACCACCCTCAAGAAACTGCAGTTCCCATGATTCTGTGGTGGGATTCATGTGCTTCAAATGTGTGTTTAATGTGCTTTAAATGAATGGTGTGGATCTGGCCTAAGTATGATGTACATTCATTAGTGAATTGAAAAGAACAATTTTAAAAGATACTTTTTTAAACAGGGGAAGGGTTGTAGCTCAGTGGTAGAGTATATGTGTTGCATGTAAAGGTCCAAAATTCAATTTCAGGAAAAGACTATTGCCTGGAATCCTGGAGAGCCAATGCTAGTCCATGTCATCAGAACTGAGCTAGATGGTACCAAATGGCCTGAGTCAGTATAAGTTATATTCCTTTGTTCCTAAAAGTGGGAAGAGACTCAAGGGCCACAGTGACTCCAAAATTTGTTTATGTATTTTATTTACAACATCTATATACCGCTTTATTGTAAAAAAATCTCAAGGTTTACAGAAGGAATTAAAACAATGAAACGATTGGCAAAAACAGTTAAAGACAGGTATTTAAAAACATTCAAAATAATAAAACCAACAGTGAGTTAAAACAGATAAAAAACAGAATAGCTTCTACATGACTGGATAGGTTTGCCTAAACAAAATTTTTTTGAGGAGGTGCTGAAAAGAGTACAATGAAGGCATATGCCTAATGTCAATAGGCAGGGAGTTCCAAAGCGTAGGTGCTGCCGCACTAAAGTACTCATTTCTTAGAAGAGCAGAACAAGTACTATGTGGCACCCATAACATGGAAAGCACACCTTGAACTTGGCCTGGTAGCAAATCAGCAACCAGTACAGATTTAAGAGGAAAGGTATTATGTGCTGATATGGTCTCACTCATGTCAGCATTCATGCCACAGCATTCTGAGCCCCCTGGTCAGGTTGTGTTGCATGGGGATTTCTGTGACCTTGGCTGATTGGCTGCCAGGATTTTTTTAGTTTTGGTTTTTGGTTAGGAATTCTGACTGGTTGTGGGATGCTGAGTTTTCTGCCTTACTCATAGCAATCTTGTTGTGATTGGTATGGTATTTCATTTAGGAAATCATCACTGTCTTTTGTTTTTCTTTTCTATTTGCATTTCATTTACCTTTAACCTCACTCCCTTACATCCATAAAAGCAACAATGGTGGTTCCATACGCTCAGCTCAACGCCCTTAAACCCACTGATGATGCACCTTGTTGCTTGCATGACGGTTTGTTCCCTGCCCAATAGTGGTAAAAGAGTATTCACATATTTGGAAGTGTGGCTGCAATTGTTGTTGTTCCAAAGCTGCTGCCTGTGAAGGTAGACGAATCCATTTGTATTTTCTCTCTCTAAATTATTACTCACTGGAATTGGGTTGGCTGTCAAAGTGACTTTATAGCAGCCCACAGGGTAGGCAGAAAAGGGTAGAGAATCTTCTTACTCTTACTCATTTCTCAGACCTCTTTCTGAAGTGAAGGGTCAAATCCACAAAGAAGGTTGGAGCAGCCATATTAAAAGATAAGGGCAGGGCATTCCAGGCAGGGGGTTGCCAAACGTGCTTGGATACGGATATCTTTGCAGAGGATCTGTAGTCAAGCGTTACCAACAGCACAATCCTAATCATATCTACTCAGAAGTAAGTCCTGTTGAGTTCTATGGAGCTTAGTCCCTTAGTAAGTCCTTTAGAATTGCAGCCTTCAGGGGCATCCATCTTTACTCCTGCTTGCTCCCATCTAACATCTCCACAACACTAGGATTCTTTTTTTCTACAGTGGCCTTCTGGTGACTGCCATGGCCTAAGGGCACTTAAACCCTTCTTGCCAGAAGCAAATAGGCTAGATTAAATGTTCCCTACCCAGGCTCCATCTTTTAGCTAAGATTTCTATCTTAATTTCCAATCAGAGAAATGTTTTTGTTTGATATGTATGCTCCAATCAACTGTGGTTGATGCTTAACGTATCATACTAAACGACATCACTTGGGCTCAGCCGTGTGACATCACTCAGGCCAGCCCCTGTGACATCACTAGGACCCACCCCTGAAATCTCAGGGTTTGAGATGCTTCTGACCTGACAAACCTACTTACTGAAGAGGAAGCATGGTGGCAGCAGCACAAGGTTATGATGGCTGCCAGAGCCTTTCCCCAGTTTTGAATCTCCTCCTCCTCATCCAGCTCTGCCTGTAAGCGCTGAGTAAGGGAAGGAGGAGAATTGGCACCATGGCAACCCAGGTCGAAAGAGGAATGAGTGAGACATTGATGACAGGAAAAGCTCTCTGTAAAACACATCATTACCCCCATACCTTGAGAGATCGAGAGAGGGCATGTAAAATATACTGCAGTCAACCAGAAACATAGGCTTGTGAGAGCTTGCTTTTTAAAATTCTGAATAAGCTTAAGTTGTTAACGAATATCTGGAAATCCATTCTTTGCCCTGTACAAGGTAGATACTGACTCCGCCCCATTCTGTTTCATCACAAATAGTTTCCAAAGAAGCCCGATTTGGTTCATTCTTTGGGCTTTGTCTGAATACGGAGCACAGCCTTAGCTGCAGTTCCTGCTACCTTTCATTGTATTTCCTGAGACCACTGAGTTAGGAAACTAAGTCTACTGCTTGTTTGGCCATGCATCCTCTAGCACCTTGATACTCATTCTGCAAAAATTCAGACTAGTCCCAGCCACCTGTCGGGTATGCTTTAACTTGGATTCCCATATTGAGCAGGGGGCTGGCCCCTTTCAACTCTACTATTCTATGATTCTAATAAGTGTCTTACAAACATTCTTCCTGTGCTCTTGTGTCATGTTCTCAAGCTGACACCAAGACCCAATTATTCATCAAGATTTGCCATGGGATCTTACCAAAAGTAAAATTAAAAAGTGAAATTGGGAGGGTTTTGGTCAAGCTTAAGCACCTGTTTGAATTTTATGTAAAGCCAGGAGAATCTTGAGAAGACTAGGGAAATTTCTCTAGGATGTTTTTCACACATTTTACAATAAAACTTGGGAGGATTCTGTTTCATTGAAATATCCATAGGAATTTGAAGGGTATTAAATACATTTAATAAGAAACAGAAACGAAAACAGAAAGAACTCTTTTTCGGTTTTGTTGCTCCCCTTGTGGTATAAGCCTTTTATTTATTTATTTTATTTAACAAAATTTACATACTATCTGAATGTAAAGATAAGCGTTTTTTTAAAAAACTCCCACCTTAATGACATAACTCGCCAAACCCCCTCCCCTCCTCTGATTTTGTCCATCTTAGAAAACTCAGCAGGAGACATTTCATGTGTCTTCTACACATTCATTCTCTGAGCCCACCAAGTTTGATTTGCTGTGAAATTTTCTATTGAAGAAGTAAAATTTTTAGCAGCTGTGATATTCTGTGGATAGGCTTGAGCCCAGCCTTGATCCTAGCCTTGAACCTAGACAACTTCCATCATGTCAATTGGACTGAAGACTCTGAACCCAAGATATCTTGCATTCCCTTATTTTCCCCTTTCTTTGAAAATTGTTTAAATATAAAAATTTGCCTTGAATATCTGACGTTCAGTTTTCTATTGTAAATTTCTTTGGGTAGCTTCCTAGAGCTGTATCAACTCATTGAAAAGAAAGAGAAAGAGAATATTAATAAAATATCTGCAAGTGTAGCTACTATCAGTTCCACCTTGCAGGTGACCCAAAGACTATTTTTTCAGAATAGTAATGCAATTAAAAATAAAAACAATGAATATACAAAAGGTTCTTATCACAAAATGAAGTAGAAACATTTATTAAAATTTAAACTACGCAGGTGGTATATAGTGGTGTATTTACTTTCCTAAGGTCAAACTGACAAACATAAAGGCCTTTCTTTCGTATTATGTGTGACCTTTTTTGGCTTATTTGGGGTCTTGAAAGAAGCACTGAACTAGATAATTAGCTTGGCAGCATTTCAGAGTGTTGTTTTATGGGCAGAGATAAAGAGTGGCAGAAGGCACCTGTTGGCACACTGCCCCATACCTCATCCTGTTCAGTAAGGAGTTTCTCAGGGAAGGAGGTTTTGAAGTTGAGTCCTTCTGCTTCAAAATAAAGAACGTCTGTTTTCAGTCACAACACTGGGCAATGTGCCTTTAGAAGAAACACAGAGCTATATATCAGTACTTTATGCCACAGCTTGAGGCAATGTACCTTTCATTCATCAGTGGAAGATGCCTTCTTTTCATAGAGAAATATTTAGATTGTTGCCCACACCTCATAAAATTGGAGCCATGGTATAAATCATTTGAGGAAATGATGGTGCTATTAAAGCTTGTATGGTGGTATGCCTTCCAGTGTTCTTTGCTGCCAAAGTGACCTTCATTTACCACATTTGGCCAAGATACAATAGGGCATATGGATGTATTTGAGTTTAATTGAGACTACAGATTAAAAAGGAGCAAAGGATACTCTCTAAAGACTTTGTGCTCAGGATTTCCACTGTGTTCAAATATTTACAGTGCCTAAAAGTGTCACCACAGTGTAAGATTTAATTAGAAACACCTATAGGCAAGTAGAATGGTATGACCACCTAAAGAAGGGACAGAGGTAATCATTCTTAATCTGTGCCAGACGCCTTATTGGATTTCCAAAGGGAGACTTATACTCATGCTTTTTTTTTAGATTTGATGTTGTCATGTCCTCAACAGCATGAACCTTTAAGTTCACCACATATTTGTTACCCTTCTCAAAAATCTTTCTTTTTGTAAATATCCAGAATGATAGCAAATGCCAAACTGGAAAAAAAAATCCCAGCAGTTATATAACTGAACTTTGTGCAGAGCAATCTTATGCACGCCTACTCAGAAGTGAATCCTATTAAATTTAATGAGACTTACCTTTCTGGAAGGTGTGCATAGCATTTCAATCCTCTACCAGCTAATCTGTTGCTACGACTTAGTAGTGATCCTTATTTATTAGGGTGCCCAAAAGAGGACACAGCTCCTGCATCTTTACTAATTGTAGAAAAGATTCCATCCAGTGTAACTTGCATGACAATCCCATACATGTCTACTCAGAAGTAAGTCCTATTGCATTCACTGGGATTTACTCCTAAATAAATAATATAAGACTGCAGTCTTAATTGTTTCTCAAAACAAGGAGTAAAGCAGCCACAATTTTCTTTCTGGGTGCCTGAACACTTGGTTGTTCTCACTAAGGTACAAGTTTGGCTTAGTGTTGCATCTGAACCAGACAAATTTTGTGTTGGTATAACTATGTTATTATCCTATCTGGTGTCTTGTTTTTAAAGCTTTACTTTTGTAAAAAAAAACATTTCTGTTTTATTGCATTGTTTTGCATTTTATTATTTAAAGTTCTGTAAACTGCCTTGAATATTGGACCATGTAAAACTTGGTACAGAAGGACACATTGCATAGAGCATGAGTCCATGGTTGCTGTGGGATTAAGAATTTTGAGCAGGAGAAGGATACTGGAGCCAAAAGGTATGGTTGATTGCTCAAATGGTATTGATGAGCTGGATTTTTCATATGTCTTGGGCCAAAGACTTCATCTTCCTAGTTAAGCATGTGATCTATATCTATGTATTCAACATGAAACAACAGAAATTGCAGCTCAAGTTGGGGACTGAGATAATTCGAGAGATCTGAGCTGCAAGTTCTAGAAGCACTTCTGAGTACTTCCTGCTTCTCTGGATATCTCATATGGGACAGGGAATTTGGCTGTCTAACCTTTGCACCACAACCTGTGTGCAACCTGTATATTTGTAAATAAACTCAAACATTACAAAATACTGTACACCTTCAGTGAACCACTTTCAATGGAAACCAAACTTGGGTAAGCACTGACCTTCTGGCATTTCTCAGCACTTGAGAAAGTTGGGTGAGAGTAACAATATATTGTAACTCTGCAACACAACTGGTCTACAGTGGTATCCTATCCACATTACATTGCTTGAAAAGTGGTTGCACTCTTGGGCTTACCTTTACTACTCTCATGACATGTTAGTAAGAATGAGGTATTCAAATTTTAATGCCTCATATATTTTGTTAGCATCAGCAGTGTACTATGCCACTTTGACCTTTCTGATTGGCTTGCCATTTCAATCCTTCCTTTTTATAGCCTCATTAACCTGTAGGAGAGAGGTAGAATAGCCAGCCAATCAACATACAGCTTAATGAAAAGGTCAACTGAGTCCACTGCATTTAGACTCTTTTACAGAGTCTAGGAAATATAAAAATGTGGCTTTCTTACTCCAGTGACAAAACACTGGGTTATGAACAATGATGAAGATATGAAACAATGATATCAATTCATTCTTCTGAAACCTAGAATAACTCTGATGGAAATGTGAAATATTGTCATAATGAATAACTAAATTACTATTTTAGTGTCCTTTGCATTTTGATTGCTAGTGTACATTTCCACCTGGAGATGTAAAACATAATTGCACCATTCTATTTTGATCTTGTGAAATCATCTGCAAAATTCTATTGTTATGAATGCAAAATTGTATAGTCTGCTAAGGAGGAGACTATGTAAACAAGACAGACCAATTGTTTTTGTGTTTTCTCATACGTAAACTCTGTAATGAACTTATTATTATTATTGCAATTATAAATCACAGCATCGATATTGGTAGCACCAGCTATTAGGTAAATATGTTTTCATATTTTCTCACAAAGCAAAATTAAATTGATAGAGAAAAGACTAGACTAAACATTACCTGATGTTATTTTTTAAAAAAAATGAGAGTAGTCTTAAGCCAGGAAACTTTTGCTGACAATGTCTTGTGATACTTATGGAATATTTTGGAATGTTAATGGAGTGACTTGGCCAAATTCCAATAACAGTAATTACATTCTGTCTGCTGCACCCTGGTTTTCCATCCAGTTTCAGCTGAATAATGAATTATTTTTCCTCCTGTCCTAAATGGTGGCTGAGTGTGTTGCTAATAGCTGTTAAAAGTGTTCCCTGGAGACCACTGCATTCAGCAAGGGTAGAAATGTTGATCACAAATAAAAAATACAGTGAATATGCTTATGCAACACCTTTTCTTTGCTACTTCAGCTTTTCCTTAGTGTTTTCTTTATAGTACCAAATTTTACTTTAGCAGACTGCCAAAGTTTGCTTCTGAAGCATCATTTCCCCCCTAAATAGCCATTTGTCAGAGTACCTAATACTAGCTTGCTAAGGTTGTCTGCAGAATTCTATTTTACAAAAAGAGAAAAGTAGGTATGGTTTTAACATCCATGCGTTCCTTCAGGATTCAATATGATGGCTAAAATATATCATTCTATTCATAATTCTATGGTTTAAACATGAACACACAGTCTGTGTGGCATACTGCTGATCACTAGTCCTTCATCCCTGCTCCAGCTGCACTGCCAGGAAACAAGTTATGGTCTGGCTTAGTGTTATATCTGAACCTGGGCTCAAGGTATGTTTCTTTCCAAACAAACCATTAGCAACCAAGGTTTGTTCTTGGCAACCCAGATGAGCCCTTGTGTTTTCTTGAAGTTTGGGAATCTCACTGGAGGAGTGCAGGCATGGCAGCTACTCAAGCAAGTCAAAAAGGGTATCTCCATAGTGGATGTATTCAGAGGAGGCTTGGAAGTGACTGTAAATCCTTTTACCTCTATATGAAGCTATAATTCTGGATTGCTTGGGCAAAACCCTGCTCCTTACAAAGGAGCATCCCCATGCTGGTTATAAATACTGGGCATGGTTTGAAAGTGAAAAGAAAAAGAAACACTCTAATTTACTCATGGCACAACTTAGTAACCTCCCAGTAGTTCTTATGGGTGCAAAAAAGCCAATGTGCTCTTACACACAGCAGCTTCTTACTTTATTTCAGTGGATCACTCTCATCTCAAGGCAAGTGAATTAATTAAGAAGCCCACTTGCTCAAAAGATCCATTCATACAGTTAAGCCTAAATGTGGGTGTCTGTCCAGGACAGAGGTAGCAAACATGGTGCCATCCATATATTGTGGGATACAACTCCCATCAGTCCCAGCCAGCATGTCTAATGATCACGGATGATGAGAGTTGAAGCTGGCAACATATGGAGGGCACCACGTTGGGTACCCCTGGTCAAGGATTTTCCAGTCTTGCTATTTTATCTTAACAAATGAATAAGAAGAAGGAAATGGGAGGGGGAGAGAGAGGGAAAGACCAGGGCAATAAGAATGGATGTATATACTGTATAAACCTGTAGAACCTATATTCTGTTCCAAAAGCCATGGGATGAATTACCATGGGTTACAAAGCAAATATAAAATGTTTGGTTAAAATCCAGTTAAAACAGTTAAAAACATTGGTAGCCTTCCCATTTCTTTCCCAAGTGCATTTCCGAGAAAGGGCTTACCGCAAGAGTGTAGTGCTAGATTTTTTTTTTCACCACCAAATATCTGGCTTGGTTCATACTGCAATGGCATGTGGGGCTAGCAAGTTCACAGTTAAGCAATGTTCACATGCAATTGTTGTCTTCTTGCAGTGCGGGGAGGGGCTTATCCTTTGCAGCTGAATAATCACAGCAGAACC
This sequence comes from Rhineura floridana, assembly GCF_030035675.1. Lineage (NCBI taxonomy): Eukaryota > Metazoa > Chordata > Lepidosauria > Squamata > Rhineuridae > Rhineura > Rhineura floridana. The sequence continues at coordinate 115,020,639 of NC_084484.1, read as the reverse complement.
ATTTTAGGCCTTTGTGATGCTGCAGTGGCTACATAGAGTCATAGAACTGAAAGGGACCTTGGAGTGATCTGATTCAATCTACCCTCCCTCCAAAGCTCAACACAGGTTCTGTAATGGAGGATGCAACTAACACCCCCCCCGGCAGATGGCTATCTAGCCTCTGCTTAAAGATCTCCAACAAAGTAGAGCCCACAACCTCCCAAGGCAACCTGTTCCAATGTTGAACTGCAAATAATAATAATAATAATAATAATAATAATAATAATAATAATAATAATAATAATAATAATAATAACTGTTAGGATGTTTTTCCTAACGTTGTAGCTGAAATCTACTTTCCTGCAATTTCCACCCTTTCATTCTAGTCCTGCACTCTGTGGAAATGTGGCTTCTCATAAATTGTACCTCCCACAGGGCCAGTCAGGGGAGGGAAAGGAGGGCCATTTGGCCTGGGCCTTGAGCTCAGAGAAAGTCTTAAATTTAAACACTTGTTAATTTTTTGCATTTTCTAAGTTTCCATATATTTTTGTATTTATGCGCATAGAACCAAAATGTGACACATTCTGTCAGCTTAGAGTTGCAAGTTTAAGCAAACAATTCTTTTTCTCTGTGTGTCTTGTCATTTATTATTATCAATATCATCATCATAATTATTGCTAGTGGTCTCAAAAGCTGTAAATGGCACAGGCCTCTCTGAACCGCTGAGAAAGCCTGTCTCTATATGAACTGAACCTAGCATTAGCTCTTAAATGGGGACTACCATGAATGTAAATTATGATGAAATGCTTCTTATGAGGTTGAACAATTTTTACTGTTGAGTGGCTCTCTTATTTGTTTATAAAAGGACAAGATTACAATAAATGAATATGCAAATGCACATATTTTTGTCTCTAGGTTTTAAAAGGAATGTCCATGAAATTTTTCTTTTTAATAACATCTAGAACTGTTTGTGATATTTCATAGACTGTTTTTAGAAGTAGGGAAAGGTTTTTTTCATATTCTGTTTCTAACAATGGTCTTTTCATAGAACAGAATCATGTGTTTTGTTTGCAGCAAATACTTTTCCTATACTACAGAAAGGAAAGTTGTGTAAACATGACATTATCAATTATCTCTTCAAGGGCCTCCAAATGACAGTATGGAAAATGCCATTCTGTAGATGGATTTTTCCTGTATTAATTAAAATGGAAATTATTTTAGTTTTGCTCAATTACCTGAATATATCTTGCAAACACTAATTTGATGGTGTAATTGCAACTTTCTGTGTAACAGTAAATAATATGGGTTGTAAAAATAACAAAGGAAAATGTTTTGGCAATTAACAGGAAGAAGAAACTATAGTTTTCTCTCTCTGTCTCTCAAACATTATTGTGGCATTCCTCTCTATTATGCAAATTGGCCCTCTCACTTTATCCAAGTTTAAAAAAACAACAGCCTGGAACTTGATTGTGAAAAAGCAGATAATCTTACTTCTAGCAATGATTCATGAAGACATGGTAAGAGGAACCTGATACCATACCATTACCTACTTGCTGGTTGGAAGCAGAAAGACTAGTTTTGCCTGTTTGAATCTGACTAGACAAAAATAGATTCTTTTTTTTAAAAATTGTGTTTGAGAGAGCTTTGGGCTTCAGGTGTGGTATTATGGCTTTAGGGAAATAATTATCCTTTGGGGCAAGGTAGCACTTCCTGCCTATCTGCCTACTTGCTTCTTACCTGCTCAACCTATATATCTGTGAATAAACACATATTGCAAACCAGATGCTTCTTTGGGATAATTTTTTGGGGGAGGGGGTACAAAAATTACATGCAATATCAGTCAAATAGAAAAGTGCACGTGTTGTTGCTTTTTTGTCACTCCCTACTTGAGTTGCAGTAAGGGAATACATAAAAAATCCATACGCACTGTGAAGAAACTGTAACATTGCAAGGAGAAAATTACATATAATAATATAGTTATAGAAATGATTTGGTTTGTAAATAGTTAATTGAATAAGGAGAAAAGACTGGTGGTTTACTTCTAATGCAAGTCTGGAAGATACAGCGTATGGGGGTTCTTCAGTTGGCAGTCTACAAAGGAAGAGCTCAACTGATACAAGACACGTAGTTACCTTTTTAGTAACTCTGAGATTTTCCACTATGACATTTGGCAGTAGAACCCAGCTTTTATATGGGTGTGGAGAATCCAAAAGGTTAAGCCGTGATAGGTGCAGTGTTCTTCAACCTTGGGTCCCCAGATGTTGTTGGACTACAATTTCCATCATTCCTAGCCAACTTATCCAATGGTCAGGATGATGGGAGCTGTCCCAAGTTGACTGAAAGTTGAAGAACACTGCAGTTTAGTGAACATTCTGTTTAAATTCATTAGTCCTTAGTAGGGATGGAAAGATCTGTCAATTTCAGTTATCTCAATTTTTCATTTTCCAATCTTAAATTGTTCTCCATGTTTCTGCAGCAATTTGCGTGTCTTTTTTAAAAAAAACTTCATAAAAATTATCCAGCATTTTAGTGCAAATTTCTCCTAATAAACACATTTTTGTAGCAGGTTTTGACTACTGTACACATTTTGCATGCAATTTCTTGTCATATAATGCATTTTTGCATGCTTTTTTCACTCATATATTCATTTTTATACACATTCCCTTAATATATGCATTGTTGTTAACATTGATTTGTTGCCCAATTGCACTGCAAAATTTAAAATTTCAAAGGATGGCTGTGTTTCAGTTCTCATATTGTTTTGGAAAGTGCAAATTTGATTAATTCAGCTTGAAATGCAAACCGAATCAAGTTTCTCGCCCATCTCTAGTCCTTAGTTACAGGACATTGAGATGAAGAACTTTCAGAGAGAACTTTGTAATGGTTTCTGACTGAAGATAACAAAAAGGTAGGCAAAGTGCTATTTGGAAAAGACTGTAAGAAAAGCTGGCTGCAGAAAGATTGAGGAAGAGACTTAGAAAGGCTGCTGATGAGCCTGAAGAGAGTCCAAAGTTGATAGCAGCTGCTATTGCCGTAGGAAGCAGCCAGAAGCCACAGTGGAGCTGAGAGCTGGGAGATCCTTGTGGCAGCTTCCATACTTGACATACAACCTACAAGGATATATGGAGATTTAAAAATCTGCCGCCTATTAGGCCAGAGATCATCGGTATATGTAGGGAAACTGTAATATTGGAAACTTAGTTACATTTGTGACTATTGTTCTAAGAAACCTGATTTGTGAATGGTTAACTGCATGAGAGAAAAAGATTGGCAGTTTATTATAACTTATTCCTGTGAGATACAAAGTATAAGAGTTCTTGACTTGGCAGTTTGCCAAGAAATTAGTCTAATGCAGTTATGAAAGGGATGACTATGAGTCTTGTGATGACTTCTGTAATGTCAGTTCAGACCAGTTCTTTTATGGGTCAGTGGAATTGAAAAGGTCAAGTTGTGATGGGTCCTTTAGTGGACATTCCATTTGAACCCATTGGTCCTCCTTAGTTAAAGATTTATGGAATACTGGATTACAGGACATACCATTTTGATTGGGGCCAGGTTTCTGACTGGAGGGTTTAAAACACTAGACCCAACACAAGAGTTGGAGTCTAGGGTGGAAAGACTGAATGAAACTGAAGATGACATTAAGCGATGCGGAAGAAAGTCTGAGAGAGGTGGGAACTGGACTAGGAGCAGCAACAACAGACAGAGGCAGCAGCTGAAGCCAGAGGAAAACTGAGCTGAGAGTTCTCAGTGGCAGCTGGCAGCTCTTCAAAGAACAAGTCAGAACACTAGGGCTCAAATGTCAGAGCTGAGAAGGGCTGCAGGGAAAGACAGACTCTAGCAACAGTCCTCCAGATGAGCTGAAATTAGATTGTCAGCAGTTTGCAGTTATCCACAAGAGGCTGTGATTTCCTGACTTGAAGGAAAACTTCAGGTGAAGCCCTGTCACTGTGTGAAGCCTCCCACCACACTGTCCATGGTACTGTACAGAGTGCAGGGTTCCCGCCCAGACAAACTTAAAATAGTCAACACAGGGAAACAGAAGAAGAGGAGACGGGGCAAACAAGGAAGCAATATGGACTTGTTTCAGTTATATGTGCTTAGGCTTGGTCACAGGCTGAGATTGGCTGTTGCTTTCTGGGCCCAAATTAAGGTGCTGTTCCTTAACTTTAAAGCCCTAAATTGCCTGGAACCTGGGTAATTTAAGTACCACTTTCACCCATCTGTTTCATCCAATATTTGAGGTCCTGCACCATGCTCCCATGCTAACAGAAGCATGGTGGGTGTCCATGAGGAGCAGTGCACTTTCAGTAGAGGTACAACTCAATGGAATAGCCTTCCCAGAGAAACGTTTCCTGGTCTCAAAGCTGAATGTTTTCAGATGCCTGAAAAAGAATCGCCCCTGCCTTTTTCAGGCACCTGAGAAATACCACTCTTCCTACTTCTCCCTTTTCCTTGAGAAAAAAGTATGCCAAATTTTATTTAAAAACTCAGTAATGCATTTGAGAATCCAATGTGCTCATTGAGAGTGTTTGTGCAAAATAAATTTTATATATTTGACTGTTTTGTATAATAAAGGCTGAACACAGGATTTGAGTTTTCTGTCACAGAATATAATTTTTGCCAGAGATAAATGTTGAAGCTATCCACTTTACAGAATAATCTGTTTGACCATTCAGATCAGGAACATCTGAAAAGCAATTTTATCTGGATTTAATTGTCTAATTCTCAAATCACTTTCCCCTAAGAATTTGTGACAGTGTTTTTTTTTAACAAGAGTTCATCTTTATTCTTTTGTAGATGATGGCATAGATAAATCTGTAAGCCCTCTGACACTGAAATAATGTCTTTCATAGTGTGAAGAGATGGAAAGAGTTATTTCTTTAAATCTACGGCCTTGTTATCAGAGAGTCCCAGTCATTTTCTGTAATGAAACTTTTTTAAAAAGTTCTCCTTTCATTATTCCTTTAAAGACTTTTTCCTGAACTCAAATTAATTATACTTGCAAAGCTCAGTGATGGGTCTATCAGAAAATAGTAACATTCACATTTTCCTTCTATTGACTCCAAGCCTATCAATGCCCAAATGGGCACAATATACTAAAACCTCCAAATAATGTGCACAACAATAATAACGTGCACAACAATTAGTCATGCAAGGAATCTGAAGTGTTTTACAATTCACTCATATCTACCATAATTATTTACAACAGAAAACATAACGAAAATGTATTCAGCAAAAATTTATTCAGCAAAAATGTATCCCCTCTAGGATGCACACCTTAACATGGTGAGGGGGTTTGAGAGTATTGAAGAAGAGAGTATCAAAGAAGCTGAGACAAATGCTATCAGGAGTCTAGACGAAGAGGCTAGACTCCTACCTGGGGCACCCAAGGTGGGTCAAAGCTGACACACCAGACTAAGATGCATCCAGACTCAGAGGAAGGCAATGGTAAACCACCTCTGAATACCTTTTACCATGAAAACCCTAGGAACAGAGTATCCAAAATGCAACACAACATAGTGCTGGAAGATGAGACCCCCCAGGTCAGATAGCACTCATCGAATTACTGGGGAAGAACAACGGACAAGTACGAGTAGCACTGTGACTAATGACACAACTGGGTAAAAGCTGAAAGGAAACCCAAAGGCTGAAGCGCACAGATGTGAAAGGAGAGTTCCTGCCAAACTAATCTCATCTCATTTTTTGATCGGGTAACCTCCCTTGTAGACTGTGAGAATGCTGTGGACATAAGACTGTGGACTTCTGCAAAGCTTTCAAAAACGTGCCCCATGATATTCTGATTAGCAAGCTAGCTAAATGGGGGCTGGATGGAACAACTATTAGATGGATCCACAATTGGCTCCAGAATCATACTCAAAGAGTGCTTATCAATGGTTCCTTCTCAAACTGGGTGGAAGTAATGAGTGGGGTACCACAGGGCTCGGTCCTGGGCCCAGTGCTCTTTAACATTTTTAATAATGACTTGGATGAGGAGGTACAAAGCATGCTTATCAAATTTGCAGATGATACAAAGTTGGGGGGCATAGCTAATACCATGGAAGACAGAAATAAAATTCAAAGGGACCTTGATAGGCTGGAGCATTGGGCTGAAAACAACAGAATTAAATTCAACAGGGATAAATGCAAAGTTCTACACTTAGGAAAAAGAAACCAAATGCACAGTTATAAGATGGGGGATACTTGGCTCAGCAGTACGACATGTGAGAAAGATCCTGGAATTGTCGATGATCACAAGCTGAATATGAGCCAACAGTGTGATGTGGCTGCAAAAAACGTAAATGCTATATTAGGCTGCATTAACAGAAGTATAGTTTCCAAATCGCGTGAAGTACTAGTTTCCCTCTATTCAGCACTGGTTAGGCCTCATCTTGAATACTGCATCCAGTTCTGGTCTCCGCACTTCAAGAAGGATGCAGAAAAACTGGAACAGGTTCAGAGGAGGGCAACAAAGATGATCAGGGGACTGGAAACAAAGCTCTATGAGGAGAGACTGAAAGAACTGGGCATGTTTAGCCTGGAAAAGAGAAGACTGAGGGGAGATATGATAGCACTCTTCAAGTACATGACAGGTTGTCACATAGAGGAGGGCCGGGATCTCTTCTCGATCGTCCCAGAGTGCAGGACACGGAATGATGGGCTCAAGTTGCAGGAAGCCAGATTTTGAGTGGACATCAGGAAAAACTTCCTAACTGTTAGAGCCATATGACAATGGAACCAATTACCTAGAGAGGTAGTGGGCTCTCCAACACTGGAGGCATTCAAGAGGCAGCTGTCAGGAATGCTTTGATTTGGATTCCTGCATTGAGCAGCGGGTTGGACTCGATGGCCTTGTAGGCCCCTTCCAATTCTATGAGTCTGGAGTTGTACAATATACACAATAGGAACATGGAATGTGCAAAGCATGAACCAGGAAAAGTTAGAAATTATCAAGCAAGAAATGGGATGCATCAACATTACAATACTTGGTGTGAGTGAATTAAAATGGATGGGAATTTGACACTTTCAATCAGGCAACTACAAAATATTTTATGCAGGAAATGAGAAATTAAGAAGAAATGGGGTTGCTTTAATAGTGATGTGGCAAAAGCAATTAGGAGCTATAATGCAAAGACTGAGCGAGTGATATCAATGAGACTTAACAGGAAACCTATCAACATAACCATCATAGTCTATGCAATGGCAAACACAGAAGAAGAGGAAATGGAGAGATGCAGAAGTACAGGAATTGATCACACACCAAAACAGGATGCTCTGATAATCATGGGGGACTGGAATGCAAAAGTAGGGAACAGGGAAGAACGAAATTGTGGGGAAATGGGGCTTAGGAGATACAAATGAAGCAGGAGAAAGTCTTATTGAATTCTATGAAGCCAATAATTTGTTTCTTGCAAACACATTTTTTGAGCAACCAAAAAGAATGTACACATGGACATCACCAAATGGTCAATATAGGAATCAAATTGATTATATAATTGGAAGCAGAAGATGGAGAAGTTCCATACTTTCTGCGAAAACAAGACCAGGAGCAGATTGCGGTCCAGATCATGAACTGGTAATATTGAAAATCAGAGTAAAGCCAAAGAAGAACAACAAAGCAAACATAATGCCAAAATACAATCTAAATAACATCCCAGAAGAATATAAAGATCAAATAAGGAATAGCTTTGAGGCTTTAAACCTAGCTAATAGAGAACCAGAAGAACAATGGATTGAAGTCAGAGACATTATCAGGGAAGAATGCAAAAAGACAAATACCTCTAGTTAAAAAGGGAGAAAGACCTCAATGGATGACTGAAGAAACTCTTAAAATGGTTAAAGAAAGAAGGAAAGCAAAGGCAAAAGGAGAGAGAAACACAGTTAGAACCCTAAATGCAAAAATACAGCATCTAGTACATAGGGACAAAGAGAACTATTACAATAGTTATTGTATAGAAATATACAAGAGGTACTGGAGATCATATTGCAAACATACATTGTATAATGGAACGGACCAAGGAATTTCAGAAGAAAATCACCCTGTGTTTTATAGATTACAGCAAAGCCTTTGATTGTGTTGATCATGAAAAACTATGGAATGCTTTAAAAGAAATGGGGGTGCCACAGCATCTAATTGTCCTGATGCGTCACCTATATTTTGGACAAGAGGCTACTGTAAGGACAGAATATGGAGAAACCGATTGGTTCCCCATTGGAAAGGGTGTGAGACAAGTGTATTTTATCACCCCATTTGTTTAATCTATAAGCAGAACATATCATACGGAAAGCAGGATTGGACCAAGATGAAGGAGGTATGAAAACTGGAGGGAGAAATATCAATAATGTAATAATCTGTTGTCATGATGATAATCCATCCAGAGAATCTAACATAAGTAGGTCCATTGTTATGGTAGACACAGGAGCCAATACTTCTCCTCTGAGCACACTCAGATGTTTTCTCAAAGGCCATACCTCCAAACAGCTCAAAGCACACACTTTGTAGCCATCCAGGGGAAGTGTGTGGTTGTATTAAGTAGAACTTACTTTTGAGTAATGTATGGTTATTTTAGCATAAACCCAGGCTAGAAATTGTGACAGCAGTGGTCCCTTCTGAACCAAAGAAAAAAACTGAGTTAGGTGCTAAGTACCCACTATTTCTTTGCAAAGGTGGATAGAGAGAGAATGAGAACAGGTGGGAGCTGCACAACTTTTCTTCCAGCAAAGAAGCAACTGATAACAAAGACCCCTACCGAACAGGGTAAAACACGTTTCAGTTTAGTTAGTTGCTAAGCATTTAGTGCTTAAGTGTCCACAGTATCTTGCAAGGGAGGAGGATGTAACAAAAACCAAGACAACTTGGCCATGTCTCCGCAACCTTTTTGCCACACCTCTTTAACTTCTTCGAGTCCACTGATCACCACTGGTACTGTGTTTTGGTAACTAAGAACAGAACAGTTTGCATCTCATTGCTTTCCTCATTATTATATCATTTAATGTTATCTCTGCACTAAGCAGAATTTTGCTCAATGAGCAGAAGAATGGCCCATCCTTCCTGCATGCTCTCCTCCCCTGGCACCAATTTAAACACATTGCCCAAACTGAAGAGATAGAAGGGTACAGATCACCTGTTTCAAAACCTGCAACTACCTAGTGGATAGGAACACATGGCTGTACATAGGTAACTATGTTGATCAGTCTTTTAATTTTCTTTTTTATTCTTATGTGGTAATATTTAACTATGAGACTACACATGACACTCTATTTCTGTCTAAGGGCAACATATTGCAAACGACACCTGTGGAGCAATCAGATAAAAAGGTAAAGGTGTCCCCGCACTTATAGTGCGAGTCGTTTCCAACTCTTAGGGTGACGTCTTGCGACATTTACTAGGCAGACCGTATATATGGGGTATATATGGGGATTGCCAGTTCCTTCCCCGGCCTTTCTTTATCCCCCCAGCATATGCCGGGTACTCATTTTACTGACCATGGATGGATAAGGTGGGTGAGAAACCAGTGCAGGGCCAATCTGGATTGGTGAGAAACAAGTGCAGGGCATTCTATCAGTATGAACTCCCGCAGGTGTGTTTCTGTGTTAAAAAGCATAAATAACAAATCATATAGTTTGGTCTTTACTTATACTTTAAAATATATTCAGTCAACCCATCTGAAAGCAAACTTTGTTGGAGATAAATTGAGGGCTGAAAGAAACTTTGAAGATTGAGGGAAAGAAAGGATAAGCCTGAAACTCTGTAGAGTTGTTGTCAAGGGATGTAAGTATAGCTAATAGTGTAGCTGATATAACTGAAACGGCTTAAGACCTGTGGGCTCTCTAAGTCTTAAACAGACGCATATTCTTTGTGAATTAGTCTCTGCAGTTCTTACTTTCTCTGCTTTAGGCTATTGAGGAGATATGGAAAAACACCTGCAGTTCCTGCAAACAAGATTGCAGCACCTCACAGTATGACATGGCAGGCAAGAACTTCTCTCAACCCTCCTCTCCTCCCTTTTCCATCCTATTGTTTTCTCCCCCTGAACTTCAGGAGAAATTAGGAATTTCTCTGCCTTCCCTATTGTCTTTCTATGTGTGCTGGTATATTACTACTGCTGTTTATTAACTCTTGAGTACGTCCAAAGTCTGATTTTCTAGGGCAGGCTTGAAATGACAAAGCATTTTCACTTACAACCAAATGGATTGTTTCAATTCAGCAAAATAAATAAGAATGCTGTCTTGCAAAAAACCAAGGCTGTTTTATTCGAAAGCAGACACAAAAGCTTAAAAGGTGTTCCATGCAGTAATTTTTTTGGGGGGGGGGATAGGAAGGGCAAGCATAGAATTGCATGGTTAATCATAAGTCCCATTGAGTTTAATGGTAATGACTCCCAAGTAAACATGCTGATGACTTAGTGAAACAAAGTTGGGGGGATTTCATTAAACTGTATCTCCTTGGGTTACCCTAGGCTTCTTCCGGGAGGAAGGGTGGGATAGATGTTTAATACTACCACTAATAATAGTAGTAGAACAAAGTTTTGGTCATAATTATCTGGCCATAAGAGTATCCATGATGCGTAAAGTATTATGAAGGTAAAGGTAAACTGGAAATAATAACTGCCTTTGCCAGTTCCCTTATTCCTATGCACTTTAGCAAAAGTAATATAATTGCAAGGCAGCCCATAGTGGCTTCTTTAGGAACTTATTGTGCCAATACTCAGAATAGAGAGATGAAACACTTGTCACTGAATTACCGAGGTCAAAAACCTTACTAACTTCAGACATTTATTAACTTCAAACATAACAGTGACCTGCAATATCAAAGTTACAGGTGTTATAATACTGCAGGAGCCACCTTGTTGCTATCATCCCTGCCTTAAGTTAGGGCAAGTCTGACCTGATCCTGAGTTGAAGGGAGTTTATTGCCTACTTTCTTGTTATCTGGCAATACTTGTAGACGTATTGTGAGAGGCCTTTCTCTGTTCCCCAGAGCCCCAAAACCATACAAGTATGAGTCAGGTTAGCCTGAAAGGGGTTCTTTTTCTTATGTCCCAAAGTTGTGAGTTGTAGGTCTCCATGCTCATTTATGTTCTTACCTGTAACTGTTCCTATCCTGCAGAGTCCTGCTGTTGTGATCAACCTGACTCTGTTTACTAGATGACCCCTGCATTAATTGTTATGAACCATCCCAGTAGAATATTTAGACTCTAAATATTTCAATCCTCATTTGCTTTTCTCAAATACATGTTGGAGTATGGGATCATATTAAAAGTTCAGCCATTGAAAAAAAATACAGATAGGTTTTGTGAGGTTGTTATACTATAAAGCCTTTCTGAATTTTCAAGAACAAGAAAATTACCAACCAGCATAGGTTGCAATTATACTTACTTGGGAGAAAGCCCCACTGAATTCCATAGGACTTACTTCTGAATAGATATGGTTAGGATTGCACCGTAACATACACAAAATTGCTGATTTTATAAGAATATATACAGAACTATATATACAGATGGACACACATAAAGATTATGAAGAATTCAACTGATAAGCATTTGTAGCATAACTGCATTATAAACAAAGAGCACTATTATCTAGGCAAATTATATTGTTAACTTATTTCTAATGCTTCCTACCCCACCAAGTGGACTGATGGTGTTACTTTTTATCATTTTGCAATGTGCACACTTCCAAAAAGGATAGAGAAATACCAGAGGTTTCCATAGCAACAAAAGCTAATTCTTTCCAAATTTAGATATGAGCTTTAGCGCTGAATCCCATACAAGCTTCATTTTATTATACAGCCATGAGAGTGGTTGTATACTATAGTCAGCATGGATTTTTTGCATTCCGCAATGTTAAATTAAAGCTATCACCCATGCCATTCTGATCCTTCCCATAAGCTCATTTCAAAACAAAACCTTACAAAACCTATAGTCCTGAACTCAGAAATGCTTGCTTAACAACCTTCTAAATTTTCATGGCGATACACAAAACAGTCAGAGAGTAGAGAGTTCAAAGTGTAAAAAGAGAGAGAGAAAAACCAGATCCCTTTTGGACATTTTTCTGTCAGAGTTCTCATAATCTGTTGAAATTCATTAAAAATCAGCCATGTTCACAGAGTATCTGTAGTTCTATTACTGACCTTGCCCCATACTCTGACCTTCATCTTCTGCAGTTTAAAAGTTAAAAAAATGCCTGGCTGATTGTTCATTTAAGAAATTTTGCATTGAACCGAATGATAGTGTTGGCCATGCTCAGTAAGAACCAACTGTCAGTGTTCTAAAAGCCAGACTCCCAGGTGCTGGGCTTGCCTAATCAGGGAGCCACATCTACACCAGACTTTGATTTCATGTGAGACATTCATGGCTTCCCCCAGACAATTCTGGGAAGTGTAGTTTGTGAAGGGGGCTGAGAGGAGACTCCTATTCCCCTGAGAGATCTCCAGTGGCCAGAGTGGTTTAAAAGTCAGCTGCTCTGATTGAAGCTCTGTGAGAGGAATAGGGCATCTCCTAGCAACTCTCAGCACCCTTCACTAACTACACTTTCCAGGAGTTTTTGGGAGAAGCCATGACTGCCTAAAGTGAAATAACAGTCTGGTGTGGATGTGGCCAGAGACAGCTTTGGTTTAAATTTGGGTGGGAGGCTACATGTGTCTGCTGTAGAATAAAAAGGTAGGGGAAACCCTGAAAAAGAATGATACTGTTCACAATGTTTTCCTTTCCCCCTGTGCCCTGTGTCCACCCACCCAATCTTCTCCCCTTTCCCCCCTCCCTTTCTTGCCCTCCTCCTCCCCTCTCCCCTCCCCCAGGTCAGTTTCAACTATCCTAAGCATGATTGCACAGGAGCATGCAAATGTTCAAACCTGCCATCCCTCTTGCCCCTCCCCTCCCTCTTCCTTCACCCCTCCCTTCTCCTCCCCATCCCCTTCCAATCCCCTTCTTCCCATTCCTGTTCCTTCTCCTCCCTCCTCTTCCTTCCACCCTCTCCTCCTTCTCCCCAATGGTGAGTTTTACCTATCCTAGGACTACAACTTGGGAGACCAGGGTTCAAATCCCCACACAGCCATGAAGGTCAGTGGGTGACCTTGGACCAGTCACTGCCTCTCAACCTCACAGGAAGGCAATGGTAAACCACCTCTGAATACCACTTACCATGAAGCCCCTATTCATTTGCATTTGAACATAATAGTTTAGTGCTATAAGAATGAACCGCTGGCTCTAATACTCTACTGCCTCCCCTTCATCTCCTGAAGTATGGCCACAAGGCCATAAGGATCTGCTTTCATTTTTGACAAACCCTAGTTTGTCATTTCATCCAAATTAAGAATTGCAATTCGTTTAACTATGGTTAATCTGAAGAAGCTAGGACTTTGCCTTGTTTGGACAAACCATAATTCAAATTAATCACAGTTCTCAGTTTTGATAAAACATCAAACTGAAGTTAGCTGAATAATTTCTAGTTGATCTCAAATGTTCAGTTCCTGGATAACCTTCAATATGTAGTAGTCTTTCAGCTCCAGGTTTTTCTGGTCATTTAGATTCAATTCGGTCTTGCTTCAGGTCTGGTTTAGAAATGGAAGCTGACTTGATCACCCTGACTGATGACCTATGCTGAGAACTAGATGGGGGGGGTAAGCCCATGTTGGGTCTACTGGACCTCTCAGCAGCCTTTAATAGTACTGGCCATTATATTATTCTGGATCACCTAGCAGAGATGGTGTTATAGTGATTCCAGTCCTACCCACCTAGAGGGGCAATTCTGGAAGTTGATATCATGGGTCTCCTGCTTGACACCTTGGCCATTGGCCTCTAGTGTCTCAGCTTGTTACATATACTGTTAACAACTACATGAAGTCACTAGAAGAGGTAGTCTATGGATTTGGAGTGTGATGTTCTCAAAATGAAAATGACACTCAGCTTTGTTTTTCCTTCCCATATCAATCGAGGGAGGTTATTAGATTCTAACCCAGTGCCTGTGAGCAGTAATGGACAGACGTGGTTCTGATCAGCAGGGCTACTGATTCAGGAATAGGAATTCAACCTAGGAGTGGGAATTCGGTTGCACATCCCTTAAAAACATAGGTTCATGGTCTGGGGATATTTTTGGACCGAGTTCTGACCCTGGATGTTCTTAGTATATACTGATTCAGACCAATGGTCTATCTTGCTTAGTATTGTCTACATTGAGTGGCAGTGGTTCTACAGGGTTTTAGGCAGGAGTTGTGCCCTACCCTGTCTGGACATATCAGGGACTGAACCTAGGACCTTGGGAATGCAAAGCATGTGTTCTGCTTCTGAACTATGGACCTTCTCTAGATTATTATTGTGGATACATCGCTTTGCCCAGCTGATGCTGATACATCAGTAACATCCATTCCTAGACACTGCAGATCTGGCCCCAGTAACACATGCCTTAGTTACATCACATCTGAACTACTGCAATGTGCTCTATATAAGGCTACCTCTGAAAGTGTTGGGAATCTATGTTTGTCAGACTGTAGCAACCAGATTGTTAACCGGGGCTCCTTATTGGGATCTTGTTGAAACAGTTATACTGGCTTCCAGTTTGTTTTTTGGGCCCAGATAAAAGTACTGGAAATAACTCTTACAGCTCTTAGTGTCAGAACACCTGAATGACTCCCTTCTCCAGTATGAATCTGTTCACTCATTAAAAACAAGACTAGAGGCCTTCTTATGTGTTCCAACTGTTTTTGAAGTCCATGTGGCTGTGGCCAGGAAGAGTGCATTTCCATGGTTGCTCCAAGGCTGTGAAACTTGCTCCCAAGGGAAGTTAGTCTTGTCTCCTTCCTTATGACAGTCTGGTGGATGGCAAAAACTTTCCTTTTTAGAAGGACCTTTGGCCTACAACTGGTTTTAATGTGTGGCTGAGATGTTTATACGCTAATGTGATGAGGTGCTAGTTGTAGTAATTGTTTTCTTTTTTGTTGAAATAAAACAATGTTTCAGGTTTGTTAATTGGATTTGTAATGTTTTATTGTTTTAATAGTGATGTAGCTTGGATTATTTTTAGGAAAAAGAAAGTATGTATAAATAAATAAATACATACATAAATAAAATAACATAAATTGGAAGACAGTTTTTGGAAAGCAGGGAAACTTTTCCAAACATTTACTAAGAAAGCCTATGACTACAGAGAAAATTGTAAATTAAGCTGAGAAAAGTTTGTATCACTACTCCAAGGTAAACTTTCAGTCAGGGACATTTATGTTCTAAAATGGACATGGACAACAGCTTTTGGAAGTACTCATCTTAGGAGAGAAATTTATTCTATTACGAATTTTGATTCAATATCATTTTAAGATAAATCATAATTATTATTAATTGGATTATAAAATTCCTAATCCAGGTAACTGAATTCTGTTCCATTGACCCCCTTCCCCCCCAAAAAAAGTCTATAAGAAGTCTGTAATGGGAGCCAACTCCATGTGGGATGACATTATGCCCCAGGCAGCAAAAATGCCCTTCACCAATTTAGAGTAAAAAGGACCATGACATATGTCCCAACATTTTTAAATGATACATTACAGAACTGTTTCAGACACTAATAATGGTAGACTATGCCAAGGGGAAAGTTCCCATCATAGATAATAAGGACATTTCTGAAACCAGCAATTAGTAGGAGTAATTTCTAGTAGGAGTAAAGAATGTAAAGTGTTTCTAAATGGGCTTCTCTCTCTCTCTTCTTTTGTAGGATTAATGCTGATGGAACTGCACTTATCCTCTGCATACCTTGGGTGATGTTTGTTAGAGGAAGGGGTTATCATGTCAATTGTCCTTTACTCCCAAACTCTAATTATCATAGAAAAATCTAACATCAGTCATCAAAGACTTTGTAAGGCTTTAATTAAGTGAGCCTGCTTCAGACTATTTAACATTTAAAAATATATCTGCATGCTTCATACTATATATGTATCCTATAAGTGTAAGGAGAATCCAAAAGTTAGTTACAAAGATATCTAATATAGCTGATGTAGTGTTTTGGTAGGGAAACTATTTTCACATTTTTCTCAAGAGCAAAGGCCACAGAACAGTGCGTAACATTTTCATAAATCGGATTCCTAGACAGCATAAACAAGTTTTTTTTGTTTAAGAGATTCATGCTGGGGTGGGAGAGGGAATTACAAAGAATTTTATTTTATTTCTAGTTTTCTTTTACTTTGTTTATATAATGTTTTATATTGTTTGCGCAATACACACTTGCTGTATTTTAAATATTGTGGTTTTATCATGTTGTACACCGCCCTGGGAGCTGCTAGCTATAGGGCGGTTTAGAAATGCAACTAAATAATAAATAAATAAATAATAAAACACATTTTAGCAGCACCACAACAATATACTGCCTACATTATATATACTGAAGAATACCAAATAGTTTATTTTATTTAATACATTTCTACTCCACCTTCCATGGCACATTGACCCCTCATATGTATTTTCCTTTCCATAACTCTAAAGATTGGCTAACTATGTAAAGCCGCTGGGAGAGATCATCAGGAGATTTGGGCTGCAGTGTCACCAATATGCGGATGACACTCAGCTCTATCTCTCATTTAAATCTTCACCAGAGAGGGCTGTGGAGACCATGTCCAAGTGCCTGGAATCCGTGAGTGGATGGATGGGCAGGAACAGGTTGAAGTTGAACCCTGATAAGACCGAGGTACTACTTGTGGGAGACAAGGGAGGGTTAGGAGATGTTGACCTGGTGTTTGGTGGGGTGAAGTTGCCCCTACAGGACCAGGTCCGCAGCCTCGGGGTTGTTCTTGATTCCAAGCTGTCCATGGAGGCTCAGATTTCGTCTGTGAGCCGGGCAGCTTGGTATCAATTACACCTTATATGTAGGCTGCAACCCTACCTCCCTGTTCAACAGCTCCCGCTCGTGGTGCATGCCCTGGTCACCTCTCGATTGGACTACTGTAATGCGCTCTACGTGGGGTTACCCTTGAAAACGACCCGGAAATTACAGCTTATACAGAATGCGGCGGCGCGCTTACTTACCAACAGCCGCCGACGGGATCACATCACACCAGTGTTGTTTGACCTACACTGGCTGCCTGTTGTTTTCCGGGCCCGATTCAAGGTGTTGGTTTTAACCTTTAAAACCCTGTACGGTTTCGGCCCAGCTTACCTGAAAGAGCGCGTCCACCGCCACCAATTATGCCGCCCAACTAGATCAGCCACACAAGGCCTTCTCTCAATCCCTCCAACCAAAACAGCTAGGTTGGTGGGTACTAGGGAGAAGGCCTTTTCTGTGGTGGCCCCCACTCTCTGGAACTCCCTCCCATATGATCTTCGACATGCCCCTTCCCTAGATGTATTCCGCAAGGCCCTGAAGACGTGGCTATTCCAGCAAGCCTTTGAGGACATTGGGTAAATCACCATGATTCTGTCATTTATCGTATGTTGTTATTATAATTGCTTTTATATGTATTGATGACTGTCCAGTATTTTACCTATTGTTATTAATGTGATTACATCTGTTATTGTATTTTATCTCTTTTAATGTACGTCGCCTATAGTGGCTAATTGCCAGATAGGCGACAAACAAATTAAATATTATTATCATTATTATTATTATTCATGAAATCAGTGGAAGATCTAACCTGTCCACATTAGTTTAGATGTTTCCGACAATATAGTTATCTACAGGGCTGTGCCATTTTTAAAAGAATGCTTGAGGCTCCATTAACTTGCAGAATGGGATACTGAAGGGCCACTATGGTATACCAACCCAGTCTTCCCAAAACTGAATATAGTAAGATGTTGATAGAACTAAACTATTTCCAATTCCATTACACTTCCCTTTGGAATTCAATATAATCTATCTTTGATGTTCTCTCCATGTTAGAGATGAGCTAACATCGCTCTAATTACCTCAGGTTTTTGTACACATTACTTTTGAGTATTCACAGAACCAGAAGGTATGCTCACAAGACCCCAATGGTCTCTTTCTCTGGTTGACAGATGAAGGGAAGAGAAAAAAGGTGCTTGCAAAATAGGCAGAGTTTACCATTGATGGGAGGGAGCCCACCTACTACTAGCCAAGCAGGCCTCTGTTCTGCCTCCCCAGCTGCTGACATTGAAAAGATGTTTCTAAGCATACTCAGAAACATCTTTTCCTGCTAGGAAACGGCCATTTCCACTTCTGCAGCGGGGCAGACAAGACAGAGGCCTGCCCAGCAAGTAAAATGGGGTAATTTATACTGTCAGTTATTCCCCCACTTCACAAGCAGAGGGATCTGTCTGTCCTTTCCCACCTTACTTTCCTTTAGTGTGCGAAGGAGAGATAAACTGGCAGGGCAAGACTAATGGGTGTAGCCTAGAGCGAGCCTCATTTCAAATTTCACTGCAACTACGGATTTGCTATGGTGCTGCGAGCCCTAGTGTGGGAGTTTGGGGAAAGGCCTTCAGACCCAATCATTGAGTCATTTGGAATAAGCTTTAAAAGGATTCAATTTCTAATATCTTTGCTGGGGGAAGTCTTACAAGAGTTTTTCCTGATCTGTGTTAGAGGAAAGTCTCACATTAATGCTTGCCAAACACAAGAACCATTGCTATTTGGGGAAGGGGTGATACTTTAGGGTCCTAACAAAACCTTGGCTGACCAGATTAGATTACATTAAATTTCCACATGGGATCACCTTTATTGGACAACCTATCCACTTTAGGATTAAGTTCATGAATGTTTCACTCACATCTTTCTGAGTCTGGCTCTTAGCCCAGGCAGGATTCTCAAAGTCTTAAAGGTTTCTTCAATTAGTGTGTCAGTTCATTACTCTTATTGGTGCAATGTCATATATTATCATTATATTAGTGGCAGAGGGGAGGGTTGCCATGAAGAGCAAATTCTTGCTAATTTTAGTTGGGTCAATGGCATCATGTCTACGGAAACAGTTGTAAATGTAATACATAAATGTGTTATCTATGATACTCCCTTGAGAGCCCAGGGGCTGCCAACTGCTGACTCCTAAAATACCACCTGCATTCTCCTCTAATTTCATTCGCAGCCTATGGACTTCCTAAATTCCTCCATTCTCCATTTAAACTTGTTAATTATACCTACGTTTTCTTTCATTCTTATACTTCCCACTCAAACATCTCCATTTTACCCGTTACTCCCATAACCTTTAATTCACTTTATTTCTGCTATACAGCAAACTGTTATTAGAACTATCATTAGAACTGAATTTGCTACTACACAACTTTACTCATCAAATGAGGGATGCGTAATGTTTCTTTCCCTCGCTAAATGGTTTCATGCTCAGGAGGTGAAAACATGATCGAAAGTGAACATAGTAAGATGTTGACAGAACTAAGCTATGTCTGCTGATGGTCAAAAACCAAAGGTATAATCATAGCATGAATCAGCAAGAAGCTATTCTGAATGTTGACTGTGAGTGTATGTGTAATTGTTTCCCATAAAACATCCCAAAGTGACCTAACATTTAAAAACAGTTTAGTTCTCTTGTAATGTTATATTTCCTTTATTTTAGAGTGCATAAGCATAAACAAGCTTACTTGCAACAGAACCTGACTGAATTTTTCACATAGTAATAATGCCTCAATGAATTAAACTGCACTTTATTTCTCCTTCATTGTTGCACTCCTTTTAATGCACACAAATGTAGTGACTATTAACACCTAGCTAGCTATCCAAGTTTACTGATGTTCTAATTATGCCAGCATGAATTAAATATGAAATGGCTCAAATTATGTTGATAATGACTTTAGGGTTACTGTTACCAATGGGAAAGAAATTAGGCCACACATGTGGGTCACTATGATCCCACCTTACCTAAAAAGGTTGGACTTCCTTAGTCTCCTTTCAAGTATGTCATCATTTATATTCCAATGTAGTTCTGTTTTCATATCATATCCTAGAGCATACTAGACTGATAGGATTCCATTTTGCCATTTGGATATTTGTATCTGATGTACAGATATATGCAATATTAACCTACTACTCATAATACATAACAAAAATAATTGATGTGACCTCACCAAGAAAATACCTTTTTAAAACTTTGTCTGAGGCATCTTGTAACATAGGTATACAGCGGAGAACATTCTCAGTAGGTTCAGATAATAGATTTTTGGTTTCAGATTCAGAGGCTAAATTATTACTATGGGCTATGGAAGAGTCTTCTCCCGGGTCACATTGGTTGGGGGTCCAAAAAGATTTACATCTTCTTTTGAAGCAGATGTCCCGGTTTAGTTCCTTTTTTCTCTGAATAATGTATGTCTTGTCTTATGGAGTTAGGAGCTGAACAAAAAATACCTAATTATTTAATTGCCTTGAACGAAGAGTAGAGTGTCAACAAGCATTGATCCATCACTTATATGGCAGATAGCTGTTTCAGACCATGTGTTCTCCTCTGGTGCTTCAGGGAGGGCCTTGGTTGCCCTGATGGATAACCTTTATCGGGAGGACAGGGGAAGTGTGACCTTGTTATTCTTACTTGATCTCCCAGCGGCTTTTGATACCATTGACCATGGAATCCTTCTGGGCCGACTTGGTGAGATGGGTATTAGAGGCACTGTTTTACAGTGGTTCCGATCCTATCTCCAGGTCGCTCTCAGAGAATAGCATTGGGTGACTGTCTTTCAGCCCCCTGGCAGCTGTGTTGTGGGGTGCCGCATCTATATGAAGCCCTTGGGAACAGTCATCTGGAGATTTGGTTTGTGGTGTCAGCAGTATGCTGACAATACCCAGCTCTATTTCTCTGTAACATCTGAATCGGGAGAGGCCGTGCAAGCCCTTGACTGCTGCCTTGATTTGGTGGTGGGCTGGATGAGGGCCAATAAACTGAGCCTGAATCCTAGCAAGACGGAGGCACTGTGGGTTGGTGATTCCCGAGTTCGGATAATTGATCAGTTGCCTGCGTTGGATGGGGTCGTACTCCCTCTGAAAGAGCAGGTCCATAGCCTGGGGGTGCTCCTGGATCCATATTTGTCGCTAGAGGCCCAGGTGACCTCAGTGGCTAGGAATGCCTTTTACCAGCTTTGGCAGGTAAGACAGCTGCAGCCGTTTCTGGACTGGGATAGCCTGACCACTGTTGTCCATGCACTGGTAAACTCCAGGTTGGATTACTGTAATGTGCTCTATGTGGGCTGCCCTTGAGGTTGGTCCGGAAGCTGCAGCTGGTGCAAAATGCAGCAACAAGACTGCTCACTGGGGCAGGGTATTGCCAACATGTCACCCCGCTACTGAAAGAACTGCACTGTCTGCCCATTTGCTACCGGGCCAAGTTTAAGGTTCTAGTTTTGGTGTACAAAGCCCTATATAGCTTGGGACGAGGATACCTGAAAGACCATCTTACCCTTTATATACCTAGTTGATCACTGTGCTCTGCAGGTGAGGGGTGTGACGCGTCCTTCCCTGGCTCTCCCTGTCAGGTTCCTACCTGCTCGTGGTTACTGCCTGTCTCTAGGCACCACCAGGGACTCCACCAGTCCGGACCGCACTCTCTTATGGTTTACCTATCCGCTCTAGCACAGATCTCAACAGATCCCCCTGCTAGGCAACCACCAGTAACATCCCAATACTAGTATTCCCAGAGACTCTGAATACTGGTATTGTTATTCTCTTCACCGCTGCCACCATTTGTTACAGTTCCCCTTCAGCCTTGGTCATTACCTTACCCTCCCTTCTGGTCTGTGAAACCCCAGCCAAGGATCAGGCCTTTGGTAAACCAAATTAAGTATTTATTAAAGATAACAAAGCTAACAAGATTAACAAGATTTCTTCTTAAGGCACATAAGCATATGGTTTTACTCAATACTAATCCGAACTCCACCTCCCTCCTGGTAAACAACTCTCTAAACCCCACCAAGCAATCCACTCTTTCTCTTCTCCCCCCCCAGATTCCATTCTCACTCTTCCTTTTCTACGTTCAGCCATTTTAAACACTCAGCCAATCATCTCGCATTCTACTGCCCATTCACTCCCCCTCCTCTTTCACTCCACTTACCATGTATCTTCTAAAACAACAACACTTACCATATATACATTAATATAGGAACATCACAAGGGGCTCCTGCAGATACCATCTTATCAGGAGGTCCGTTCCACACAATATAGGAAATGGACCTTTAGTGTGGCGGCACCTATCCTGTGGAATTTCCTCCCCTTGAATATTAGGCAAGCATCATCTCTGTTATCTTTTCGGCACCTTTTGAAGACTTTCCTCTTTCAACAAGCCTTTTAAGTTGAGACCTATCCCAGTCTGTGTCTATGTTGGAATTGCTTTCTAATATGTTTTTTAAAAAAACAATATGTTTTTAACAATGTTTTAAAAGTTTTTTTTTTAAATGTTTTTAAAGTTGTTTTGTCTTGGTGTATTTTAGGGTCTGTTTTTATGATGTTTTGATGTGTTTTTAGCGCTTTGTTTGCCACCCTGGGCTCCTGCTGGGAGGAAGGGTGGGATAGAAATCAAACAATTAATTAATTAATTAATTAAATAAATAAATAATGAGAGGTAGAAGAGGAAGCAGTGGAAAAACAGAATTCCAGTATGAGAAACTGTATAACAAATTGGCCCTGTTCAGATTACCAAGTTTAGTGCTAGATCAAGGATGGGGAAATTGTGGCCCTACAGATGTTGTCATCTGAACATAAGAAGAGGCCTGCTGGATCATAGCAAAGGCCTATTTAGTCCAGCATTCTGTTCTTACAGAGGCCAACCAGATACCCATAGGAAGACCATATGTTCTTATGTTCTTAAATAGAACATGAGTGCATAGCACTCTCCTGGCAAGTGGTATTCAGAGAAGTATACTGGCCCTTTTGCTGGAGGTAATATAGCCATCATCCCCTCAACCCTGACCATTGACCATGCTGGCTGGGGCTGATGGATTTGAAGCCCAACAGGAGCTGGAGGGTCACAGGTTTCCCATTCCTGTGCTGCATGAACCACCCTGCTTGAGTTTTGGGTTTCAGCACTCCCCCTCCTCTTCCCTCTCTTCCGCGGCACACGGCAAAGGAGAAGACTGAAAGCATTTGCTCTTTCCTTTAAACTAACTTTAATTTGTCATTATGTCCAAACCAGGACCTGTGGATAGTTTAACGTATGATGTATTGGTACAAACTTGGATCAGAAACCACAGTTTGATCTTGGCTTGTTTCACTGAACCATAGCAATTTAAAGAATTGCAGGTCTTTGTTTGGATATAATGACAAATTATTGTTAGTTTAAACCTGGATGTAGATGCTTCCAGCTTTTCTTTTCCAATACATACTGAAGGAATGCTAAGCTATAGTTCAGTGTTATGTCCAAACGAGGCCAATATGACAAAATGATCTCGTGGTGAAAAAATGTTAACAGTAAATTAAGTAAATCTCACTGGTGTCAATGGGGCTCAATTCCTAAGAAGAGTTTTGAGGCCATAGCTGGAATGTAGCGTATACAAGGAGCTACTATAAGTTTATGTATGTTTTTATGCATTTTTTAAAAATGGCACACAACCAGCTGAAGTTTAGAACATGTAGACAATTCTAAACCTGTAGTACAGGAGAGCAATTGTTGAGCACCTGACTAATGGTAGTTCAAATGGTAATGCCAGAAAGTTTCACATAAACAATGGCCAACTCAAATATTGCATGTATTATATTGCTAATTCACAAGGCAGTTTATTTTTCTCTTCCCATATACAGTCCTAGTAAGCCCCTGCATATATGGCACTATGGGAGAGTGTTCAATGCAAGGGATTATTTTCTGTCAGTATGTAAAGTGTCTCCTATAATTAAGCAGCAACTTTTCTTTGATAGAATGCCAAGAAAATAATAACTTTGTCAGAGCAAAAAAATGTGAAAAGTCTGACAAAGAGAGACATTTATCTGTTTCACAGGTCCTGTGGTGATTAGCTTGGCCCTAATTAATGATGGCTTTCTAAAGTGAGAGATAATTGCTGACACACGTAATGCAGAGAGTTCAATAGCTAAAATGAGCAATAATGAATATACACTTTGAAGTATGCCTGATAGAGTGGTTAGATTACAAAAAGTTAAAGTAGTACCTTGAGCAGACATGATAAATGACAATCTTCTACTGTCCCTCTCTTTCCATTGGTGTTTAAGGATTATGGCTTTTAATAGTTTGGAGCTGAATCTTTGACTCTTAAAATTTGAGATTTATGATGACTGAGAAATGTCCATATTAAGAAGGTAAAATGAAGATTCAGATTACATCCATTTATGATCATTATAATTAATAGCAGAATCTTCACTTGTAACAAATTCAGTAGAGGTCAATGTGTTGCTATGGTAATGTCTTAGCCAAGCAATTTTACCCATTTTCCAGTCTGCTGCTCTTTTGCATAACTGCAAGTGATAAAATGTTTTAATTGCAATATTTGGAAGTGATGCAACATCTGGGATCCAGATTTGCATATAAAGGAAAAAGATTAATGGAGTTATTAACATATTAGTGTAAAACTTGATGTAATGAATTTAGTTACTGAAAACTAAAATTTGAATGATAACTTTTTGCATGTTAGAAAGATAAAGAGGAGGAGGAGCATACTAAAATGCCCACATTTATTGAAGGAAACTTGCAGCTACATTTTCTTTTCAGTGACAAGTAACTTCATTTGTATTACGTGGAAAGTATGTATGTGGCATATCAATTAAGTTAACTGAACAAATAGACAGAGGATGCCTATAAATTAGTGGACTTATGTTAAAGGCTAAACTTCTGTTCTATAGTTTAACTGTTCATTAACAGACCAGTTATCAAGTCAGGAAGATTTCACATACAGTTGTGGGATCTATTTTTAATATATATTTTTTACTTTTTAAACCACTTTGAATCTTTTTTAATGTAAGTGGTATAGAAATATTATTAAATGAAATAGATGAGTCCATAAACACTGGTGGTAGATCAGGATGGGTGGTCTATCACTATGAAGGAAAGCAAACATTTAAAAACTAATAAAGTAACTGTGGCAAAAATGTAATAACTCTGTATAGTCAGCATATCTATTTCTAGTTCAGTGCAGAATTGAAATCCACTGCGTATTAAGCTGTTATTGTGGCTCATAATTATGTTAGTGAGATCTGTGCTTTCAACAGAGATCAAGGCTATCCTGATGAAGGAAATTCAGTGCTACACTGTGGAGTAATGAGTCCTCGTGACCTCTTCATTCCCTTAACGGCCAGCTCATTAAGTTTATATATTTAAAATATTTTAGTACACTCTAGATTGCAAGGCAATCACAGGCTGGGGTACAGTAAAATAAATTTAAACCAGAAATATCGACAATATAAAAATAGGAGCAAAAAAACTGCAGTACAATCAATCGGAACAATAAATAATGCCAAAATCCAGATAAGGCATTAGTATCTTATAAAGGTCTGTTAAGCTGGCACCAAAACTCATAAAAGTCAGTGCCAGCTATATCACAGAGGACAGCTGTTCTATAGTTGGCACGACACTCTGGAGGACATTTCCCTGATTGACACATAGCAGATCTCCATTGGCTGCAAGACCACCAAAGGGCCTGCACCACTGATCTCAACACATGGAGAGGTGATATGGGAAGATGCTCCTTCAAATATATAGGCCCCAAATTATTTACTTTTTTATAAGTTATTACTAGTACTTTGAATTTGGTTCAATAGCAAATTGGCAGGAAGCACAGTTCTTTCAGGAGTGGTGTGATCGGCAGAACCACTCAACAGCTGAGCTGCCACATTTTGCACTAACTTCAGCTTCTGAACTATCTGCAAGGGCAGCCTCAAAGATGGCTAGCATATAGATCATTGGGAGCTTAAGAGCATATGGGTCATTGTGGCAAGGCTGCTTCTGTGCAGGAACAGGCATAGGTGGTAAAGTTTTCAGAGCAGGTAAAAAGTACTCCTTGCTGCTGAAGCTATTTGTGTCTCCAGCGACAGTGCTGGATCTAGGAGTACTCCCAGACTATGTGCCTACTCTTTCGAAGAGAGTGCAGCCCCATCCAGAACAGACCATCTTCCTAGGCATGGGAACCACAAACCCACAGGACCTCTAGTTGTTGTGATTCATTCTGTTAGAGAATGATCATGAAGTGTTCATAACTTTTTTGTAAAAGTTCTTGCAGGAGCCTTCAGTCCCCGGTGTGGTCTATGATTTACTTCAATACTACCCACACCCTCTTCAGGTGTTCTGTTCTCATGTAAAAGCAATATGTGAACAAGGATGAGTACACTAAGCAACCCCTATGCCCATCCATATTACCCTCTGCTAGTTAGAGATGAGCCTCTGAAGTAGGGAGCTCCTATAGTTATGGAGGCTCTCAACATGATTTAGAGGAGTCAGCCGGCATTGGCTAAATGGCAGATTTCTCCACATTCTAAATGCAGCTATTTACTTAATCAAAAATAATTGACTATTATATGTTTATTCAGAAAATTTATTTTTTTATTATTTTATTATTTATCCAATTTATATCCCGCCCTTCCTCACAAAGGAGCCCAGAGCAGCAAACACATCAATAACAATATCATTAAAACTATTCCAAAAACAGTTTTTAAAAAATCAGATTTTCTCAGCCAATGATTTAGGGGTTTGCAGGAACAGTATTTTTCAGCCATCAAATGCCTGGGTAAACAGAAATGTTTTTAAATTCTTAAAGTTAATAAAGAGGCAGACAGATGCACCTCACTAGGGAGGGCATTCCAGAAATGGGGAATCACCACTGAGAAAGCCTGTCAGGAGTCAATGCCAACCAGCCAGGCCCCAATGGCAGCAACAGGAACAAGGCCTTACCTACCAATCATAATGTCTGAGATGGTTTATATTAAAGAAGCCACTCTTTTAGATACTTATATCCCAATGCATTTAGGGCTTTGTATGCTAGTATTAACACCTTGAATTGGGCCCAGTAGTTTACTGGCAGCCAGTACAGTGCTTTCAGGTCCCATTGGGCTGCCCCACTCACCAGCCTAGCAGCTGCATTCTGCACTAGCTGCAGCCTCTGGACCTTCATCTGCTGTGCATTACAGACACCCAGAGGGTGGACAACTGAGGCCAGGTTTTTCCTGATAAGAGCCCAAATACCATCCCACCATTTCTTACTTTTTCTTTTAAGGAAACAGTTGTATAGAGCTTTAAGAGAAACATATTCTGCTTGACTACTCAAGTATTTTGGAGAGGTTTCAAAAGGTTATGATAGAAATCTTCTGTATGAAACCTAGTATCCTGAACTCATAAGTTTTAATAGTGCGTTCATAGGGGAAAAAAATTTTTTTTAAAGTCTGACAAAGGGTGGGTAGCATATGGTAGCCCCCAGGGCTGTTAAATGAAGCCTTTATATTATTGTCATAAATCCTAAAAATCTCAGTTTCTTCCTTTATAGTTGTGGTAAAACATGAAACTTGAAGCCATGATGGAAGCATGCCCTAAAACTCTGAAACAAAAAGACAAGAAGAGAACTTCCAGCTTTTGAAGTTTCCAAATCAATGTGTTTCTAAGCTCATTTCTTGATGTCAGCAGGCGGATCCATGCTTTTGAAGTTTTGAGGTCAGAAATACCAGGGTATGTGGTAATTCCAGTTTGTTGAAAGACCCACGCTAGTAAACTGCATTCTGTAGATCTTGAATTAAATGCAGAAAGTTCTAAAGAACTTTCAGAAATGTTTTGTATGAGAAGAACTATAAAAAAAAATACACAGGACATTTGTATTTCATAAAAGGCAATCAAAAGGAAAAGCCACAAACATTTCTTGTTCACAACACTAATTACGATCCTCAATCTGACTGATTTTAATAAAGCATTTGGCAAAGTTTAAGGCATAACTCCTACAGTTAGCTCCCAACAATAAATTATTCTGGTAGACGTTTAAATTAAAAAAACTAATCCAGATGAAGTCTTAATTCCACAAAATATGTCAGTAGGCTAAAATAGCAGCATCAGGCAGAAGTAAAATGAGCATAGGTTCCGTCTTAGCAAACAAGAATGTTGCCCACAATTTTGTGTAGCTTAGATGAAAAGAATGTTGTAATACACGCTACCTCACAAGATCTACTGAACTTTTGTTCATAAAAATGGAACCAGAAGTTACAGATAAACCTGAAGAGGCCTATGTTAAAATAAACTTCTTCAATAGGTTCTAAGCACTATGTCTGACATTTTGATCCAAAGAAATGGAATTGCTTCCACTATCATTCACATGTTTCAAACTATCTTGTTAGAATGTCAACAGGCTGTGTGATTCACTTCTAAAAATCAACTAACATTATTTATTTATTAGATTTATATCCCACCCTTCCTTATCAGCGGATAGAAATATTTGAATCTGTTGTGTCTTGTTAGAAAGACCTACTTAATTTGTGCAGATTGCAGTGCATTATTTCTGAATATCCATTTTAAAATTTCTGTGAGAAACCCCTATATTCTGATATAGACCAACAGCACCATTTAGAACCACTGGGATTCTGAATCCCTGTTGAGAACTCCTAAACAGACAAAAATATGTTGTTTTTTATTTCCAATCTACTGTCCCAGTTTAATGCCTTTATGTGTTACAATAGCCCAGTTGGTCTGAACTGACTAGTTATTTTGCCAAGGATAGTTCACAAAGTTCTGTAGGTGTCGAGCCTCTGCTCTCTCTCGACGAGCAGGGAGGGGGAAGGCATGAATTGCAGGTGCCTCCACGGCGCGGAAGGTCCAGCTGTTGTTGTGTCTTTTCCAGTCTTGGAGGAAGGGAGTGTGTTAGATGCTCCACCAATTCCCACGGGTGAACCCTCCCCCTTTCAAGATAGTGCTCAGCCTCCAAACGCCCTCTTGGAGCCGTTAGGGGAGGATTCCGAAAGAGCAGTAACTCCTCCTTTGCCAAGCTGTGAAAGAGCAGTAACTCCCCCTTTGTCCACCCATAACTTAGAGATGTCTGAGGCTTCCCCACCTTCTACTTCCCTGTCTGTTGATAAGGACCCTGTTTTGTCAGATGAGCCCTTGGAAGTTCGCCCCCCTTCACCTCGCTCTCGACGGTGGGAAAAGCGTACTGGTCAGAGGGTGGGGGTACGAAGGAGTGACAGATTGCGCTCCAAAACTTCCCCTATATAAGTCTGCTGAGTTGGGAGGGGGGTGTTGTGTCAACTCTCTTTTACGTTGCAGAGCAGGTCTAAAGTGTTGTTAGGGAATTATAGTGAGTTATTGTAGGAACTCTATGAAGTGCACTGCTTTTGATGTATCCATTACTCTAATATAACAAGATTTACTTGCACCAACGTCTCAGCCTCTTGGGTCCGACTCTGGACGGGACAGTAGGATTTGATGTATTCTAGGTTTTGGGAGAATAAACCAAAGTGACTTTTAAATTCCTCTCCCCACAGAGATGGGCAAGAGAAAGAAGTCCTCATCTATGTGTCTTAGACCCACCCATCTCCCACAGCTCTACCGTTCAGGGTTGTCAGGAGGCTCAGACTGACTAATTGAAAGCTGTCAGAATTCTACTTAGGGGAAAACACTTTCAAAATGTGGTCCACCAGTGGTCCTTAGTCCATCACAAGTTCTCACTGGCTAGCTCACTGACAAACTTAGCAGTGATAGTAGCAACAGGGGGATCTTTGAAGTGTCAGAGAGCAGGCAAGTAGGATTCTGGAGGTCCACCTTTTCAGCCTATGGAAACACCAGCCTCTTATCCTTCTTGTGACTTCTGTAAAGGTGTAGACAGGAAAGGCTCTCCTGTTACTATTTCCAGTTTACATCAGGGAAATTGCAATTTAAGAAGGAAGAATTTTTTTTCCAGGGCTGGCCCTCACATTAGGCAGAGTGAGACCATCACCTCAGGCAGCAGATGCTGGGGAACAGAGCTGTATATGTTGCACAGCCTGTGCTGGGCCCTAAACTTGCATTGTGCCTCAGGTATGGTGGAGGGTGCTATTATTGTCAGTGTTGTAATGAGATTCAGCTGTGAGTCCAGGGAGCCTCTCTACGTGGGACGAGGAAGGGCTGCCATCTTGCTTTTTACCTCAAGCAGCAAATGCCCTGGACCAGCTCTCCTTCTCGTGGTTTCCATAATTCTATATAGAGCAAGAAACAGTAAAACAGGAAATCAGAAAGGCCTGGAAAGTAACAAAAGAATGTCACAGGAAAGCTGGGCTGCTTGGCAGCAAGTAGACAGAGAAAAAGAAATAAGAATTCCAACTAGCTTTTGAAGGATCCCAATTTCTCTTAAGAATTGAGCACAATAAGATCTATGATCATCTTGTGTCTTAGCATATGCATTGGTTGCCTGGAGTGCCACTGTGCTGTTCTGTTGCTACAGAAAATGAAAGTAGGTCAAGTGGGTTGGTACGGTTACACCACTGACCTACTTTGCCACTTTCCTTTTACTGACAGAAACTGGTAGCAGAGAAATGTGCAGTGAATTACTGAAGGAAACTGGAATTTCAGCGCAGATCCAGTTATTGACCCCAGGTTTTTCAGACTGCATATGAGCCACTAGCCTCTGTAAAAATATATTATTATGAGTATGTAATGCAACTGTTTCCATTTTTACACAGGATCTCTTATGCATAATAAGATCAGACATCTGAAATACCAGTTCAGATCATTCCAGTATCCCTACAAACAGCATGCAAGCTTTGGAGTTCTGCAGAACTCTTAATCAGGCTGTATGTCTATCTGATGGTGAAGTGGGATTCTGAACTGGAGGAAGAGGATATTATAACATCTGAAGATGATACTTGATTCTCTGAGGAAACAGTTCCTCCCCAGCTATGCAATTTGCCTTATATTGACCTTTCTTTTTTTAACCTAGCACTCCATCTAAAATTAATCTCTCCTTCTGTTCATGCAAGGACTATCTAGTTTCTCTGTTTTCCTGTTATCAACCTACAAAAATAGATAGGAGAACAGCCATTGTATGGTGTGTTTCTGCTTCCTAAGAGGCCTTGGTGCAGCCTGCTGCCTGAACAGCACCTAATACAGCCTCATTCCATCATAACACTCACTCCATCTTAAGACTCTTACCAAATGTAGACAGAGATGGTTTCACTTTTCTTTTTTCTTTTTAATTTTGTTTAGTTCACTATGATTGCACATGATTTTGTAGCATTTTGATTCATCAGACTTGTTGCACTAAGATGGATTTTTGTATAATCTTCTGTGCATATAAATATGAGGACAGATACTATAAAATCTGGTCTCTCAATCGGGTACTAAAACATCATGTCTGTAGAATGATGTGTGGGCAAATAGACTCTTAGGTCTCATTCACAGACTCATTTTATTTGATTTAAAAATAATTTTAGCCAATTTGCCACAGCTCAAGGTAGTGTAGCGACTATTAAATCAGAAAAAGTATAATAAAGCAAACAAAGAAGAATAAAGCAAGAAAAAAACAATCTAGCTAGCCAATTAAAGAGAATTAAAATAAATGACATGAGGAAGGGAAAATGTCCATCTCATTGTGGAAAGTGTTGCACAGCCGTGGAGCAACTGGTGTAAAGGTCCCATTTCAAGCAGCCACAGCTCTTATTTAGTCAGAGTAGAATCATAGAGCTGGAAGGGGCCATCAAGTCCAATCCCCTGCTCAGTGCAGTAGGTATGAAAAGCAGGGTCTCATTAAACAACAAAAGCAAGCATGACAGGTAATCTAAGGAGAGGAACACTTGGTATATGTGGAGCCCAATCAAAGACAGGCTTTAACACTGACACTTTGAATTGAGCCAGTGCACACCGGTAGCCAGTGCAGTTTTGTTCACATCTCCCAGAATGCATTTGAAGATGCTCTATTAGTTGAAGCTTCTGAGGACCAAACTACATGTGATGCTAAATGTATCACTTGGAATTGTATGATGGATTTTTAAACTGTTCACCCTGTTCTTATTACAAATGCAAGATGAGTCTAAGTATAAAGACATTTCAAAATTCTTACTAAAAAGTATTACTGAATTTGACTGAAGAAAATAAAATCTTGAAACAGTGGAGAAATTAGCATTCAAAATAATCCCAGTTTTGTGCTTTTACATGTCAAAGATAAGCCACAAACCTACCTTCCTATACACTTAAATTGTGACACAACAAAATATCTCCCATATGTTTAGCCAAGTACAGAGATTCTGGAAAGCCTTTTTGCTTCTTTTTCTTCCAGGATGAAAGTGGCTCTGTTGAAACCATTCATCTAGTTAAGAAACAATTTGATGCTAACTCTTCTGCTTGTCAGATTTCTTACCTTCAGTGAGCTGTGAACAGCCTCATCATGCTCTGCCTGTGGTGTTTGATTTTCTTTCCCCCCATTTTACTCTCTTTCAGAATTGTTATGCATGCAGTAGAAAATGGTGAGAAGAATTTCATGAGCTTCAACTAAACAAGGTACCCTCTAGTTTAGCTTAACATCTGAATAATTATGATGTTCAATTTAAAAAAGCCCAGAAAATTAAGTTGTTTTCTGTCTTTGGAGTTAGCTAAATACATATAAACAGAGCACAATTAGTTCACATGGGTTCATTTTTGAATTGTTGCAATTTAATGTGAATTTTCCTTAATATGATTATACCTTGTCTATGGACAATGTATAAACATAGGCAATATTGTTATCTACTTCTACAGAAAGGACTTTGGTAACATACTTTCAAGGATCTAAATGTAAGCAAAACCCTGATAGATCACACCGAGTTCAGAGTCCTGTTTCTCCCAGTGGTGAAACAGATGCTTGTGAGAAGCCCACAAGTATGAATGAAACAAAATAGCTGTTCCCCACCATTGCTCACCCAACAACTATAATTCAGTAGCATACTTAGAAATATGAATGATTCAGTGGTATATAAATATCTTAAATAAATAAATGCTATCTGTGGATGTCCCACTTAGCTATTGTGGCTAATAGCCACTAATAAACCTCTTATCCAGAATTTTGCTAATTCCCTTTTAAAGTTATTTCTTAGCAGCTTTTTGTAGAAATAATTAGAAGGCTGATTCACATATTGGATGTTATGATTAACTATGGTTTTTCAATAAATGAATAAGCTTCAGTGTGCCTTGCTTTCATATGCCCACCCTCTTCTCCCTCCCTTAATGGGGCTGTGAGGAGGAATTTGAAAGCTTTCACAGCTGTCTTTCATAAACCACAGTTTAACATTGCATCCAAACCCTAAACTATGGTTAATCTTAACTACGGTGTGTTGAAACAAGCCATTTCATAAGCCATGCTTTGAAACTGGCTCTTTTCAATAAACCATAGTTAGGATTAGCAACAGTTTGTCTCATTTTGGACATAATCTAAATTACAGGGGTCTCTCCCACCTCTACCTGGATGTGGTGAGAGCTAAATGAACCTGGGACTTTCTGCATGCAAAGCAGATGCTTCACATCCTTCCAGGATGGGCTATCTTACCCTGGGGTCACTTGCTAATCTGCATCAACAATATATGAATATGCCTCAGAGTGCTATCCTACATACAGTTACCTGGGAGTAAATCACACTGAATTCAGTGGGATTTACTCCTGAGAAATAATGCATGCATAGGATTGCACAGAGTCAGACTATGGATCCATCTACCTTTTTGCTACCAGCTGGGAGCAATTCACCAAGACCCTTCCCAGCCCTTTCACTAGAGACATTGGGGATTGAACACACAGCCAAACTTTCATAATCCATGCTTTGAAGCTGGCTCTTTTCAGCAAACCACAGTTAGGATTAATGACAGTTTGTTTCAGTTTGGACATAATGACAAAGAGTAATTAATGTAAAACAGAAGGAGAAAATTCCTCCTTGTGGCTGTGCTGATGGGGGAGCATGAGAGTCCAAGGCTCACCACAAAGATATACCATATTTTATTGTGCCAGAATGCATCCATAACCAGTTAATTAGATTAGGGAAAGTTTAGCAACCAGAATAAGTCTTACTGTTGGAAACTGAACTTAAATGAAGGTTTTAACTTTTTAAACAAATCTCCACTGCTGGCCTTTAACACTTTAACATTCAGAACATTTTAGGCAACCTCTCCTATTCCAAATGCCATGGACCTAGAGAAACATTAGAGATATTGGAAAACATAGAGCTATATGTTTAGTAAAAATAGAGCAACCTGAGGCTTTATGGGAGCCCTGCTCTGGTAGGGGTATTATTGACTCAGGAAGGGAGAAGGTCCTCCGAATCACAATTCCCCTTGTTACCTGGCCTCCACAGAGATAATGCACACGCCTAATATACAGAACACATAAGCAGAATTACATAATGAAATCTATTCACCTGCCCATCAGTCAAGCATCTTCTACAGAATATTACTGTGGCTTGTCAGATTCCATGTACACTGGAAAGGTGCTATGTATGGGTTCCATATTTCTCTGTGCATGGATACCCTGTTCAAAACTGATTGAACTGCGTCATCTGGAGGTGTTGCATACATAGCCAGTTTTGTTCACATAAAATAATAATAGCCAATTAGAACTGCATTAATTGGGTATGTAGCAATTCTTAAGACTTGTGATAATGACTATGGATGAATAGAATGTGCATGAAAAATATTTTGTGCCTGAATATCATTGCACGGTGTTTGAATGGTGGCAAAAATCTCAAGATCTCATCTGACAGCAACAAAGTGGATACACTGGTAACAGCCACTGTCAGTAAGTGTAGCAGAGGAATTTTATTAAAGGCTGTTTCACACAGAGATGGTGCATAGCAGGACTCAGACCTGTAGCTGGGAGAGGATGGGTGCACCACTCCACCTAGACCTGTGCTCCCTCCCCTGATTGTTTGGGGAAATTATCTTCTTTTTAATTTGTGACATGACAGTGACAACTAGGGTTGCCAGGTCAGAAGCATCCCAAACCCTGAGAGTTTGGGGGCAGGCCTGAGTGATGACATGGGGCGTGCCTGAGTAACATCATGGGGTGGGTCCAAGTGACATCACAGGGTGGGCCTGAGTGATGTCATTAAGCATGATACATTAAGCATCAAACACAGTTGCTTGGCGCATACAATTCCTACAAAAACATTTCTCTAATTGGAAATTATCATTGAAATCTTAGCCAAAAGATGGAGCCTGGGTAGGGAACATTTAATCTAGCCAAGTCACTTCTGGCAAAAAGGGTTTAAGTGCCCTCAGGCAAGGCCAGTCACCAGAAGGCCATTGTAGGAAGAAAGGAGCCTAGTGTTGTGGAGATATTAGATGGGAGCACTCGGGAGTAAAGATGGATGCCCCCAAAGGTTGCAGTTCTAAACACACTGATTAAGGCTCTATGCCCCATAGAACTCAATACGACTTACTTCTCAGGAGATATGGTTTGGATTGTGTTTTTGGTAAAGCTTGACTAGGGATCCTCTGCAAAGATATCCATATCCAAGTAGGGTTGGCAACCCTCTGCCTGGAATGTCCTGCCCCTACCTTTTAACATCCAAATTTCTTTACATATTTGACCTGAAAGAGGCCTGAGAAATGAGTAAGAAGATTCTCTACCCCTTTCTGTCTGCCCTGTGAGCTGCTATAAACTCACTTCATCAGCCAACCCAATTCCAGGGAATATAATTGACAGAGAGAAAGCACACATGGTTTGGTCTACCCTCATAGGCAGCAGCTTGGGTACAACAACAATTGCAGCCATGCTGCCCAGTGTGTGAATTATCTTTTACCACTATTGGGCAAGAAACAAACAACAGGGTGCATCTTCAGTGGGTTTAAGAGGGTTGAGCGGAGTTCATGGAACCACTGTTGTTGCTTCAATGGATGAAAAGGAGTGGGGATAAAGGTAAATAAAATGCAACTAGAAAAAGGAAAGACAGTGATTCTTAAATGCAATACCATATCAACCACATCAAGATTCCTATGAGTAAGGCAGAAAACTCAGCATCCCACAACCAGTCATGATTCCTAACCAAAAACCAAAACTAAAAAAATCCTGGCAGCTAGTCAGTGAAGGTCACAGAAATCTTCATGCAGCACAATCTGACCCAGGGGCTGTAGTTAGTGCAGAATGCTGTGGCATGATTTCTGACATGAGTGAGACCCTATCAGCACATAATACCTCTGCTCTGAAATCTGAGGTTGTTGATTTGCTACCAAGCCAAGTTCAAGGTGTGCTTTCCATGTTACGGGTGCCACATAGAACTTGTTCTGCTCTTGTAAGAAACCAGTCCTTTAGTGTGGCAGGACCTATGCTTTGGAACTCCCTGCCTATTGACATTAGCAGGTACCTTTATTGTACTCTTTTTGGCACCTTCTAAACATATTTTTGTTTAGGCATATTACCCCAGAGAACAGAGAAGCAAGCAGACACACCCAAATTGGTACATTAATAGGAGACAGAGAAAAAGTTAGTTAAAAGAAAGTTAGTTAAAACTAATATCATAAAGAGAGAGAGTCGTACCCAATGTCAAAGGCCAATTCTGAGATAATTGCTAGGAAAGATCCTGCACTAGAAAATAAGAAAGCTGTCTGCCTAATTTATTACTAGATTGACCATACACAGACAGTTACCAGCATCCAGTCATACTCCACAGCAAGAAACATGCAGGCCTCAATCAGGCCTCAGATCCAGCTTAACCTGGATCATCATAGAGCAAAGTAGGACCAAGGAAAGAGGCACGAGGGCAACTTAAATAAACTGTGAAGATGTCCTCACCAGTGAGATCAGCCAATCAAGAGTTGGATGTGACAAAACTTTCCAGACTCATCATGACTTTGCTAAAATGAGCAGATGATATACTTTCTCATTAGCTGTCATGCTGTTGCCAATTAAACAGTCAAAAATTACCTTGAGCACTAAGGGGGTCTTATCTCTTTGCAATTAGTGCTCACCTCTTCATGGTTTTAAGGTTGCGTATAGTTTAATTGTATCTTAATTGTATATTTTTGTATGTTTTTAACTACATGTAGTTTTATTTGTAAGCCGCCCTGAGTTCCAGTTTGGAAAAAGGGCAGGGTAAAAATAAAGTTTCATTCATTCATTCATACCCAGGCATGTGAAAAGTAAATGCACTGCCTTCAAGTCAATTCTGACTTATGGTGACCCTCTGTGGCGCAGAGTGGTAAGCGGCGGTAACGCAGCCGAAGCTCTGTTCACGGCCAGAGTTTGATTCCAACGAAAGGAGGAAGTCGAATCTCCGGTAAAAGGGGTCGAGGTCCACTCAGCCTTCCATTCATCCGTGGTTGGTAAAATGAGTACCCGGCATATGCTGGGGGTGGTAAAGAAAGGCCGGGGATGGAACTGGCAATCCCACCCCATATATATGGTCTGCCTGGTAGACGTCACAAGACGTCACCCTAAGAGTCGGAAACAACTCGCACTACAAGTGCGGGGACACCTTTACCTTTATGAAGAGGGTTTTCATGAGGCTGAGAGACAGTGACTGGCCCAAGGTCACCCAGTGAGCTTCATGGCTATGTGGAGATTTGAACCCTGGTCTCCTAGGTCGTAGTCCAACACCTTAACCACTACACCACACTGGCACTACAGCACACCCAGGCATGTATTATTTTTATCTATTTTTAACTCATTGTTGGTTTTATTATTTTGAATGTTTTTAAATACCTGTCTTTCACTGTTTTTGGCAATACTTTTATTGTTTTAATTCCTGCTATAAACCACGTTGAGGGTTTTTATAATTTATTTTATAATAAAGCAGTATAGAAATGTTGTAAATTAAAAAAATAAACAAATTTCGAAGTCACTGTGGCCCGTGGGTCTCTTTCCTCTTTTGTACTGTGCCAGGCCATTTGGTACCATCTAGCTCAGTACTGGTGACATGGACTAGCATTGGCTCTCCAGGATTCCAGGCAATAGTCTCTTCCAGAGATTGAATTTTGGACCTTTGTATGCAAAGCATGTGCTCCACCACTGAGCTACAGCCCTTTTTAAAAATGTATCTTTTAAAATTGTTCTTTACAATTCACTAATGAATGCACAGCATACTAGGGCAGATCCACACCATGCATTTAAAGCACATTCAACATACATTTGAAGCACATGAATCCCACTACAGAATCCTGCGAACTGTAGTTTGTTAAGGGTGGTGGGAACGATAACTGTGAGGGGGAAACTTCACTTCCCAGGATTCTTTCGGGGAAGTCATGTGCTTTAAATGCAAGTTGGATGTGCTTTAAATGTATTATGTGGCTCTCCATTATTTCACAAACTTTGCCTATGTATAAATCATTTTAATTAATTTTTTAATGGAAATAAGCTATAAAGTTTCCTTAGTGACCTTGGGCTACTCAGCATCTCTCAGCCTAACCTACTCGTCAGGGTGAAAAGAACAGAGGGGGGCCATGACCACCCCAAGGAAGAAGGGCACACTTAAAATGTAGATGAAATAATCATTTGTAAATAATAATTTACAACCATAGTGTGACATCAGATACATATCAAGACATACTATGAAGAAATATTTATATAAGCATGAATGTCAAAGATGTTTATTATTTACACAACCTATAAAGATATTTACAGTGCAATCCAATGCATGTTTACTCAGAAGCAAGTCACGATGTATTCAATGGGGCTTACTCAGACAGTAAAGTATGCACAGGACTGCAATTCAATGTTAAGGAACTTCACTCACCCAATCCAAAATTCAGAATCATGCCATTTAAGCTGTTTTGCAACTGTTTTATATTTAAGTTATTGGATTTTAAATGGTTTTATTTCTTGTTGTGAGCTGCCTTCTCAACTCTACCTCACAGGGTTGTTGGGAATATTCCATATACACCCGCACTGGAGATGTAAAAATGTATACACCCCATATAATAGTTTATTGTCAAAACCAGTAGGCCGTTGTAGAACATTTTTTTAAAGAAATAACTACTAGTTTCCTGCCAAATAAAGGCAGTGACACCTAAGTAAGCCCTGCCTTACTACTTTTTTAAAAAAGGATTGGAGGGGGAGAGATTTACAACACAATCCTTTTCTACGTTCACTCAAAAGTCTTATTGATTTTCAGCAGAATCCTAACTATGTCTACTCAAAAGTAAGTCCTACTGAATTCAATGGGGTAGCTCCCAGGTATGTGGAATTCACAATGAAGTTTTACTCCCAGAAAAAAATCATATTGGGAAGGTTTTCAAAACAGGTTATGAATAAGACAAATAAGCTGCCCTCTTCCACAGTCCTGTAAAATTTAAACTTTTTTACTCCTTAATTAGAAAAGTATAACACTGAAGCATGTACACTTTTTAAAACTTCTGTTCAAAATTATTTGAAAAATAAAAAGTATAATATACCATTTTTGCAAGTAATTAAAAAACCATACATGTACACTTTTATGCCTACCAAGATCCTACAGTGATCTTCTGTTGTAGTGCAATCCTATGCATGTTTACTCAGAAGCAAGTCCCAATCCTGTCCAGAGAAAGTACTCTTTATGCTGCTGAGACATATATATTTACTGAATTCCTGATGTGAGAAAAGCAGGAAAAGGAAACTATTCTTAGAACCTGAAATGAGGTTAGCTCCTGCTACTGTCAATCACAACCCTGGCTTCACTTATTAGCTAAAAACCTGAAAGGGCAGGGATTACAGCAGAACTTAGAGTAACTAACAGATGTTTGGGGCGGCTGATGTTTTGGTGTATATCTCAGGAACAGACCACCTAGAAACTTTATTTTTTTTTTAGCTGAAAGCTGAAACTCCGGAGATTAAAGTGAATCACCCAGAGACCCAGAGAGGACCCCCAAAACTGGAATCTCTGGCTGAATGCTGGATGTCCGGTAATCCTAGTGACAACCTTCATTTAAAGAATGAAAGTTTGTTTTAATAACAGGACAATTTAAGAATAAGACTCTGAAAAATTGATGTGAATAAGACAGGGCAAGTGCTTATCTGGAAGAGCACCTGCTTACTCAAGAATTTCCCCGGCTAAGGGTGGATTTTTCATGATCACAATCACCCTATAATTAAGTGATCCTGAAAAAAATAACAATGCTTGTGTAGTACATGACCCTTGGAGTTTAATGTTAGAACTTTGTATTATGGGCTAGAGTTAGACTCCAGCCCTTGGACTTTCCTTTGCTCTGTTTTTCAGTTTCAGTTTGCTGTCTTCCAAGCCAGCAAAAAGAAGCATGTTTGTTTGCCTGCAGTAACCAGTAAGAGTTTGTTTATTCTGTAGTTATTATAATGAATAGAGCAGGATTGGGTGCTTATTCCCAAGGCGTGAAATAAAGAGATAGCTTAAAGTG
Source organism: Rhineura floridana (assembly GCF_030035675.1). Lineage (NCBI taxonomy): Eukaryota > Metazoa > Chordata > Lepidosauria > Squamata > Rhineuridae > Rhineura > Rhineura floridana. The sequence goes on along the minus strand of NC_084484.1, from coordinate 114,980,556 downwards.
ATCTGAAAAAATGGCTACCCCTTCACTCTTTTAAAGCACTCACTATACTCACAATCATGGTGTGTATTTTTCTCTTCTTTTTCTCGAGTACTTGATGGCAAAGCATGAAAACAGCCCTAGAGGAATTAGAAATATTGCTGTGTAAACCACAGTTAACCAGCAGGCTGTCTGGACACTTAAGCTGTAATAATTTCTGATTTTCCCAATATGTGCAGTTAAGCATGAGGCTTTGTCAGGGTTTCTGGACAGAAAAATCAACCCAGCAACCAGTAAAAAAAAATCTAATTGCTTTCTACAATTAGTTTCCAATTGCTTAGTTTGTCCTTTATATAGCAGCCAACTAAAAAGTTTTCCCTTGATTGTCCAACAGGAATAGAAATCTAAAGGCCAGGAACAAGACTAGAAGAAGGGACTCTGAAGGAGGAGGTAACAAACACACCCTATAGTATTTATTTTCTCTCTGCCCTTCCCTAAACTTGTAGTATGGACAAGTTAGTTTTTCATGTGGAATTAAAACTAAGATACTTGGTGCAGCATCAAAGCCAATCTCAGGAGCTCACATTCTTTACTAAAGTACAGGGCTGATGCCAGACAACAGCCAGATCAGGCTCTGGCCGAGAGCCCCAGGGTTCCAAGAGACCCCTGAAGAGCCCTTCCTTAGGGTGGGTGGGTAGCACTCCTTTCTGCGATTTGTGGCAGCATAGCCTCCTGACCCTGCCACAGATTGTGAGAAAGTGTTCCCAGGCATCCCTTACTGCCACACAGTCCCTCAATGCCCGCCTGTACACCACACCTACCTCTCCCTTGACATAAATGCTGGTTGCGCTATTGGCACAAGCCTGTCATCAACCAAAATGGCAGCCAAGGTTTCCCTAAGGGGCTGATGCCCCTGCCGCCATCTTGGTTGATGCCAGGGATGCACACGCATAGCACGTATGCATGCTATCAACCAAGATGGCATCAGCCCTTAGGGAAGCGTTGGCTGCCATCTTGGTTGATGGCAGGCATGCGCATACAGAATGGGCAGCGCTCACCAAGGGAAAGGTAGGTAGGTAGGTAGGTTCACCAAAAGACAATGTCAGCAACTCCTTCTCCTCCTCCCCTCCCCAGAAACGACTCCATCCCATGGAATTCACCGACCCGCTGCCCACCAAAAAGCCCTGCACCTCCCATTCTGCCCAAAGGACTTTCAACGGCAAGCTCAGCTGTGCCAATGGCAAGGAGGTCCCTTTCCTGCCTGCTTCCGAGTCGGTCAGCTCCAGCTCTCTCTTGCCGGCCTTGGAGTTGCCAAGGCCTCACGATCTGCTCGCTGATGTTAGCAATGACCTGACCCACGGCAGCAAAGACTGTGAGGAGCTGGATCCAGCTGGGAGATTGGTGGCAACAATGGCAGCTCCCCCCCGCCAGTGACAGACTTTGCCCAGGAGAGCAAACGCCACTGCGGTGTGCACTCCAGGTCCAAGAAGAAGGTGAAGAAACACAAAGAGCGGGAAGGGAAAGGGGGGACCAGCCAGCAGACACCCACCAGAAGCCAAACTGTGACGTCAAGAAGAGAAGCTTGAAGACGGGCCCCTCCTCGCAGGATGTGGCAGGTTTAAAAGGGACTTGTAACAACTCCAGTGTTCTGACATCGACAACGCCAGATTATTTGCTGACTCCTTTACTGCAGCTGGGCTTCAGGCTAACATGAACCCAATTCCCAAATGTGTGCCCTTTTTTCCCCCTGTCGGTTTGCATAAAGGCACCTCTGCTAGGTCACACCAAAGGCCAACCAGACGACATTGGAGGTATTGAGTTGTTCTGGCCGCTCCAGGCGCCTGCACCACGCTGTATTTTTACTGGAAGTTGTAATTGCTTTTTAAAAAAATAGTGTTATATGTTATTTAATTTTGTAAATTGTATTATTTTATTGATATATTCCTGTATTGTGTTTTTCTTGTAAGCCGCCTTGAGGGCCTTTTGGCCATAAGGCGGGGTATAAATAAACTATAATAATAATAATAATAATAATAGGTGGAGCATGCATGCGTGCGTGTGCCAGGGCCCAGGCACGCTGGTGTCTATGGGTCCCGGCATGCCTGGTGCCAACCCTGCCAAAGCAGTTCATGAAGAATCAGAACACAAAGATCACAGGTGAAGGGACTGTAGCTATAGGCAAAGTTTTGAGTTTGGTATTCCTGGGGATCTCTCAAAAAAGGGTAAGACAATTCAACAGATTAAACCTCATTCATGTAAGTTAACACACTCTCTGGATGGAGGAGTGACAGGGAAAGTCACTGCCTTTCCTTTGCCTCTGACCTGACCCTCACGTCCTCTCTACCAATCAGAGGGTGATTGGCTGGTGCTATGTGCCTCTCCCCGCCAAAGTACACACCTATAAATTTGGCTGCCTCACCTAAAATGAAGGCTGGCTACAATGCTGGCAGGACTACAACAGAGGGCATGACTGCACCAACCTAAAGCCATTTCATTGTGGAGCCAGCTTTTTCATTTCAACACTGGGCCGCCCTGGGCTCCTGCTGGGAGGAAAGCGGAATATAAATTAAATAATAAATAAATAAATACTACAGTATTTATCTTTAATATCAGAGATCAGTTTGAGCTGGGGTTAGTAGGCCTTATCTCATCTGGCAGAAACAAAAGGGAACAGCACCAAAAAAGGGGCAGGATAGAGAGGCATTGCCTGACAAAGGAAAGATAAACAGATCTTCACAGATCCTGACGAAGGACCAGTTCCGAAATGCGTTGAGCTTTTAATAAACTTCTTCCAGCACCAGAGCTTGCCTCTCTATCCTGCCCCTTATCTCATCTGGAGCAGATAAACTTCCAACTACTAAGTTCTGCACATAAGAGGGTATTTCTCTTCACCAGTGAATAACACACAATAAGATTATGGTTAAACAACATAAAGTCTAGGTAAGCTTAAACCCAGGTGTCTTTTTTGGATTTGTTTTAGAATTAACGATAGAACTGTTCCACTTACAATAATAGAACTGTTCCACTTATAAAGCACAGGATGTACCATTGTGGATTAAGTTTCACAAACCAACTTTAGTCAAATCCTGATTGTAAAAGTACTATCCTACTGGAACCACACTAAACTTGGGATGCTGTCTTATGCTGAGTCATACCATTGTTTCATCTAGTTCAGGGTTGTTTACAGTACGCTAACTGGTAGTGGTTCTCCAGCGTTTCATACAGAAGTCCTTCCCAGTTTTATGCCAGGGTGGGGAATCTCCATCTTGTGTGCCAAACTTGGCCAACCAGGCCTCCTCATTTGGCCTGCAAACCAATTTTGGAGTAGCCACCCACCCTACACCTGATTTCATAAATGAACAACATAGGAACAATCAGGAGCTTAAAGTAGGCTCCTGATTGTTCTTTTTTTGGGGGGGGGGGACCAAGGCACGTTCCCAACTGGAGCATGGCTTGCTCAAGGAGGGAGAAGCAGTTTCCATTCAATGAAAAGCGCTTCTCCCTTTCCACACTCTTCCTTTAAAACTCATGGGGTGGCTTGCAAAGGGCTTCACACGGCTCCTTTAAACCTCCAAAAACAGAAGTTTAAAGGAGTCATGCAGGGTGGTTTAAAAAGCCCTTGGAAGAGCTTCACACTGTGCAGAAAAGCAGAAGTAGTTTCCTTTGAATGGTGCTGCACTTTGATGTCCCACCAATCAGGGCTTCAAAGTGCAGGTGGTAAGTGGGTGGCCTCACCCACCTGTCACTTTTGGTCTGCCAAGGGGCGGCGAGATAATGATCTGGCCTAGTTCCTCATCCCTGCTTTACACGGATGTTCCAGAGACTGACCTGGAACATTTTGCATGCAAATTGTAGGGTCTACTAAGATAGCCCTTCCCCTTAAAAATAATGGTTTTGATGCAACTCTTCTTTCTTTTCATCTTGTTCCTTTTAAATACCTGGAGTGGTACATCAAGAGTAATCTCCATTATGGCCTTATCTTCTCTTAGATATCAGGTTCATATGGAATAAGGCACATTTAGCTTTTTAATATGATCAGTGTAGACACCATATCATCTTTGTTCTTTATCCTTGTGTAATCTTTTCATTTTCTCTCTCAGAGGATAGCACTGATGCTTATCAGTGATTTGGTGATCACCTGTTGTTTTATTCTAAGACACCTAAGACTTAATAAAATACTTGATATAATGAAAACTGAAGCTACTGATCTTATTTTGATCATTCCACCAGACTGTTTGGCACCTTCAAATGCTTGGTGTGGCAAAAGTTTCATTAGCCATCATTATAAATAGTTGTTTGGGAGACTTTGGTTGATGAGAAAAGATGCAAGTCACTCACTGAAAGGCAGTAAATGAATAACCTTTAGAGGGTGCTTTTGATGAGTTCCTCAATCATGCGAAATAGCCACTAATGCTTTTATGATAAGGGTGGGGACCTATCATTATTGACCTTAATGGGAAAAAACAGAAAATATGTTAACCAAAGAAAAGGGGAGTAATGTCACATGTATGTTTTAATATTTAATGAATCTATATGGATGCAATCAATTATGTGACAATTTAATTATATGCCAAAAATCTTTGATAAATAATATTGTGGTGGGACAGCTAATTAATTATTTAACAAAAGAAATCAATACTTTCATAAATCATACTTCATGCAGACGGGCACTCTCAATGCACTTTCTTAAAAAAAGAGTGTCTAGAAAACCTTGTTCAAGATTGCACAGGCAATTTATTTTCTGGTCAGGACAAGTTTGAATTGAAGTTTAATCATGCCCTTGACAGGCATAAATTATGTTTACTTTTTTTTTTGTCCACTGAGATACCAGCACTTGTTCTTGAGCTTTTGTCCCTCATATTGCTTACTAAAAAAATAATCTGACTATGGCAGCACCACAGTGATTTGGTTTGGAGCATATTTTAAAGAGAGATGGAGCTAAATTGAGCCATCTTCAATCATACTTCCCCCAACACACCTCTACAGTTTTGTTTTATACAAATGACTGTATTAGTTCTATATACCCTTCAAACCTAGCTTATAAGTAGATCAAAATGGCAAAACTAGAACTGCTTTCATTGATTTCCCACCTTTTGTTAGCTGAACAAAATTGCCACATTGATCAGGATACAAATTGGCAGTATGTGCATGTTTACTCAGAAGTCACACTATGTTCAATTGAGCTTTCTTGCTAGTAAGTACATTTAGAACTGGAAATGTGGTTCTGCTTTGAAATGCAATTATCCAGCCAGGAACCATATACACACTTGCCTCTGCAGCCCAGAAGCAGCTTGAATAATCATGTCGGTTTCCTGGTTATGAAATCCCAAAGTTGTTCCTTTCTTTGTTTAGCTCACGTTACAACTGCTGCAGAAGGATGCATCTGAAACAAGGAAGCTCTGAGCAGGAACCCATAGGAAACAAGACAGGGACAAGGGAAGATCCCTGATTTTTCTTTTTTCCTTTGGTCCAAACATCACCCACCACCTACTCCATGTTAAACTATTCCTTTTTACTGAAGGTGGCACCTCACTCAGTCAGGCCAAAGCTGCTGTTTCCTGAAAAGGCAAATCCCTTCATCCATCTTCCACCAGCGAAAGGCAGCCTGCTATGGCCAAAGTGACCAAATGCTAATTCAGGACCAAGTTGGATTCACAGTAGGCATTTGGATGCCAGCATGGGCTCTCCAGCTGATATAACCTCTATTATAAAGCCTACTTCTTTCTGGTGCTAATTGAGGCAGTGGAGAAGCTGTTTTGTTGTTGTTATGTGCCTTCAAGTTGATTACGACTTATGGCGACCATATGAATCAGTGACCTCCAAGAGCATCTGTCATGATCCACCCTGTTCAGATCTTGTAAGTTCAGGTCTGTGGCTTCCTTTATGGAATCAATCCATCTCTTGTTTGGCCTTCCTCTTTTTCTACTCCCTGTTGTTTTTCCCAGCATTATGGTCTTTTCTAGTGAATCAGGTCTTCTCATGATGTCTCCAAAGTAGGATAACCTCAGTTTCATCATTTTAGCTTCTAGTAATAGTTCTGGTTTAATTTGTTCCAATACCCAATTGTTTGTCTTTTTCGCAGTCCATGGTATGCACAAAGCTCTCCTCTAGCACCATATTTCAAATGAGTAGATTTTTCTCTTATCCGCTTTTTTCATGGTCCAACTTTCACATCCATACATAGAGATTGGGAATACCATGGTCTGAATGATCCTGACTTTGGTGTTCATCTCTCATAGCTGCCCTCCCCAGTCCCAGCCTTCTTCTGATTTCTTGACTATTGTCTCCAGTTTGGTTAATGACTGTGCCGAGGTATTGATAATCCTTGACAGATTCAATGTCCTCATTGTCAACTTTAAAGTTACATAAATCTTCTGTTGTCATTACTTTAGTCTTTTTGATGTTCAGCTGTAGTCCTGCTTTTGTGCTTTCCTCTTTAACTTTCATCAGCATTCGTTTCAAATCATTACTGGTTTCTGCTAAGAGTATGGTATCATTTGCATATCTTAAATTATTGATGTTTCTCCCTCCAGTTTTCACACCTCCTTCATCTTGGTCCAATCCCGCTTTCCATATGATATGTTCTGCGTACAGATTAAATAAATAGGGTGATAAAATACACCCCTGTCTCACACCCTTTTCTATTGGGAACCAATCGGTTTCTCCATATTCTGTCCTTACAGTAGCCTCTTGTCCAGAGTATAGGTTGCGCATCAGGACAATTAGATGCTGTGGCACCCCCATTTCTTTTCAAGCATTCCATAGTTTTTCATAATCTACACCGTCAAAGGCTTTGCTGTAGTCTATAAAGCACAGAGTGATTTTCTTCTGAAATTCCTTGGTCCATTCCATTATCCAACGTATGTTTGTGATATGATCTCTGGTACCTCTTCCCTTTCTAAATCTAGCTTGGATGTCTGGCATTTCTCGCTCCATATATGGTAAGAGCCTTTGTTGTAGAATCTTGAGCATTACTTTACTTGAGTGGGATATTAAGGCAATAGTTCGATAATTACTGCATTCCCTGGGATCCCTTTTCTTTGGAATTGGGATATATATTGAATGCTTCCAGTCTGTAGGTCATTGTTTTATTTTCCATATTTCTTGACAAATTGTTGTCAAAATTTGGACAGATTCAGTCTCAGTAGCCTGTAGCAACTCTATTAGTATGCCATCTGTTCCTGGTGATTTGTTTCTTCCAAGAATTTTAAGAGCAGCTTTTACCTCACATTCTAAAATTTCTGGTTCTTCATCATATGGTTCCTCCGTAAATGAATCTGTCATCCTGTCATCTCTTTTATAGAGTTCTTCAGTGTTTTGCTTCCATCTTCCTTTTATTTCATCTCGGTCAGTCAGTGTGTTCCCCTGTTGATTATTTTTTTTTTCAATAATTTTTATTCAGATTTTCATAAAACATACAAGACGAAATCATAAAACATTCAAAGACAAAAAAACAAAATCAAAAATAGTTAAACAAAAAGAAAAAAAGAAAAAAAAAACAAAAATAAAAAATAAAAAGTAAAATATTGACTTCCCATTTGTCAAAGATCAAATCAGTTATAAGTCTATAATATATAACAATCCTGTCTCTTAAGTCATATTATAAAATCACTTTCCTCCAGTAGTTATCTTACTTAATCATCAAATCTCATAAACATTACTTTATTCTTTCCACAAAAAGTCAAAGAGAGGTTTCAATTCTTTAAGAAATATATCTATCAATTTTTTTTTCCAAATAAGCATATCGATTAATCCATCTCATTACTAATTATGATAATCTTATTGTCATAACCATAGTCAAAATAAACATTTCAATTAATCCATCACATCAGAATCTGTTAGGTTCAGTAATTTCAGTAGCCATTGTTCTATTATCCCTATTAGTTCCATTTTCCATCTTCCATCTTCAGTAGTCTTGTTAAGTCCAGTAATTTCAGTATCCAATCTTCCATTATCAGTATTCCATAATAATCTTGCTGTCAAAGCCATAGTCATATAGTAAGAGTCTGATGGGAATTACCTCTATCCCAAATATTTTCTTGCCATCCATTCTGAATAGGTTGCTGAAATACTGCTGTAAAATCATATCTCTGTTCTTTTTTTCAAAATACACTGGGTCATCTCTTAAAAGTTTTTCCATTGTCACATGGCTGCAGTTAATTCCATAGATTTTCTCTATATTGGGCTCCATCACATCATTCCAGTCCAGAAGATTATCCATGCCATTGATAACTTTATCTCTAGAATCTTCATTAATTTCTTCAGAGATAACATTGAGTTCCAAACAATAGATTTTATTTCTAAAGTCCATAGACTCCAAATCTTGTTCCTGTTCCACGTTTGTTCCAATCTCCGGGATCTCCTCTCTCACAGGGACCCCTGTTCCAGTCTCCAGGGTCTCCTCTCTCACAGGGACCCCTGTTCCAGTCTCCAGGGTCTCCTCTCTCACAAGGACCCCTATGTCTTTAATCTCCTGTGTCTCCAAACAATAGATTTTGTTTCTAAAGTCCATAGACTCCAAATCTTTTTCCTGTTCCACGTTTGTTCCAATCTCCGGGGTCTCCTCTCTCACAGGGACCCCTTCCAGGGTCACCTCTCTCACAGGGACCCCTATGTCTTTAATCTCCTGCTTCATTTTACTCAATTCAATTTTCAGCTCCTTACAACCCTGTCGCAGGTTTTGTTTCGTTATCTCAATCTCATCCATTATTTTCTGAAACATAGTTATTTCCAGATTCTCAGCCACTTTCTTAATTGCCATTTTAAAAGAAAAATATAGGAAAACCACTTCTTATTTCAGCAACAATTGGGTTAATACTCCAAACTTGGTGACATCACAGTATAAACAGAGCAGACAGCCTTATCTCTCCATGCTTAAGTAAACAAAATGCAGTTCCCAGGATCGAAACAATTAATGGCGGTCGTCAGGAAACAGATTCGTCAAAATAAAATAGACCAAAAAGAGAGTAGTCTCAGACAATATAATATTCTTCAAAATAAAAATCTGGAATAGAAATCCCTCTTCTGTGTATATCTTTAGAATGCAAATCCAGGACAGCTTTTTGCAACAAAAACAGAGATAAGCTATTAATTAGTGAGTAGCAGAGAGAAGTTATGGCTCCCCAGTGAGATGTCAAAAACCGATCAATCTGGCAAATCTCTTTTAAACAGCAACAATTTAAGTCAAGTAAAAGAAAAATATAGAAAGAAGGGTGCTTGCCTGTTAGTGCGTTCTCTCTTAGAAGATAAGATGAACGTTCGCTTTATCAGATAGAGCTTGTTGTTGAAAATCCGTCCCACCTTCGTCGGCTGGACCTCGTCCCATAAATTAATGAGATCTGGTCGTCCCAACAAAAATAGGCTTTGAGGTTAATCTCTTCGTTTCTCCCTACCCGGGAGAAGTTTAATCAGTCAAAAAAAAAAAAATCTGACTGATATATCTGAATAAGCTTCTTTTGAGGCAGGAGCCCGTCTCAAAAGCAGGCACAGGCTAAGTCACCCTTCCCGGAAGTCCCCCTGTTGATTATTCAACATCCCTACTCTTGGTTTAAATTTCCCTTTCATTTCTCTCATCTTTTGGAATAGGGCTCTTGTTCTTCCCTTTTTGTTGTCCTCTTCTATTTCTATACAATGACTATTGTAATAGTTCTCTTTGTCCCTATGTACTAGTCGCTGTATTGTTGCATTTAGGGTTCTGGCCGTGTTTCTATCTTCTTTTGCTTTTGCTTTCCTTCTCTTTTTAACCATTTTAAGAGTTTCTTCAGTCATCCATTGAGGTCTTTCTCTCTTTTTAACTAGAGGTATTGTCTCTTTGCATTCACCATAGTTCTTCTGGTTCTCTGTCAACTACATTTAAAGCCTCAAAACGGTTCTTTATTTGATCTTTATATTCTTCTGGGATGTTATTTCAATTGTATTTTGGCATTATGATTGCTTTGTTCTTCTTCTTTAGGATGCACACCTAAACGTGGTGAGGGGGGTTGAGAGTGTTGAAGAAGCTGAGAGCAATGCTGTCAGCAGTCTAGACCAAGAGGCTAGACTTCTAGTAGGGGCACCCAAGGGCGAATGGTGAAAGCTGAGACACCAGACTAAGGTGCATCCAAACTCAGAGGAAGGCAATGGTAAACCACCTCTGAATACCTCTTACCACGAAAACCCTATGAACAGAAGCCCAAATTAAAAAGGTATGGATTGATCCACAAATTCCGAGCTGTATGAGTTTCGGGCTTCAAAATGAAAATGTCTTTATCCTGTAACAAGCCTATTGTGTTAATGTACACAGTAAAGTGGTGGACGTGTGCTCCAGGCCTCAGAGCATAAGAACACAAGAAGAGCCTTGTTTGATCAGACCAAAGGCCTATCTAGCAAAGCATTCAGTTCTCACAGTGACCAACTAGATCCCCGTGGGAAGCCCACAAACAGGACATTAGTGCAATACTAGTCCTCTCTCAACCGTGATCCTTAGCAATTGGTATTAAGAAGCATGCTGCCTCTGATACTGGAGGATTGCTCACCCAACCAAAATAAGTAGGTAAAAGCAGGTGGTAGAAATCCTATGACTGTTTCCCACCCTTTGCAGTGGAACATAATAGCTCACATTGTTCTGACAGATTACAAGCAAGGATGTTTGGAAGTTGTGGCCTTAGATATATCAACTTGCCATTTCAGAATACTGTAGGTAAATTATAAATGATACAAATTACCTTTTAATGAGGTCCTGAAGCCTTCCCCCTGAAGGAAGACAACTTATCATTTTGTCAATGTTCATTATACTTCACTAACATTGTTAAAGTAACAATTTTAAGTTGTCATTACATATTTCATTACTAATGATTTTTACAGATGTTTCTTAATATGATAAAAAGATGTCATGATATCATTATCCCTTTCGAATCTACAATTGTGCAGATTATCTGCCTACGAAATATGGATCTCTACTTTATTTCTCTTTTATTGGTATGTGATCTTATCCTTGGGATTAAGGAACTGTTATGAGGATGTTGTGGGCTCTCAGCCCATATAGATGGTTTGATTTGCCCCCAGAGTCCCCACAGTACAATGTATAGGGGCTTCAAGAAGCTTTGAATTCTAAAAGATCTTGCTTCTCTCCCTCCCCACTCAGTTCAACTAAAGGACTTAAATTTTTTTTTTCTTTAGTCCTATGTCTACGGATTGGTGCATTAATATAAGCATACTGATAGCAGCTTCTGCCAGCCTCTCTCTCTCTCTCTCAGACACAGCCTGTATGCCTTCAGCCAGGCATGAGAATTTATCGTGGGAAGTCCCCAGGGTTGACGTGTCATAGGTGTGTCATATATCCTTCACCCAGTCCTATAAAAAGTGTGCTTAAGCCCCTGCTTCTCACCGGTCTTATGGACTTGGTCACTCACCTTACCATTGCTATTGTGTGGAGCATTCAAGGCTTATACTTGCCTTGAGACTTAATGGGTGAGGAATATTTATTCTTTTGTCTTATGTGGATATGTAGCTTTCTAGGATTGAGACTATTCTCTATCCTGATGGAAATATGTTTAAGATGTCTAGACTTATATTACTCTATTTTCTTATGTAACATAATTATGTTAATTATGCTAATTATGTATAAGGTCTTTTATTTTTGTCACGAGGACTTAACTGTATGAAGAATAAATAAATAGTATTAGTTATTCCACTGTGAAGATTCCATTTCTTTAGCTGATATGTCCCTAAACCCAGGGGTGTAGTGGTCAGTGGTCCAGGGTCTTGGGAGGTCTTAGACCCTTTATTTTTGGGGGAACATGGTCCCAGCAGGGTCCATACGTCTCCATCATCCTATGAGCCAATCAGCATGAAAGGGGAGTGTGTTGGCCACTGAGAAGAGTCTAACATACTTCCTTGTCCTTTCCTGATTATTGGAGCCAATCAGAGTGAAAGGAGGTGAGTCAACTACTGAGAAGACTGTTCTCAGTAGCTAACACACTCCCCTGTCATGCTGATTGGCTCCTAGGGACATTTATTGTTATCGTGGGAGAAGTTGCACATGGGAAGAACTGAGGAGTGTGGAGATGACAACTGAGAGCAAGTGAGTGAGCAAGGGGTGCGGTTATGAGGGGACATGGCATGGCTATCATGAAGAGACCCTGCACTTCTGAATTTGTCACAACACTACCGCCTAAACCTGTGCATATACTAGAAAGAGATAGTTCAGACTATTTCAGGGGGGATCTCTAGATGCCTACAAAAGGATTCCAAATTTGTATTTTGTTTAGCCCTACTGCCTGTCATAGTAATCAATAAGATAAGAAATCCTGAGATGGGTGGGAAAAGGAAAAACATATCTGAGAAAGGCCAAACACTGAACATAATGCTTGCAGCCTCTTTCCCCTCATTGCCATGTTCACATGGACTATATGAATAGTGGAGCAGTGCTCAGTCTATAGAGGCAGGATGGAGTGGTTAAGCAGATACCCTGTCTTGTTCATGTGATGAAATATCTCTCCCCTCCTTTCCCATTTGCTCCTTTTCCTGGTTAAAAGTGGAGTAGGATTCTGTGCTTGTGCCCCCATTGAGCCCAAAGGGCTTGAGGCTTTGTGAATGTTTGAAAGACATCAAGGCATGTTTGCCTCCATGCTTTTTTCCCCCTTTCCCCTGCATAAAGGCCAAGAAATTTACCTCAGGGCAGAAGAAGGCAGAGGTATGACAACAGGCACTCCCAGCCCCTGATGGCACATATTTTCCCACCTGCAATTGGGATCACAAGTTCCAGGATCTCAGTCTAGAGGGTCACCAACACAATGTGCACAATTTCTGCCACGGAGAAGTCGACTCTGGCTTGCAGACTGAGAGCAGGACTCGACTTGTCCTGATCTTCCTTGCAAGTACTTTGCAAGCATTCAAGAAGGGAAGCTAGCAAGCACTTCCCCTTGCATGCTCCAGACACCCTGAAGATGAAGTATTTTTTTCAGCCAAGCTACATTGTAGATATGGTGAGCATTCAAGCATACATAGTCTCTTACAATGCATATTGAGGGTGCATATTGTGAACTAGAACACAGGTTCTGAATCTTTTGCAATCTTTTAGAGCAACAGCAGTCCAGAGCTAGGGAGAATAACCAGATAAAGAGTCAGTCCATTTTTTCTGCATCCCTTAAAAAAAACCCATATATATAATTTGCTTTGCTTTTATTTTCATTTGCATACTCTTTGTGTTGCCAGTGCATCTGCTAAGATTCTCCTGCTGGAATAGCTATTTTTTCTTCTATTTCTGTAGAAATGAAAAATTGCCACTTTTGTATACAAGTTTGTTTGTTTGTTTGTTTATTTATTTATAAATCACCTTTCCTCAACAGAGCCCAGGATGATGTACATCAAACATATGGAAAAAATACAATAAAACAGTGCTAAAACATACATACACCAAGCAAAATTGTAGAAGATCAATTTAAAAGGTGTATTCCTGGTGTTATGGTGCATTTGTGCTTTTGTAGTTAATTGTCATTGTTTCTATGAAGGTGAATTGACATGTTATGTTTTTTATTACAAGTCTCTTTTATTACAAGTCCAATACCTTTTTCATCTTGCTTTTAGATGAGCTATATAAAGATATTCCTATTGTAGTTTCCAGACCCTCCTGAGCCCCCAAAATCACTTGGAGGCATTGCCAATGCTGTTCTTTTTTAGGAATTGGGATGGATTGTTTACAAATCATTCTCACTCAGCTAAGACAAACAGAAAACTATTACTGGCCTTACTACTGCTTTCTTTTCTTACAGACTTCTGAAAAGCAACTGGACAGTAGACTGTTTGGTCCTTTGGGTATACAAAAATGAAGCTTGTGACTGCCTTTAAGGGAGCTGCAGGGTGAACTTGAATAAGAGTCTCTCACTCTATCTGTCTTGAGTAAATCAGACAAAGCATTTAAGAAAGCTTCCAGAAAACAAAAAAGTTTGTCTGAAACACATGGCAAGGTGTAAAGAATTGTTCTGCCTTTTTTAGCTATATTATAAATTTGCAGTTACTGTGTCCGTGGAATTGAAGCCAGCAGGTGCATTATGACAAGAAACCAGCCAAACCCTGTGCATACAAGCTCTAAGTACCAATGTATCTTATAAAGGCACAAAGAAGGAACTATTAGAGGAAGCTGGAGAAGAGGTTTCATGTTTGACTTTTTTTTTTACTATTTAGTGAAAGTGTTCAGTGAGGTGACTTTTGTGGTCATTATGAGCTGCCACTGAGACATACAGTAGTAGCACAGATGTGGGCAAAAAAGTCCAACTACTGGGTACTTCACAACATATAAGGATGGGACTACCTCACCCACTCAAAAAGGTAGAAAAAGTTCTCATGCTCACTGGTATTAAAATTATATCATGTAAATTACAGTATTTTCAAGGCTAGAATAATGACATATTGCAGACTGATTTGTAGAAATTATTCATGATCAGTTGGAAAGCATGAAAATGGTTATTAAATGTTTAACTAACTTCATTACTTGATTAAACTTGGTTCTGTATATTTCATTTTTATTAGCAACTGTAAGTTCATTTTAAAATATCAAGTAACTTTTTCAGTGTTTCATTACAAGACATTAATGTGTTTTAATTGTTTGAAAACAAATAAAGCTAACATGAAAGACAAATAAGGAACATCAACTTTAATTATATCTACAAAATAATAAAAACTACAAAAATTATTAAAGTTCTACTAATAGTACTATAGAAGAATACTTGGGTAATTACTTTAGAATTATTACAGTATGATTAGAAATGAGGAAACAACAATTCTTAAGGGAAAAAGTGAATCTCTTAAGAAGAAGGCAATTGTTAAATGACTTCTTGATGACATGACCAATCCTAGAAGCCTTAATGAATATCCTCTGTGTGTCAAAAGATTTAAAATAGAAAAATGAAAACAAAGAAAAGGTACTATGTAGAAATACTACTTCAAGACCCAGCATGGATTCAACTGCCATAACTGGAAGCCTTAAGCAACTACATAATAAAAAATAAAACTGGGCATTAGCATCGTAGCAACAGAAATTAGAAATACTGACTGATTGCAAAAGTAATATATTATTTTAGGATATTTTAAGAACATACCAAGAGCTCTGCTGGACCACAGGCCCATCTAGTGCAGCATCCTGATTCCCATATTGGCCAACCAGATGCCTATGGGGAGCCCACATGCCGAACTTGAGTGCTAAATAGCCCTTTCTCATTGTTGTTTCCCAGCAATTCATATGCAGATGCAGAGCTTGGAAGTAATTCATTACAAGTAACGGATTACTTGTAATTCATTACTTTTTTGAGGAAGGAGTGTAATTCCTTTACATTTTGATTGTAATAGAACTAGGAGTAATTTTATTAATTTTGTGGAGTAATTGTAATGTTTCCAGCATTACTTTGGGGCATTACTGGGGAGGGGGAGTCTTCTACTCCTCTGATTTGTGGATGAAAGGGGTGAAGTGGAGAAAACTTTTTTTTTTAAAGGGATGGTGGTGATAAAGAATGGAGTGGAGGGGAAAAGGAGCAGGTGGGCAATAACTTGGATAGAGTAGGAGAAGGAGGCAGCAGTAGAATGGAGCTAAAGAACTGTGGAGGTAAAAGATGACATGTGTGTGAATACTGTGTTTGCATTTGGCACACAAAGTGGCCTTCACCATCCTCTCTGACTACTGTGCTGCATTTGCAGTATTTTAACTTTTTTGCATCTCAGGGGAAAATGTTTGTTTGAGTGAGTGTCCCTTAGTTGGTGGCAGGTCAGGGTCTGGGAGGTGGTTAAGTGAGAGAGTTTATGCTTGCTGTCTGAGTGGGGGGTTGCACTTGGTTTGACATGCAAAGATCTGAGTAGTGGCCTCTGCCTCCCTCCCCACCTTCCTTACCAGCAGAGAGACCACCATGGCTATCTTATGGATAAAAAGAATTATTCTACTACCTCTGTATGTGTGTGTTTATTTTTAATGCTGTTTTAGGCTACTTAGGTGTGCAGCAGCCAAGGCCAGCACCTTGTAGGCGTTTTTTTAAAAAAAGTAACTGAAATGTAATTGTAGTGATTACTTTTGAGAAAAAATAAAGTAATCGGTTACTTTCAGAGCAATTGTAATTGTAACGGTGATTACTACTTTTTGGGGCCATGTAATTGTAACTGTAGTTTATTACTTTTTTAAAGTAATCTTCCAAGCTCCGTGCAGATGCATGCTCCCTGTACACAGGATCCACTTCATATTCTTGATAAGAAAGCCAGTGGCAGATGTAGAAATGGACACTTAAGAGAGAAGGGGATAACATTTTCACAATTTACCAGCCAAGTTCACAAAACATGTCAAAATTAAATAGTAAGAAATGTTAAATTGATGCCATCATTTCTGCTTGCCGACATACTGTCATGGAGATACAGGAAATTAAATCTGTATCCAGCAATGTACCTGTGCACCAGGCACAAGTGTGAGAGCCACATTTTCTGTACTCCCCAGCAGATTTGCTGAAATGGTGTCCAGGCACCCTCTTCTACCTGCTCTAAACTGGAATTCAGAGCTGACTGGCACAAAGAGAGTTTAGTGAGCTTCAATTTATCTATCCTGGTATAGTAATTTATAGCCTCTGAAGCAGGTACAAAAAGGTTTTCTCACACTCTTTTCTCCTTTTCTTGAACACAGAATAAAATGCATTTATAAGTAGCTCACACCTGTCATACCTAGTACAGCTATAATGAACTAAAAATGAGCTGCGTTTTTTAAATAGAACATTTCTTTGGGGTTAATCATGAGGTGTCACTTTAATAACTCTGCATGGTGCTAATGAAGACCTCACATATATTGGCATAACACCATAGTTATTCTGAGAAGGTGTGTGATAAAGGTTTGTCAGAGCATATTTGTATGATGCTATGTGAATTTTTTTAAGTGCCTTTATTTTTCATCTTTCAAAAAATAAATGTGGAGCTAATTAAATCCTGCATCTTGTGTGCTGTGGCAGTGTCTACATCAAAAGGGACATGTCATAAGCCACACTCTTTGCTTATCAGTGACTTGGCCACTGACAACACTAATTAATGGGCAGTCAATAGACTTATTCATGTTACTCACATGTTGGGCACCCACGGTTTCAAACCAGAGCAGGACTAAGCTTCTTGTCTCACCCTGAGGACAAGGCGAGGACTTCAGATACACATATTAGCAGATATCACACAAGCAGTTTTCCAAGTTACACAGCCATTGGTTTTATGGGATATGCATGGTGTAATGAAGATCTGTCTTTTGATCCATATGTCATAAAGTGTATAACAACACCTGCTGACCTGGGACAACATTGAAACAGATGTGTAGCCCCCCGTGATACCAATTCCAAATTCCTAGATGCTGGATTCCTAGATTCCTATCAAACAGTTGGTTTTCACTGACCTGTCAAATCAACAACAGGCCAACTTTATACTTTAAATATAGATCTAAGTGCAATATTTACCACTTGAGAAAGTGGGAGAAATTATTTTCACTTCCAAAAAAATAAGAACAGGCAAACATTGGTGGTGGGGCAGGGGGGAGAGATATTGTTCATACATTGATCATGACATGCACTCTAACAGTTCTGCTGAGCAAAACTCGTATGCTATATAGAACAAGGATGCTAAATCGTAAGTTAGTCGACCCAGCAACACCCAGATTGGGTAGTCTTCTGGAGTGAGGAGGAATTGACCATTGTTTACATTTATGCTACATTATAATAGAGCCAGATTAAGTTAAAAGTAGTTTTAAAAACTAAGTAGGTTACCAATCTAGCAATTTCAGGATTATTAGAATTATTATTTACTAAGTAATCTACAGAATAGTCAGATTTCAGCTGCTATCAAAGTATTTTATAGAGCCCTTTTGCGGAGTTGTTTCTGGATAAGTGGCACAAAAGTCTCATTACAATACTTTCAAATGTTAACCCAGCAAAAGTCTTTCATATCTTGGTCTGTGAGAGCGTATTAAAGTGTTTTATTCCTAATAATGCCTTTCCATTTGCTGATGCAAGGTGAAGCAAATGCCAATGGTTTGCTCAATAGAGTATAAATGCCAGTTTGGGTCTTCAATTAGGGGGCACATGGCAAGCTGTTCACGATTCTCACAGTTTGACATCAGGTATTTCTCAGATGAGGGACAGTCAATGACCCTTAATCACTTAACTCCTTTCTTTTCAGGTTCTGCACGGTAATTCTGCATGTCTGAATAGATTCTTGACTCATCATGACTGTTGTACATGCTGGCTCCAGCTTACCAGACAGCCCATCCCCAATGGGGTGCTTGCCATTTCAAATACAGGAAAGATAGGAGGTATTTCAAGTCTGCTTCCCCATACAAAATAGCTAAACTGTTCCCTGATGTGCAGACACTAAAATAAATAGAAGAGCCACACAACGTATGGCACCCCCCTGTTCATAGATGAGCTGGTTGCCGTGATCTTCCCTTTGCACATTAGGTTATATAGTATAGTATATTGACACTGCTGTGTTGCATTTCTTTCTTTTTTCTTTATTTGTTCTTGCTCCTACTGTGCCTGTGTGCTGTGTCTTTCACAGCATTTAAGAATATAACAGCACTTCAAATAAATCCTGACATTATACCCAGCAGGCATAACAATATCGGTCTGAGAAGACTAATAGTTGGCTTTGTAGGGCTGGCCCAATACCAATGGCATTTTTCCAGTTTCACTCCAGTGTCCTGCAATCTACTCAAATGGACTGAGACCTAACACATACCTAGAGAATCCAACCACAATTCAAATTGTATGCCTAAATGTTAATATTACTGAGATTATGTGAAATGAGAAATGTAGTCTTCATTTGTGATGTCAGTTATGCTAGCTGCATCACAGGAACATTAGTAAGGATAAAATCCATGTTAAGGTAAAATATCTCTTTTTTCCCTTTATCCGTTGAGCTACACTGTATATTGATACAGGTGTTGGAAAATGGAAATATTACTTTAACATGTTATTTCTCAAAGTGAAAAAAAGAGATCTGTACATTCCTTATGGGCAACAGCTCTCAACACAGCATGATTTTATAGCTCCTGATGGAAGAAATACACACATTTTAATTTGTTAACAATAAAAACTAATCTTTATTGAAACTATAAAATGAGCTTCCATTATAGGCATTCCAGACACTGTTTACTCCATCACAGGAACATCTGTTACCTGAGTCTGAATCTAAATTAGTTTACTTGCAAATTTTCTCTTTCCTCTCTATCCGCCTATGGCAAGTGTATGTGCCTAGTAATGTAGTGGCAAATTCAGAAGTGCAGGGTCCCTTCATAATAGTTGCAGCCACACCCCCTTCTAAAATTACACAACCTTCTAAGATTATAGGATAATCTCGCCAGGCTTGAACACTGCTTTCTGCTTCTCCATCATTGTCACCATTTGACTGACTTTTGTCACTGTCAGAGATATTGTTTGAATTACTGAATTTAGCATCTACACATTTATCTCCTGCTGCTACCAAACTGCTTGAAGATGTAGATGGGAAGCTATAATCAGGATTCACTGTCTCTTCTGCAATTACAGTAGGGCCCTGCTTCTCGGTGCCCTGCTTTCCAGTGTTCCACCAGCGGTGAGATTAGCTGGAGGGGGGCTGGAGCTCCCCGCACTCCAACTGATCTCGCTGGAGGAGGGGAAGATCAGCTGTAGCACACTACAGCTGATCTCCTCCTCCTCGGGGGCAGTAAGACTCCCATACTCCAGCTGATCTCGCGGGAGGAGGGGAAGATCAGCTGTGTTGCACTACAACTGATCTTCTCCTCTTCTGGCATGATCAGACTCCCGTGCTCAAACTGATCGAGCCGGAGGAGGGGAAGATCAATTGGAGTGCGCTAAAGCTGATCTTCTCCTTCTGGGGGTGATAAGACTTCCATACTCCAACTGATCATGCCGGAGGAGGGGAAGACCAGCTGTAGCGTGCTACAGCTGATCTTCTCCTTTTCTGGCGCTATCAGACTCCAGCGCTCGAGCTGATTGTGCCGGAGGAGGGGAAGATCAGCTGTAGCACGCTACAGCTGATCTTCTCTTCTGGCGCGATCAGACTCCTGTGCTCGAGGTGATCAGCAGGTTATGTTCCAGACCCCTGCGCTACAGCTGATCCGCTTTTCGGCACTTTTCGCTTTTCGGTGGGGGTCTGGAACCTAACCTGCCATATGAGTGGGGTCCTACTGTACAGAATTCAAACTCTCCACAACTTGGCTTTTTGAAGTGTGTTGGAATGCCTCCAAGTCGATCCCAACTTATGGTGACCCTATGAATAGGGATTTCATGGTAAGCAGTATTCAAAGGGGGTTTACCATTGCCTCCCTCTGAGGCTAGTCCTCCCCAGCTGGCTAGGGCCTGCTCAGCTTGCCACAGCTGCACAAGCCAGCCCCTTCCTTGTCCGCAACTGCCTGCTGGGGGGCAACTGGGCTCCTCGGGACTATGCAGCTTGCCCATGGCTGCACAGGTGGCAGGGCGCATAACCCCTCACTGTGGGGGTGATCTTTAGCTGGCCCTTTATACTCAGGAGACACGAGTAGGGATTTGAACTCACAGACTCTGGACTCCCAGCCAGGCTCTCCCAATAAAACTCTTTTCACTTTGATTGGCTCCAATCAGCAGGAAAGGACAAGGAAGCAAGTCAAAAGACTCTTCTCAGTGGCTAAACAGTCCCCTTTCATGCTGATTGGCTCATGGGGCACTGGAGACATAGGGACCCTGTTAGAACCTGTCTCCCAAAACAGTAAGCTCTCTCTCTCTCTCTCTCTCTCTCTCTCTCTCTCTCTCTCTCTCTCACACACACACACACACACACACACACACACACACACACACACACACACACACACACCTGGATGACTGCACCCCTGCGTGTGTCATTTGTGTGTGCAAAGTGGCTTAAACATTCAGGCTGTGATTTAAATAAATCACGGCTATGGAAATAAGGGCACCATTACTGCCAAAACTTTCTTTGAAGCTGTCATGTTTCACAAGGAGAACCTCTGGCAGGACGAAGAGTGTAGTACTGATGCTGGGGAGAGTGTTGCCAGTACTAATGAAAGGAATGAAGAAGGCAGGAAGGAAATGCTTCCAGAATCCTCTGGGCATGCTAATGGAATTGCCAAGAATGATCCAGAAACACCCTCCTCTTTGCTTGAACCAACCAGTGAAGAGTCTTTTCAGCTTGCTTGAATGAATGAGGCAACCAATCAGGCATCTTAAGGGATGGAGTTTCACAACCTGGGTGCTGCAACTGAGATTGTCCCGTCCTGTCTTCCAGTTAGCTGAACTTTCAATGGCAATGGGACATGGATTCTGGTTTATGTGGAAGAACTCATATCCTGGTCCACAGCTCTTGGCTTTGTAAGTTAAAAGCCAGAATCCATCCCAGCCAGGCATCTCAGGAAGATATTATCTCTGGAGCTAGGCATCTCAGCAGCATGCCATGGTAATGGAAGCCACATCAAAACCTGTTGAGAACACACTGCCCTTGTTCACTTTCTGGCATAGATAATCCACCATCTCTGATCACTGCCATCTGTGTCCCCAAACAAGTTGAGCCCAGATTAGAAAGGGTAAAATAATCAGTTTCATCCAAAAATGCCTGAAGTTAAGTTGCTACCACCAGCTCAAGCACTTTGCTTAAGAATATGAAATTTGCAAGAGGTCAGTAATTATTTGGAATGGAGGGGGGGTTCCCAATGAGAGTTTCTGGGTCTTATTATGAGTAACCATGGTCTTATAATGGAAGATATACCTCTTTTGACACCTGAGACATGTGTTTTCAGGACCCACCCTGTTACAGGGTCTGCAATTTGTTTGACCTGTTTTTAATAATTTTGAATTACTGTAATGGCCCTGGGATCGGAGGGTGAAGAGTGGGTGATACAGAATTATTATTATTATTATTATTATTATTATTATTATTATTATTAGTAGTAGTAGTAGTAGTAGTAGTAATAATAATAATAATAATAATAATAATAATAATAATAGAATAACTGCTTCCTTCAACCCAGTTGGAATATAACGCTCCCTCATGGAGCATTCATGACATCCACCATCCAACAGATCAGTCCCTCTTGTCTCTCTTTTGGTTTGTCTCTCTTTTAAAAAATAAACAAATTGACCCACTGCTCATGCCCACAATCAGATGATCATCTTGCTATGCATTGAACATGGCACAAAATGGTTTCTAAGATGGTCCCTATACTGTGGTTTGGTTCACAGGAAACCATACTTATCACTCTTGGAGTCACCCCATGTAAGGTATCAGTAACAAAACTGACATAATGGAAGACTATAAGATTACTCAGAAGTAAATCCCACTGAATTCAACAGGGCTAACTCCCAGGTAACAAATTGCATCCTAAAACATCTTAGTGCACAACCAAGACAAAACAAAGCACTTTAATATTCCATTAATTTCAGTAGGGCAGATTTGCCGCCCTGGGCTCCTACTGGAAGGAAGGGCAGGATATAAATTTAATAAATAAATAAATAATAAATTTACAGCACCATGTTATGTATCGATTTTGCCTCTGATTAATCTGTCTATGTTTTGATGGATGTTGGTTCATTGCACCTGAATAGTGTTTTTATCTGGTTTTTTAAGTCTTAGATGATAATAAAATAGGTTCACATTAAAATATGCCAAACTATTTTAAAACTGTGAGATGTTTTATATACTCACTTCTTTTTTATTGTTACATTTTTTAAGCCTGGCAGACATGTAATGTTAGACAACGACAAACTGAGCTCTGCCTACGAAAAATGAATGGTTTCGATTTGATTTTTTAAATTGCATTTCAATATGGTCCATACTGCATATCACTTTACAGAACTTGAAATGCAGCGAAGCAGAGTATTTCCCATCAACCAAGCCAAGAACACATCTTATGAACTGTATAATGGTATTTCACAGCATATCCAATGATAGAGAACTATTTCCACTTGTGGGAAACAGGATCACTTCCTCTTGAATTACAATCTTTCTTTGTTGATTTCAGCCCCCAGGAAGAGGTGGCAAAGGGTTCTTCCCCAGCCTGGAGGTCTACTTATTATCTGAGGCTTACTGAACTGCAAGCAATGCAGATGTATAGAAGTTCTCAACAGGAATGAATTTCCCTTCTTTATTTATAATTAAAACCCAAATTACAAAGTTAGGTCAAAGGAAATATAATCACATAGAGAGACATGGGCTTGAAAAGCTGTATCTTTTTCATCACTATAAAACTGCATACATGTATCATGTGGAATCCTCATGGCGGTCTGTCATAGATCATGCTTTTTATATATGCCTTTTAAGCAGGACTGATAAGCAGGTACGCAAACTACAGGTAGACAGCAAACACTCTGGACCAACCAAATCAGTGTCTCCGGACTTTTCAGAGCACAGCAAATTGTCTTCTGTTCTTCCTAGAGACAGCTGCAGTAAATGCAAGCTGCAGGAAATTGAGATACAGAGT
The DNA here is from genome assembly GCF_030035675.1 of Rhineura floridana. Lineage (NCBI taxonomy): Eukaryota > Metazoa > Chordata > Lepidosauria > Squamata > Rhineuridae > Rhineura > Rhineura floridana. The sequence goes on along the minus strand of NC_084484.1, from coordinate 114,957,134 downwards.
CAGTTTTCTTTCATGAGGGCCAACTGGAAATATAATGCTCTTTGACACTTATTACACTTTTATTTTTGACCAAAAGCTTGTACACTATTAACTTTGCTTTCTGTCACAGGCATGCTTGCATCATCAGAATGCCCAGAATAGCACATACTGTGCTTAGAAGCATTACATAAGCACGGGGATAAGAAGCTGTGGATTGTTACTTATAAAAGTAGTTTTCTGCATGGCCATTTTTTTCAGCATTGTAATGTGCCTTCTGTTCTTTCATGTTATGGCACTTGTTGCAAATGCATCTGCAGTGTTTCAGTGTTATTCATCTGAATGCCTCTTTCCTCCCCCTCTTCCTCGGATCATTTAAACACATAACTGTCAAATCCTATTGACATTTTGTTGATGCTGTGTTACAAGTGATGACATCATGGTTTCTTGTAAAAAAATCATTTGGATCACCACGACCAATTCAATTAAAATGGTAGCATTGGCAAAAGAGGCTGAGGATGATGAGGGCAAAGCGTAAGGAACTGCAGGGCTGGCCCCATTTTGCTACATGAGGTAAAGGGCAAGAGGGTGGCCCCTTCCAATTCCATGTACAGAAGCCAAGTGGACTGGCAGTTGAAACTTATTTCAACACTGACAGGATAGAATCCTCCACCATACTAGAGGCAGCAGAACAGATCAGAGCCCCCTGAAGAGGGCATGTGGGAACAGAGTGAAATGACTAGAGGCTCAGGAGGAACAGCCAGAGGCTGCTGCTGCTGCTGCCCCTGATAACCTACTGCCTGAGGCACTTGTCTCACTTTGCCTAATGGTAGGACTGGCCCTGCAAAGAAGAATCAGGAAGGGGAGCCAAGGGACACAAACAACATCCAAATAACTTGCATGAGATGAGCTTCTGTTGGGGGTGGGGAACGTTGTTGGTAGCATCTTCCATCTACCCTTTCCTTCTCTCTCTCTCTTTTAAATGTGTAATTTCGTTATTTATTTTGATGTTATTTCAGCACATCCAAATTCTATAAATTCTAGAAGGTTTTAACTGAATTTGATGTAATCTACAAAATTACAATGTATATTTTAAACAATAAAATACAGTAGGAGATGTCTGTCTGTCCACATGTCAGTGCAGTCAAGACTATGCAAATTTATTAAGCAATATGTAAATATATATATATTTACTTGAAAGAAAGAAGAGTAAAAAAAGTTGTCAGTCATCTACTTACTGATCAGAATGTTAATACTGAATCATTTAAATCTGACCAACTACTGCTCTTATTGATGGTTTCAGTCAAGTTTTGCTTAATTTATTTTGAAACTGTGTATATTTTGTGTGTATGTGTATTCTTTAGTCTGACTCACTCATTAAATTAGAATTCAGATTGAGTTGTCCTAAACTATGTAAAATGCACCCTCTACTGGCTATTAGAAAAATGTGACATGCTTTTTTTTTCCAACACAAAAACATACTCTAGGAATATATTTCACAAAGATTCCCATAGTGCTTTTTATAAAAAAAAAAAAATCCCACAGGCATAAATACATATTTTCACATTTTTACCCATCTTGCCATCATGCGAGATAGTGCAATAGCCATCTCAGTTATTAGCTGAAGGAAATTTTATGCCATAGAAACTTACCAAACAAATGACTTCCATTACAGGGAAAAGCATATCCTATTAGCTTAGAGAAGAATGCTATTGGAATAAAATAAAGAATATAAGGCAATCAAAATAAACTACACCATATACTGCAAAATAATGTAAAATGTTGACAATCCATCTGGAATATTAACAGGAGGTATAAAAGTAACATTAGTACAATTTTAGCTAGCTTCCCTCTTGAAATGTTACACTAAACATTTTAATGTATTAGGGATGATTTGCTGACATGCACTTACATAGTAAAGAGTAGCTGTTAGGACCACTTTTGCATGTTACAGGGAGGGGATAAAGTGCATATGCAAGTGCACTCAACCTCCTGAGTTTTGCCATTTTTATATCATGAAAAAATGAACTTGTGTATTTGGGATCCAGATGCTTGTTACATATTATTGTTGTTGTTTCATTTATACAGTGATTGAGTCACTTCCCACAAAGTTTCAAAGTTACTTACAAAAAGAAAAAATTCAATACAGAGTACAATGTTAAAAACTGACACAATGCAGACATAAAGGTGGTTAAATCATAAAACAAATGCCTCCACCCTCAAATATAGACTTAACCACCAAACAAATAGCCCCCAAACAGATCAACCTGGTGCAGAACCAGTGTATTGTATTATATATATATATATATATATATATATATATATATATATATATATTGCTGTAAGTATTCTATATGCAGGAAAATGGAAGTAATTGATAAAACCATCTTATAAAAATGGATAAGGAAAATATGGGAATTTGCTTTAATGTCCCAGTTAACACACCATATCAGATTTAAGGGAAAATACTATGCTAAGGCTGCAATCCAGTACGCATTTACCTGGGAGTAAGTTCCACTGAACCCAATTGAGCTTACTTCTGAGTAGACATGTATTGGATTGCAGCTTAATACAAAATTGGAATAAATTGGCTGTCTTTTATTGAATATAATAGGAAACCTGCGTGGTTGCCCAAAACTCTAGTTTCACAATGTTCTGATTGTCTGAACTAAAGACATTTGTCAATTGATACAGAATTTTTCAGATGTCTTCCAACTATTTTTAAAATATTTATTTAACAATGTATTTATTGTTTTGGTTTTAGTAGAACTTTGAAGAATTGCAATTATTGAAAACCGGTTTAATATGGCTTGGAGGGTTGGCAACACAAGAATGCGCTTTTTCAGTGGTGGCCCCATGGCTGTGGAATGCTTTCCCTAGGGAGGCATGCCTGGCATTTTCTCTATCCATCTTTAGGCACCAAGCAAAGACTTTCCTCTTCACTTAGGCCTTTGGCCCTTGATATGTGCTGTTCTAGTTATTCCTTTTTGTTATTTGATGCATTTTTAAGTTTTTATTGATCATGGCTTTTAACATATGGATGAGTTTTATTGATTGTCTTTGCTTTTATCTATGATTCTTATTTTAAATTTGTGTTTGTTTTAAAGCTGTTGTATGTCGCCTAGAGACTGTTTGATATTGGTGACTAAAATGAAATTTTATTATTATTATTAATCACAATAGTTTAGTAGTAGTAGTAGTTTCCTGCAAAAAAACCCTCATAGACAACCTCTGGACTGCTACTACAGGGGGCACATTTAGAGGACATCCAAAGGTGATGTCAGGATCAGTTTAGATAAATTTGAGAACAATTTGAGATAGGGAAGGTAATACACATTTTAAATAAAGAAATAATATGTCCCTTTAAGGTGTTGGACTGCGACCTGGGAGACCAGGGTTCAAATCCCCACATAGCCATGAAGCTGACTGGGTGACCTTGGGCCAGTCACTGCCTCTCAGCCTCATGAAAACCCTATTCATAGGGTCGCCATAAGTCAGAATCAACTTGACGGCAGTACATTTACATTTTTATGTGTTACTTGCATTAAGAGGTTCCATGCAATTCAATTAAAAGGAAGTAGAATTGCTCTGTGGTGTTGCTCCCACCATCCTTGCTCTGTCCTCCAACCTCTGTGCATTAAGTGCAGGGCTGATTGTATTAAGTGAAGGGCTGGTTGTATTCATGGAGGCTTCTCCACACTTCCAGGAGGCCTGTATGATCAGCGTTCTTTATTATATGGAGAAGCCTCTATGAGTGCAGGTGGCTTCCCCTTCAGTGTACATCAATCAGGGCAGGGCCAGGAGGGAAGATGTGACAGAGGGTGGGACCAACAGTGTGACCCCACTTCCCTTTAATAGCCCCTCCTGATGAGTAACATGGGAAGTATTGTCAGTGCCAAAGCATCATTCCTTTGGGCCTGGTACTGGTACAGATTTGTAACATGGGCCATCTCCCCCTGCCCCTTTCCACAAGCACTGTCTGTCTGGAAGAAGTAGGTTGGTGTCCTTTAGCTTCTTTAGTTCCTTTGTTTAACATCCTTCCATTGCTTCCTGCTGATTTTGTAGTTATAGCCAGATATCTCTGCACAGAGCATATACCACTTACAGTTTTTGGGTTTTTTTTTTTTACAATCAAGAGGTATATAATTTTTAAATAAATAGATAAATAAATTCACATACTCATGCTACATGAATGATGGCATGGAGACACTTTCTTGTCTCTGAAGTATCAGTTCTTCTGAAACCAGAGGCTAGACCAGGAGTGGCTGAAATGACAGGACGAAGTTGCAATAATAACTTCCCCTTGTTCCTGCTGGTGCTTCCATGCAACCCTGACTTCATGGCACCTCACTTCCCAGGAGCGTATTGCTGTGGCTCTGCCTCACAGGTCAAGCCACTCCTGGGCCACACTCATCTTCTCTTACCTGTCGTGGGGCTTGTAAATCCTATTTGTAGCTTTGGCTCCCAATGTACCAGGGACACCAACGATCCTGATCATTATGGTGTTTATTTCCTCCTAGATAACACAGCTGTCCAACTTTGGTTTCCTTTTATGTTTTTCCCCTACCACCCCAGAATAGATGGGAGTCCCTACTTTTTCAAATTAGGGTATTATAAATTTTAAAACATTTAAAAGTGCAACATGCATGCATTCAATTCTATGGAGGCAAGACTTCTGCATGTAACTGAGCACTGGATTTGTCCTGAAGAAACTAACTTTTGCTTCAACCTGAAAAGTATTTTGAGGGGAGAGGATTTTTGGCTGGTAATCCAAATCAACTTCAATCCCACCCCTAACCTGCAATATGAATAGTGGATTACATATTTTGCAGGGATATTTTCAACCACTGTCTCCTAGTACTGTCTCCTTCAATCTGCAGTAAACCTGTGTCTCCAAACCTCAGTTCACAATATGAAAATAATAAACTATATTTTTCAAAATTACACAAAACAAGTACTCCTGTCTTTGCTTCTTTGTTTGTGGGGAGATTGGTGGGATTAGGCAACAATGCTAAAATCTTAGATTTTTTCATTGATTTCTAGGGACAGCTGTCACTTCCATCCCATATGGATATTAAACATGAACCTGGAAGTTCATAAGTTCAACATTTTCTTATGTCTATGGATATTTATTTATTTATTGGATTTCTTAGTCGCCCATCTGGCTGGCTAACCAGTCACTCTGGGCGACGTACAAAATAAGCAAAATAGCATAAAATGACACATCAATACAATAACATTAAAATCTAAAAGCAATGATGTTAAATCTAGCCCACCCCAAAGGCCTGCCTGAAGAGCCAGGTCTTCACGGCCCGGCAGAAACTCATTGTAGAGGGGGCCTCAGTTGGCTCCTCCTGCCTGTGCATTGTGCAAGGATCTCTGAGACCTGAAATTTGAGAGAAACACACTGCTATATATGACATGCTCTCTCAATAATGAAATACCCTAGATTTGCCTGTAAAGTGTTATTGTACTGTTTTCTATCTAGCCTTTCCCAACCTTTGTGTCTCCAGAAGTTGCTGGACTATGGCTCCCATAATTCCTGACCATTAGCTATGCTGGCTGGGGCTGATGGGAGTTGTAGTCGAGCAACATCTGGGAAAGATTGAGCTAGAGGATGACCAGAGCTGGCAGCTGACTGTTCAGAATGTTGCTTATGCCTCAGGCCAGCTTCCATGGTTCCTTCTCCCAATGCTTGTTGGGTCCAGTAAAGTATTGCCAGAGTCAATGAAATGACAGAGCCAGTACTGGTGGTTTTCAACATGGCTTGGCTTCTGCCAGTCCTCTTGGCTTGCCTTCTTTTTGATTTATTTTTTGTCTCCTTGCTATGTTTTTTCTTCCTGATCTTGTTCTACTGTTAATGATTTTACTGTGTTTAATTTATTTAAAACATTGATATACTGCTTAGAAATGCAAATGTTTAAGCAGTATATAAATCATTTGCATTTCTAAGCAGCGTACATAAAAATAAACCATACATAAAATAAACAAAAACAAAATTAAAAAATCATAAAACCAAACATTTCTTTAAAATGCCTGGTGGAACAAGAAAGTTTTGTATATGTGCTGCCGAAGCGAGCACGGAACAAGAAAGTTTTCATCATATGCCAACAAATTATTTAACAAATTGTTCTGAATTTAGTGTATCATTTTGGACTGGTTTTAAAATATGGGAAGCTGACCTGAATGCTCCTGCTGGAGTGGAAAGGGAGGGTAAATAGCCATAAATAAATAAAAATAATCTGTGTGCTGCATGATCCATGGCAGTTCATAAGCAGCTGCTTCAGGCTAGAACTAGTATGTATAATGAAGCTGAATATAGCCTGGCCCATCAGAGACTTGACAAGCCTCCTGGTTTTTCTGCCTGCATTTGGAGTCAGCCTAGCTGTGCTGTGCTCAGTGGAAAACACGTTGTGCAGCCTAGGTTAGATACAGTTGACAACGAGCCTTTCTCCAAACATCTGCATGAGGGAAACATCACTGTCCTAATTGGCTAAAAAGAATTTAAGATGCTTTTGACAGATGTTAGCTGGGAGCTATAGGAAACTGCAAGAGATTTCTATCAACTTTCCTGCAGGCCTGTTCTGCAGCAGTTTTTTTCTCTCATTACCAATCTAGTTGGACCTTGACAAATATTTCTTCTTTGCACCTTTTAACTAAATAACAGCAGCCACAGAATCACCTTTTCTATATTCTATGAATACATGGCGAGGGGAATGAACTGCATGAATTCATAATAAGGTCTGAAAAGAGTTCTTGTGCATCATACTGTGTGTGCATCCAGCTTTTTTGTGTGGTGAGGAGCACCTTCTTGTTTAGGGCTCTCAATCACATGCGAATGATCACGTTTACATATAGTTATACTGGCAGGGGCAGTTTTCAGATCTTATTATGAATGCATGGAGTACATTTACCCGATTCCACCCTGTTCCCACATTTATACAACACCTGGAAGAATCTTTAATAATTATGGGTTCAATCAAGCCAAAGTTAAGCCTTGTGCAGTCCAGTTCAATGCTGTTTAATCAGAAGAAAGTCCTGAGTCCTGTGGGACTTGCTTCCAATAACAGTTAATAAGATTTTAGAGGCAGAAAGGTAAGCACATGCTTAATTCTTCCATTAAAATCAAGAGGATGTAGGAGAGTTTTGGAGAGTTTAAAGCAGAATGGATCACACCTGAATGTTCAGATTTCCATGTTCTTAAAATAATACCTTGCTTTGATACTCACTGTATTGTTTCATTTGTCATCACAGTACAAACCTATGCCAGATTCTAATTTGACAATAGCATATAATAGATATATTTGGACTTGCTTGGTTGCACACATCATATGGAACTCTTGAAATGGCTTCTGTGTTGACAATGCTATCATCTGATGGTTGTAACGTTTAAATTGGTCTATACACATTTTAGTTCACATCACACGGATAGTTTCCATGGAAGCATCACTATGCTAGCAAGATAACTACTAGTATGGGTGCTGACATGTTCCATGTAATGAGAAACTCAGAAGGGCAGATCATGAGGGAAATCTATGAAAACATGGCCCATAATGCATAGATCAACCTAAGAGAAATAGTCCAATAATTTCGTATTCAAGTCCCAGAAGAAATCAACTGGTGGATGAAAGACTATCCAAGCTAGACGATATGACCCTGGTGACTTACATGTCACCCTTGAGATCCATAATGTTATGAATAGACCCTCCTCAATGGACTGTGTAGCTAAAGATCCTCTCTAATGGTGTGTGTCACTACAAAATGATAATGTTCTTCATGGAGCCCTTCTTTAATGAGGTGTGTTACTTTGTAATGATAATGTTCTTCTTTGGGCTAGACAATAGTATAAAACTAACCCATCATATCATGGAGATTATTCCTATGATAGCTGGACATCAGTTAGTCAATACTGTGAATACTGCAGTCTGACAAAGAGTATGTGTGTGTTCGGAGAAGGCAGGGGAATAGTCGAATAGTCTATATCTCAAAATAAAAATAAATATGTTCTAAAAATGTTCTGCCTTGGCTACTGTTATTCTGAGTACATCATGTTTATGTTCTCTTCAGCCCAAATGATGCAATATTCAAAAATGTGTATAATTGTAGCACAACTGCTATTTTCTTGTTTGAAATCCATTTTGGGATGGAATAATTCATAGCAGAGAGCTGGCATGCATGAAAAGCCCAACCCTGGGCCACCCTGGGCTGCTACTGGGAGGAAGGGTGTGTGAATCTAATAAGTAAATAACTAAATAACCCTTTCCCACAAGTAATATGCAAACCCCTATAATCTCAAATCATTTTAGGGCCACTACTTGGGAGTTTCTTCCATGTTAACAGTACTTTCACACTTCTCCAATCCCTTTCTTCCTTCAGACATACCCTATGCCACGTACTAGGACCCACAAAGCCATTTCCACTTTCTCTTCTCAGTGCATCATGGGCTAGAGGCACAAAGCCGTGCCATGCTTTCACTGTTTCCTATGTTTCATTATGTCTCTGGCAATCTACCAGAATTCCTCACCTCCCTTTTGATACTGCCATCACCTTCCTTTTCCACCTTTTATAATTTATTTATTTATTACATTTTATACCTCACTTTTCTTTTCATCATAGAAACCCAAGATGGCTTACATATGGTTCCCAGGAGGTCTCCCATCCAGGCACTGACCAGACCTGCCCTGCTTAGGTTCAGCAGGGTGCTGACCTCATGTGCCTTCAGACCATAGCCTGGGACCAACTACACTGTAAGGCCACAACAGTCTTCCCTGAAGATCTCTGGCTTCCTGAGGATGGTGTTTATAAATGTATACTCTCTTGTAGCAAATATGCTTCTTGTAGCTTCATTTCAATAAATCCTCAACCCCAACCCCAGCTATAATGGAGGTGCAGCTTTCATTAAACTGTGAATGTGTCTCATGTTCATGCAGGAAGATATAAAGTCACCTAATATTTTCCTAATACTTACAAAACCATGCAAGAAAAGCCCTGAGCTAATGCATGAACTTTAAGATTTAGGGAAATATATGATATATATTGTTCATTAATATTGTTGCGCGCCTCCCCCAATCTCCGAACTGTGAGATTTCCGGGGTCCCTGCGTTCATCCAGGGTTTGTTTTCCTTTGGGAAGAAGGTCAGCGGAGACTGTGGTGTCTTTATGAAATATGGTTTATTTATTTACACACATTCCAACCTGAGCTTAGGATGGAGCGGTTCAATCCATCAGCAGTCCAATATTCAGCTTTCCCATCAAGGTGACAGGAGGCACCCAAAACGCCATGGTGCAGAGAGCTAGTCTCTCTCCTTGCCTGCAACTCCAGCCATTCTCTCCACACACACACAACTACTAACACACAACTTCTGCTAGCTGCCAGGAGTGGGGGGGAAGCTCTCCTGTAGAGTTTAAATGACAAAAGGGGTCTTCCTGGCCCATTCTCCGTTGCTAGGCAACTGATTGGCCCATTACCTTTCCTGGCTAATCTAGGTAAAGACTCATTTGAGAGAGTTTCTCATTCCAAGGCACAGGATTCCAAATCAGAGGTTGGAAAGGGACTCACAGGAATCATCCATTCCAACCCCCATGCTCATAACACTATGAACAATGTGAAGCTACAGCATTATTTACTTGTTAGACATGGTACAAAAATTATAGAAGGTGTATTTTAACTACCTGGCCACTTTATTAGCTTAACAAAGGAGACTCATCTGATCAGAAGAGTGAGTTCTTCATTCCAAGGCACAGGATTCCAAATCAGAGGCTGGAAAGGGGACTCACAGGAATCATCCATTCCAACCCCCATGCTCATAACACTATGAACAATGTGAAGCTGCAGCATTATTTACTTGTTAGACATGGTTCAAAAGTTATAGAAGGTGTATTTTATCAATTCCTGGACTCTGTGTTTGATTTGGTTTAAATCTGTTTCAGTCATTGGCAGTGAAACAAAATGCATAATCACTTAACTCAAATGTATTTGTACCACTAACTAGAATCCATTCATAAAAAACTATGTAGAATGAAAGTTGATTATTGCCTCATTGTAGCTGTTAGAATTTTAACATAAGTCCATAATCAAGGGATGAAATATCAGGCGTGTAAACTGAGCTAATTTTGGGGAACAAATTCCGTTATGATTGAATGCTATCTAATTTTGACAAATTTTGCAAAAATGAAGTTAACTATACAGTATAATCAGTTTGGAGTAAATATGGAATGCAGTTCACAGATCCTGAAATGAGGCTTTGTTGCTGTAAGTGAACAGTCTTTGCAGACACAGGCAGAGACTGAATTATACAATCCATTCAGCTGCCCTTAGGAAATGGCTTTATGGACACAATGGGCCAAAGATCAACTATAGTACACAAAATGCCAGTGTTTCAAAGTCTGACATAGCAGCAATGGTCAAAGCAACAATTGTTTTCTTTATTCTTTTTCTGAGCAACAAAGATTCATTTTGCCAGATGTCCAGTTTTCACCCAGAGACTCCTGATTTTTGCAGTCCTCTCTGGGTCTCTGGGTGAGTCAGCTTAATCTCCAGACTCTCAGCTTTCATTTTTTAAAAAAAATAAGTTTCTAGGTGGTCTGGTTCACGAGATATACACCAAAATGTCAGGTGACCCTCAGCCCGCAACTTCCGCTAAATGATCTCTTAGCTGGCTGCTATATGCCCACCCTTTCTGGTTTGTAGCCAATAAGTGAAGTCAGGGTTGTGATTGACAAAGGATTTCTGGGCCTCTAGGCAGTACCTAGACTACATTGCAAAGGTAGAAAACTGTTGTTTTTTTCCTGTTTATCTGATAAATTGAGTAAGTATATAGCTTTCAGCAGCATCAAAAGTCTTTTTTCCTGTTGTGTGCAGGAGTCAAACAAGTTTAAATTTTCCTGGGCTGTTGAAGAGGGCAATATTAAGCTTTAATCCAATACTTGCTTGTCTAGGAGTAAAGCTGCAATGCTAATCCCACATACCTAGAGTAAACCCCATTGAATTCAGTAGGACTTACTTTTGAGTATACATGGTTAGGATTGTGTTGTAAATTAATGGGACTTTTGAGTGAACATAGCAAAGGATTGTGCTTGCGTTGTAAATCTTTCTCTCACCCTTCAATCCTATTTTTAAAGCAATTAGGCAGGGCTTATATAGTGTTATGAGCATGGGGGTTGGAATGGATGATTCCTGTGGGTCCCCGTTCCAGCCTCTGATTTGGAATCCTGTACCTTGGAATGAGGAACTCGCTCTTCTGATCAGATGAGTCTCCTTTGTTAAGCTAATAGAGTGGCCAGGTAGTGAATGGGCCTATAAGGTGCCCAGCAACAGATGAATGAGCCAGGAAGATCCTTTTGTCATTGAAACTCTTCAGCAGAGCCTCCCCCCCTCCTGGAGCCTAGGAGAGGTTTGTGTTTTTAGTTGTGTCTACAGAATGCCTAGAGACTGGAGGCAGGCAGAGAGACTGGCTCTCTGCCTCATGGCTATAGCATGCCTCCTGTAACACTGATGGAAAAGCTGAATATTAGACTGCTGATGCCTTGAACCCCCTCCATCTTAAGCTCAGGTTGGAATGTGTGTAACTAAATAAACCATATTTCATAAAGACACCGCAGTCTCTGCTGACCTTCTTCCCAAAGGAAACCAAACCCTGGAGGATCGCAGGGACCCCAGAAATCTCACCGCTCAGAGATTGGGGAGGCGTGCAACACTGGCATCAGAAATGGGATTGAGTTTCCTGGGAGAAGCATTTGGAGCAAGATGTGCCTGAGTCAAGATGGAGGAGATAACAGCAACCCTCCTGGAACAGATGAGATTGATGTTCTAGCAATGTAGCCAGGAGGACTGGGAGCAAAGGCAACGAGAGCGCCAGGAGGACCAGCAGCAAAGGCAATGAGAGTGCCAAGAGGAACGGGAGCACTGGCAATGAATGAGGGAGATATTGGGAAGCACCTTTGGAGGGGAAAAAGAGACCCTATGTGAGGAGATGAGAGCCCTGCCTGATCAACTGCTACAAGGGGTCAAGAGTGACCTGATTGATTGATTGAAACTTTATTTTTACCCCGCACTTTTTCCAAACTGGAACTCAGGGCAGCTTACAAATAGAACTACATGTAGTTAAAAACATAGAAAAACATACAATTAAAATACAATTAAACTATGCACAACCTGAGTGGCTTCGGCCAGATAGGCTGCCTAAAAATTAAATTATTATTATTATTATTAACCTTAAAACCTTAAAAGGCACTTAAAAATCTAAAAACAATTTAAAATAATACAAATAATAATATAAAACAATAAAACAAACCTTGTAAAACCCAATCCTAAACACCTTCTATCCAGTTGCAGAGCACCCAGACTGGGGTGGCTAAAGAGATCCAGAAAGTGGATGGGCAGCTGGAGGGAGTGGACTGTGAGGAGTTACAGTCAGTAGCAGAGGAGGAAAAAGAGGCATTGTCCAGGAGCCTGCCAGGGAGGAAGACAGCAGAAAGCTGGAAGTGAAGCCCCAAGAGTTGAAGGAGGACAGGCTGGAAAATGAAGAGGAAGAGGCCTCGGAAGAAAGTGGAATAGAGGCTGGAGAAGAGATGCTGCTGATAGATTTCTCTGCTCCCTGTGTGCCTGCTGTTAAAGAAGTAGTGCAGGAGGAAGAAAAGGCCTTGGAAAAAGGTGAACTAGAGGCTGGAGAAGAACAGCTGCCGATAGATTTCTTCGCCCTGTGTGTGCCAGCTGTGGAAGAGAAAGTGCAGGAGGAAAAGTTGGAGGTGTGTGTGCAAGGGGAGCTGCCAGTGCCTGGAGAAATGGCTGTGCAAGAAAAAGCGCAGGAGGAGAAGCCTGAGGTGGGAGTGCAAGCCCAAGAGGAACTCCCAGTGCCTGGAGAGATGATGTGAGATAAAATCCCCAATTGACTTTGCCCCTTGGGTGCCCCATAATGGTCTTATAGGGTGGGATGCAGCTCCTATGATGGGTTGTTGGTTGCATGATGGTTTGTTTCTTGCCCAATAGTGGTAAAAGAGAATTCACATACTGGGAAGTGTGGCTGCAATTGTTGTTGTTGCCAAGCTGCTGTCTGTGAAGGTAGATCAAACCATGTGTGTTTTCTCTCTGTCAATTATTACTCACTGGAATTGGGTTGGCTGTCAAAGTGAATGTATAGCAGCCCATAGGGTAGACAGATAAGTGTAGATAATCCTCTTACTCTTACTCATTTCTCAGACCCCTTTCTGAAGTGAAGGGTCAAATCTGTAAAGAAGTTTGGAGCAGCCATGTTGAAAGGTAGGGGCAGGTCATTCCAGCCAGGTGGCTGCCAACCCTCATCTTTGCAGAGGATCCCTAGTCAAGCTTTACCAACAGCACAATCCAAACTATTTCTACCCAGAAGTAAGTCCTATTGAGTTATATGGGGCTCGGTAAGTGTGTTTAGAAGTGCAGCCTTCAGGGGCATCCGTCGTTACTCTTGAGTGCTCCTACCTAACATCTCCACAACACTAGGTTCCTTTCTTCCTACAATGGCCTTCTGGTGACAGGGCTGGCCTGAGGCACTTAAACCGTTCTTGCGAGAAGCAAATAGGCTAGATTAAATGTTCCCTACCCAGGCTCTATCTTTTTAGCTAAGATTTCTTTCTTAATTTTCAATTAGAGAAATGTTTTTCTTTGAATTGTATGCTCCAAGCAACTGTGGTTGATGCTTAAAGTATCATGCTTAATGACATCACTTGGGCCTGCCCTGTGACATCACTAAGGCCTGACCCTATAACATCACTTGGGCCTGCCCATATGACATCACTACAGTCCACCCCATGACATCAGTATGATGTGCCCCCATGACATCACTAGGGCCCACCCCTGAAATCTCAGGGTTTGGGATGCTTCTGACCTGGCAACCCTAACCTTGAACATGTGATGTGAAGTCAGTTAGGAAGACCCATATAACACCATTTCCTAAGAAATCAGTTTTCACCCACGGAGAATAATTTTTTACTAAGCTATTAAAAAAGATAAAACTTCCAAGAACCACTATTTAATCTATATATTTATATTACAAAATAATAGCAGCAATACAAGAGCATTAACCTAAAAAACTCTTGTTGCTTCTGGACTGTTGATATTTTGCAGGTAGGATTCAATCACATACCAGCAAATTCAGACTGTACACTTAAAGTAGATTTTGCCCTTGTGTGCAACAAACCCACTCCTTCCTCCCAATCAGATTTTTTTTCAGTAAGAAAAGTGGTGGGAAAATGCACTTGAATGTGTGGAATAACAACTTGACACAACATTTTATAACCTCCCTGCAAACAAATTGGGATGAATGTTCAATGAAGAAGTCATATGGACTGGATTCATCCTCATTGAAAGGCCAGCTCTAGGTTTCTAGGGACCTTTGGGCACAGGATATCAGTGGGCTCCCCCTTTCCATCTCAAACCATATCCCTTCCTCTTTTATGTATGAAAACATCTATTATCCAATAAAACCAATACGAGCATTAGTATTTCACACTTACTTGGGAGTAAGTCCCATAAGTAAAAGTGCTTACTTATGAGTAGGCATGCATATAGAATTGCACTGTCAGATGTAAAACTTAAGAGACATATAGCCAGGGCAGTAAAAAGATGAGGAAGATGATTTTGAGGGGGTGGATGGGTGAAAAGCAAAACAAAAAACAAAAGAAAACAAAAGAAAAATGGAAGATGGAGGTCCAGCTACAAAGAAGCAAGGGAGAGGACAAAAGGATCTGACACAGATAAGTACTGCTTTACATATAGAGCTATTTCACTTTAGAGAGATACTTTGTCTAACACCCTCCAAGAAATGAAGAATCAGACACTGAAATGCTTTTGAATGAATTATGATTCTGCAGCCAGTCTCACAAGCTTCAAATATCATATATGTATACCTGTCTTCCAATAGGGATGAAATATGATCCTGCACTCAGACCTACAAACCTCAAAATGAAGCCCAACAGCACAAGCCCCTTAAATAAGAGTGGGAAGAGCGTGGCAAGAGTGATGTGCAAGGGGAAAGGTATTTTAAACCCCACCCCTGACCTCTTTCAGCTTCCTCAGTCGTGATTGCAAAGCCAGCCCTGTGTAACTGGCAGTTGTAAACAGCAGGAGAGTGCACATACATTTATGGGTGGAATGAGTTACCTGAGCAATCAGTGGCACTGAATTGAGACAGAGGTTGTTGAGGTCTTAAAAAGGAGGCACAGGGCAGCCAGTGGCATGAACAGCAGGGTGCAGGAGGAGAGGATGAGCACAACAGCTCTTGCCACCTTCCTGACAGGATGCAGATTTGTCTTCCATGTGCAGGAGTGGAGAACTGCTGGAAGAGTGGGAACTTGATAGTAACTATAATCCTAGCAATAGGCATGAATTTTCAGGTAGCAGTCTTCAAGGTGAGGGAGCTGCAGTCACGAAGCAAATTTGGGCTTGTCTGGCATGCTTCCCTCTTTCCTTCAGCTGCCCGCATGGATAGCACAAGCAACTTTGCACAGCTTCCCATCCTTCCCATTCTCCTCCTCCTGTCTTTCTTCCCCATGTCATGTGTTGGCCCTTTGGAATGGGAGCATTGAATGTTGGGTAATTTTATAGCAGGTGGCCATTGCACATGGGAATTGAACAGCTCCCATTCAAAAGCACCAGTACTGCATGCCGTCTCGCCAGTGCATCTGGTCTGGGGTCCTCTGTGTGTGTGCACACAAGGGCAGCCAGTGAGTGGTCATGGCACCGCAGCATGACAGCAGATCAGAGATGGGCCAGTGTGCCCTTCTGGGTTCCTGGGGCCTTGACCAGTGTCAAACCCGGCCAACTGCTGTTGCTGGCCATGGCCAAACACTTACCAAGCATTCCATATGACGTCATCCATTTCTCTTCCTGGCTGCAGCTTCTTGCTGTGTATTCAGCACTCTTCTGTTGGGTCTCTAACTTCACAGGGAGAGGGACTATGAGAAAAAGAGGCCATAGAAGCCCCAATTTTTCCACAAGACATTTTAGAAACTAAACTGAGACCAGAAATCTAGAAAAAGAAAAAGGGGGAATAGACTCTCAAGGAAAAGGATGATGCTGTCCCCACAATTTTTTCTCTCTCTTCTAGCTTTTATTAAACTATCGATATTTCCCACTGCCCCAATGAATCTTGGAAAGTGTTGCTTTATGAATTAGGAACACTAGAGGAACCTATGACAGGACTGGGGACCTTGTGTTTTAATCCTTTCCCTTACGTGAAGTCCTAGCCTATGAGTATCATTCTTGTCTTTTGAACCAAGTATTTTCATCACAAGCAATATTTAGTTCAAATTGTGTTTAACCTCTAGAATTATGTTTGGACAGAACACTGCACAGATATATTTAAGTAGATGTGAATAATATGTAAAATGGGGGGATGGCAAAGGCAGGTCCCAACCTCAAGCACCACACATTGTATGTCATGTACACACAGAAACTCTCTAGACCTGAATACAGATAAACTTCCATGTGCACAATCAAAATTCCTGCATTTCCTAAGATCACATTTACAGAACTGCACTTGTCTCAGAAGTGGTCCGTGCATTCTGTACACAGAGAGGAAGTAAGATCATACTGGGCGATCGATCCCACTTCCAACCTTCATATGACAAGGGAAAGGTGAAAATTGTTTTTTACACATATACAGTGAAAAGGTCTATATGCATTAACTGTAATGTTAATAGAAATGCATGCCTTTGCTTTCATGCACAGAATGTGAAGCTAGTATTGACAAGATTCTTAATGACTTTCTTAGGGAATACCAGTTGCTAGGATGCTTAACTGGCAATACTTTAGAAAACCAAACCAACACCTACTCTTGCAATATTCTTCCTTCTTATTACTGGTTGTCAAAATGTGACAAGGGAGTTTTATGTGCCTGTTAATTCAAATATTAAAGTCATTCTTTCCAAAATATTCTTTTGTATTTGAAATATTTTATTAATTATGACCACTCCAATTTTTATATGTATGTCCATCCATATTTAAGTCTTGTAATACTGTTAAGAAAGAATTTTAATAATTTAAGCAGCAACATAAACAAGCCATTAGTTAGCACAGTTAATAATCCATGACAATTTAGCTTAGAATTAGCTCCTTAAATTTAGTATTATTTATTAGTCAATTTTAGTTTTTCCTAGGCATTTATCTATCAAATTGCATATGCATTATGTAGGATGAAAAATTAAGCATCATAACTGTTGATAAGACCAACATTAGTTATAGAAGCAAATCAAAATCCTTCGAAACACTCTTCTTCAGTATAGTTAAGAAACAACCCTTTTGTGAGGAGTTGGAAAGCAAATAAAGGAGAATAGGTTTGCTATTGAACTTTTTCACAAAACAATTTTGCTGCAACAAACTATATGCATTATTGTGTGGGGCGGAAACCCTGCCATATCTTAATGGCTACAATATTTTTATGGCATTTTAACCCTTGGCACAGTAGAACTGAAAGCAAAAATGACTCTTATGCAGTCATAGATTAGAAAACCCCTAACATAGTGCAAAAATTTCCATGAAATTTCCTCCTTAATATTAGGAAATAGAATTGAAAAAACAGAATCCCTCCTCCAAGTCAAATCGGGGAGGAATGAACCACTGACACATAGCTGCCCCCCAAAAACTCATGAGAGAGATAAGACTGGAAATAAGACAGGCTGAAGCTAAATCCTGACAAGACCGAGGTGCTGCTTGTAGGAGACAGAGGAAGGTTGGGTCCTGTTGACCTGAGGTTTAATGGGGTACAATTACCCCTGAAGGACCAGGTCCGCAGCCTTGGGGTTGTTCTTGATTCCAGGCTGTCCATGGAGGCTCAGATTTTGGCAGTGAGCCGGGCAGCCTGGTACCAATTACACCTCATACGTAGGCTGCAACCCTACCTCCCTGTTCATCAGCTCTCACTGGTAGTACATGCCCTGGTCACCTCTCGATTAGACTACTGCAATGCGCTCTACGTGGGGTTACCCTTGAAAATGGTCCGGAAACTTCAACTGGTACAGAATGCGGCAGCTCGTTTACTTACAAACAGTCGTCGCCATGATCATATTACACCAGTATTATTCAATCTACACTGGCTTCCAGTAGTTTTCCGGGCCCAATTCAAGGTGTTGGTGTTAACCTTTAAATCCCTATACGGTTTCGGCCCAGTTTATCTGAAGGAGCACCTCCAGCATCACCAATTATGCCGCCCGACAAGATCAGCCATGCAGGGCCTTCTCTCAATCCCACCAACAAAAGCAGCTAGGTTGGTGGGGACTAGAGAGAGGGCTTTTTCGGTGGCGGCCCCCACTCTCTGGAATTCCCTCCCGTTCGATCTTCGGCATGCCCCTTCCCTGGATACCTTCCGCCGAGCCTTAAAAACGTGGCTGTTTGGACAGGCCTTTGGGACCGCCGGGATGGGCTAATTACATACTGAATGCCCATTGTTGTGTACTGCATATGTTGTTATTTTTGTTACTGCTGATTATATTGTATTTTATTGTAATTATTGTATTTTATTGTATTTTATTGAAATTTAATATGTACGTCGCCTAGAGTGGCTTCGGCCAGATAGGCGACCTAAAAATTAAATTTACATTTACATTTACAAATGTGAAAGTAGGTGCAGAGGACAGTAACAGAAAGAGACAGACAGTAAAGTTGGCTGGATAAAAAGTAAGGCTGCGCACCAGATTTGGCTGAGTCTTGAGTCCCAAGCTGAATCGGGTGTATTTGGAAGTACTCAGGCTTTGGACGAGTTGAGTTCAGACAGCCACAGATTGCTATGGGTCGGGTTGCTTGAACAATCTGTGGCTGTCAGTAGGTAGGGCATCAGTCAGGAAGAAGAGGCAGACAGAGCAGGTAACCCTCATGAAAAAGCCAAGACCTACCTCAGATCCCCAGATGCATTTTCCAGGAGAAGTTAGGCTTAGGTTTCTGTTTGCCTGCTGCCTCCCCCCGCCCCCACCTCCAGGATTGATCCCTCAGCAATTCTGCATGGCAAGGGGGATGCTGTCAAGTGTTTTCCTAAAGGAAAGTTCCTTGCTGATCATCACCTGTGCAGAATCCCCCACTTCATTGATCAGCTATTCAGCAGAGGGGTCGATTCTGTATGGTGCTGCTGATGTTCTGCAAACAGCTTTTCTTTAAGAAAGCCATTTCCAGAGCCTCACCAGCAGCACTGATCAGCTTTTTGGTGGAGGAGTTGATTCTGCAGGGTGCTGCAATGCCCCCCCCAATGCCTCTGCTGAGGCATTGATCGGGGAAGGTATTGCAGCGCCCTGCACAAATATGGAGAATATGTGGACCATTGAAAAATCTGGTGCTAAATCAGAATTCAGTGGAATTCTTGTCCATTCCTAGCTGGTGTAGGCTCTCCCAGTGAAACCATTACAGAAAATTGACATGCCATACCTCCACTGTCAGAGGCAGAATGGTTCTGAATACCATTTGCTGGAACCTACAGGAAAGGAGAGTGTTCTGCTCAGGTCCTGCCTTTAGGCTTCCTGTAGGCATCGGGTTTGCCACTGTGTATGACTAGATGGGCCACTGGCCTGATCCAGCAGGCTGTTGCTGTTGCTTCTTCTTCTTCTTCTTCTTCTTCTTCTTATTATTATTATTATTATTATTATTATTAACAACAACAACAACAACAATAATAATCCACCTCTCCTCCCAGAAGGAGCCCAGGAAAACGACAAAACACTAAAAACCTCTAAAAAACTAAGGCTTTCTGTGGCTTTCTGTGGGTGGTGGTTGTTTTATTATTTTATTGTCTTGAAGAAGACAACGGAAGAAATGTTCATAGTGATACTGTTTACAGAAGGTGGTGGTCAGGTGGGGAGAAGCACAATGGGAAATTAGAGAACACTTGACCTCCGTGCCATCCTTATGATGAAGACAAAAGAGGTGATGCCAAGAATAAGATATATTTTTAGATATATTTTAAAATTGTTATATTCTTTCTTTTTGTTTTGTATATCATTCATTTTGTTCTCATGTTATGTATATTGTTTAGAGATTTATTGTTTAGTTATGTTTACTTAAAATGTGAACTATTGTTTTTTTATTATGTACAATTTATATTGATTTTTTATGTTGTAAAAAGTCCAGAGAGCTTCGGCTATGGGGTGGTATACAAATGTAGCAAATAAGTAAATAAACAAACAAATGATATAGTTGGGAGCAAGTGTGGTGTAGTGGTTAAAGTGTTGGACTATGACCTGGGAGACCAGAGTTCGAATCCCCACCCAGCCATGAAGCTCACTGGGTGATCTTGGGCCAGTCACTGCCTCTCAGCCTCAGAGGAAGGCAATGGTAAACCCCCTCTGAATACCGCTTACCATGAAATCCCTATTCATAGGGTCGCCATAAGTTGAGTTGACTTGAAGGCAGTCCATTTCAATTTTTTAAAATGATATATTTATTTTGGCTTTTCAAAATGTTGTAAGTCACTGAGACGTTTGGGTATCACATGACTAATAAATATTATTAATAATAATAATACATTAAGAACAACACATCTTAAAAACATCATAAAACAAAACATTTTTAAATTTTTTTAATTTAAACTTTGAAAAATCTCAAAAACAATTCCAACACAGAAGCAGACTGGGACAAGGTCTCTACTTAAAAGGTTTGTTGAAAGAGGAAGGTCTTCAGTAGGCACTGAAAAGACAACAGAGATGGTGCCTGTCTAATATTTAAGGGGAGGGAATTCCAAAGGGTAGGCTCCACTACACTAAAGGTCCGTTTCCTATGTTGTGTGGAACGGACTTCCTGATGAGATTGTATCTGCAGGAGGCCCTGACCTCCAAAGCACAGTAATCAACTGGGTATATAAGGGGTAAGATGAACTTGCAGGTCTCTTCGTCTCAAGCTATATAATACACCAAAATCAACACCTTGAATTTACCTGGTAGCTAATGTGCAGCCAGTGCAATTCTTTCAGCAGTGGGGTAACATGTTGGCAATGTCCTATGCTAGTGAGCACTTGTGCTGCTGTGTTTTGCAACAGCTGCAGCTTCTGGACCAACCTCAAGCAGCCACATAGAGCATATTACAGTAATTCAGCCTGGATGTTACCAATTCATGGAAAACAGTAATCAGGCATAGGGATGGGTGAGAATTTCGATTCAGTTCACACTTCAAGCAGATTTTATCAAATTCACAATTTCCGAAACAATGAGAACTGAAACTGCCATCCTTCTACATTCGCATTTATTAGAATTTTGAGATGCAGTTCGCCAACTAAACAACATTTACAAAAATGCATATATTAGGGGAAAGTGTGCATAAAAATGAACACGAGTGAAAATAACATGCAAAAAGGCATCAAATGATGAGAAATGGCTTGCAAAAATGTGTACCTTTGTCAAAACTGCCTACAAAAGTGTGTTTGGAGAAATTTGCACTAAAATGATGGAGAATTTTCATGAGGATTTTTTTTTTAAAAAAATCTCAGATCGCAGTAGAAATGTAGAGAACTGAATTTAACATTGGAAAAATGAGAAACTGAGAGAACCGAACCAGACATATCTTTCCATCCCTGGCCAGGCTATCCGGGTCCAGAAACAGCCAAAGCTGGTAAAAGGCACTTGCAGCCACTGAGGTCACCTGGGCCTCTAGTGACAAAGATGGACCCAGGAGCACCCCCAGACTGAATCTCCTCTTTCAGAGGGAGTGTGATTCCATCCAAAGCAGGCAATTCACCAGTTATCCGAACTTGGGAACCATCTACCCACAGCGCCTCCATCTTGCTAAGATTCAGAAGCAGTTTATTATCCTCATCCAGCCCATTATCAAGGGCTTGCATGGCCTCTCCCAATTCAGATGTTCCCGAGATATAATATTCTTATATTCTTATGTTAAATGTGTATTATGGCTCAATGTGTATATTCCCTGGAATAGACCTTATTGGGGATCTTTCAGGGCACAGATACAGATCTGAGAGTTGCCACAAGTAGAAAGAACATGTGAACATTCACTTCCCCTCCAAAAAGCAATTTTCCCTTCCAAAAAGTAAGCTTATGGGCCATCAGTGTGGTGTAGTGGTTAGAGTGTTGGACTACAACCTAGGAGACCAGGGTTTGAATCCCCACACAGCCATGAAGCTCACTGGGTGACCCTGGGCCAGTCACTGCCTCTCAGCCTCCGAGGAAGGCAACGTAAACCACCTCTGAATACTGCTTACCATGAAAACCCTGTTCATAGGGTCGCCATAAGTCGGGATCGACTTGAAGGCAGTCCATAAAATAGTAAGCAACAGCACCATCCTTCTGGGGGATGACAGGTTATCCATTCCTGTTGCTGTTGTTGGTAGGGTATGCCCTTTGCATTTTCCACTCAGTATATCATTCCAATGGCACTGGGATTAAGCATGCCACTGATTTAATTTTCCATTTACACTTTAATAAGAGAACCCCTGAGTAGCAGTAAATCTGCACTTGCAGATAAAAATGGCTGATTCCTAATTCTTCTGCTAGATCTAAGATTTCACCTGTCATGAGTATTTGCTGCATTTTCACCATGCTCTGATTGATAAAGATGCATTAAGCGAAAATGCCTTCCTTCATTGCTATTCAAGGATGTTGTTTAAGTTCTTAAAATTAGGGAAATGTTTATCTCCTTATGATTATTTACACTTAAAGTGCTTCACACTTCATTAGTGAATAATTAATGAAAACAGCAGACATCTGATAAAACTTTGTATAGTAGAAGGCCATGTCACTCCCCTCACCCTCTCCACCCGGAGCACATGGAAAGTCATTAGGGATATTTTATTCAAACTAAACATTGATTTAGCCACACAGGTCCTATTGACATTAACCGTAGGCAGGCTTCTAAATCATTGTACACTGTAGTGAAATCACTGCAATTACTCTTAATGAGATCATTTTCAGGGTTTTATGCTAAGAATTATTAAATTATGGAATCCTGACAAATAGTAAACTGATGCATGGGGTGTGACACATTTAGATGGGGCAAAATATTATGGTTCTATTTAGCCCAAGGAAGTTATGCCAATTTAAACCAGATAATTATGTGACCATCTGTACTGCATACTGAAGTTCTGCATTGTGATACTTCAGATGTGTCTGAAATTATTTAGTATTTTATTCCTTTACCCAAGTTTGTGAAGAAGCAATACTACCTTATAACAGAAAAACCCAACTGTGTGGAGATGATTTGGCTTGGGAAAATGTAGCAAATTGTGGATTTTTATATGAACAGACTATTTTCAGTATTCTCCTTCCAACACTCTCATGAGAAATGAGTACAAATGAATCATTGCTATTATCATAATGTTTGTAGTACTGTCTAGCATAAAATTCTTACCATTTTAATGATCTAAACCGGGCAGATTTACTACATTTTTCTGTCTATAAAGCCCAGAAGATAGGAAAGTACTATAAGGGAGGCTCTAATTCTATGGAGGTCACACCATACATTATGCTGTTATGGAGGTACAGCAGATGCACTGTTCAGGGCCTGGGCCTGCTGCAAATGCCACTGCTGTACTATGTGCCTTTGAACTTCTAGCACTGTGCTTGATGATCCCTTCCTACCGTGTCTGACAGTCCCTTCCTGCCTTAGCTCACGTGTACATATTGCTATTTCACCATCCTGGTTGAAAAAAAAAATGAAACAGAACAAAACATACCCTCCTAAATCCATACTAAACTATCTACTTAAAATATCTGTGTATACATCATTTTAAAAAATATATCTAATACACAAAAAACACTCATTTGTGGCACCTTACCTCCCTTTTTTATGTGCCTGCTAATGGTGCTACCCCATTTTTGTGGTTATCGGTCCTGCCCAGCCAAGCAACCACAAGCAATGGCCAAGATGTTCCTGCTTTATCTATTCCTACTATACAGCATCTGCCTACACAGCCTCCATGTGTCCTTTCCACCATCAATTGGCCTAAGTAAAGCTGCAGGCAGCCCTGCCCTATACCCTTTACTTTAACTTTATTCACAGCTCATGCTGTCAAATGACATTATGCCCAGATAATGTAGCTATAGACTGTTGTTGTCCACCATCCAGCAACTCCTAGTGGCTTTCAAAAGTGATATATTAGTGAGGTGTAGTGGCAAACTAGAACCCAAACTCAAATCCCCACTCAGCCACAAAGCTTAGTGGGTAAATTTGGGTCAGTCAATGCTTCTCAGCCTAATCTATCTCAAAGAGCTGTAGTGATAAAAGCAGAGAGGGAAAGCATTGTGTATACTGCCCTGAGCACCTTGGAAAAAGGGCAGTATGGCAATGTAAAATAAAAATACAATCCAGCATGGCAGTTCCTGGGGAACATTAGGGTAAGTGTATTGTCTAAAGCTTGCTTAGACAAGTGGGGTTTTCTACAATAAGATCTTCAACACAACACAACCACCCCCTTTTTAATGTATATATAATTTTAGCATGCATACCTGGTATCAGCCCTGTAGCCAGTGGGGCAGCAAACAGGTGCACCCCCCAAGTTGTGCCTCCCCCCCGGGGTTTTTTGGAAAATTGTCTTTTTAATTTGTGACAAGACACACAATGACAGCCTCTATTTAAAGCACAACAGCCTGTTTCAAGAACAGGACCAATTTAAGAATAGGACCCTCTGAAAAATTCAGTAAATAAGGCAGTGTGCATGTACAACAAAAGCCTCCTCTAGAAGTGTCTCCAAATGTCTGCTCACTCAAGACTTTCCATGACTGAGAGTGGCTTTTTCATGATCACAATGACCCTATAATTGCTTAAGTGATCCTGAAAAAAACCAGCCTGTAAGGTAGCATGACCCTCGAAGAGTTAAATTTTGGAACTTTGTCTTATGGGCTGGAGTTAGACTCCACCCCTTGGGCTTTCCTTTCCTCTGCTTTTCAGTTTGTTTCAGTTGTGTTCTTTACCCAGCCAGCAATAAAGAAGCATGTTTGTTTGCCTGCAGTAAGAAGCAAGTTTGTTTATTTTGCAGGTATTATGATGAGTAAAGTAGGACTGGGTACCGATTGCTAAAGGCTGAAATAAAGAGGAAATAAAAACAGCCCTAGAGACTCTGCTGTGCACACTACAGTTAGCTGGCTGGCTAGCCTCCAGGCATGAGACTTTTTCAGGGTTTCTGGTCAGATAAATAAATATATAGAAATAAATACAATTTCCTGGGCATGACAGGTCAAGATACATTAAAACACAACCAAAACCTCTCAGAAAATAAAGATACAATAAAACATTTACCAAGTGGGCTAGCAATGAATTAAGCTTCGGATATTAAACACGTCAAATGTAGGGCCATTTCTTCCTTGTTTGGATTTAAAACAGAAAGTTATTTGTTCTCAGCTACACTGGTTAAACCAATTCACTTTAATATTTTTTAAATATTCCCATCATGTCAGGTTTTCATATTTTATTACTCTTCTTGTATTAGAAAATATATTTTCCTAAGTACTGCTCACTATTCATTAAATGAATTGTTTAATATTATCTCTAATTCCTAAAGGTTAGGGAAAAGTACAAATCCATTTCATATCTAGCTTTTCTTAAAAAAACCCACATTCTGTTAAAAGATCAACCAACCATTAACTTCATTGATCTCTTTTTCAGACTTTGGCCTGTCTTATATCTCAAAATGCTGGCTTACTCTTAGGCTGCAATCAGACATGGGGTTTATTGCATTAGTTTTACTGATTATAATGGTAGCGATTCTGTCCCGATTTCTAACATTCCTTCCACACTGCAGTACCTGTTGGATTATGGACTGTGGATTTTTGATGTATATACCACCATGTCGTGCTAAATTTAATTCACACCACTAGGCGTGGTATGACACAACAATAAATGTCATTGGATATGTTGCTGCAACTCCCCCACCCTTTCTGCACACATACACTTGGGTTCACCCATGAAAATAGCAGGAAAGAACTGTATGCTAGTATACCACCTCAAGTTTTGTTATTTTACACCCCAATTAATGGGTTGCAAATGGATTTCTTCTGGAAGCAATTAACACAGAAGTGGGCACTAAACTTCCACTATGTTCTACTAGATTTCCAGAAGTGGCTTTTACGTTGTATGAAATATTTTTTAAAATGCGGAAATTATTAGGTAAGGAAATGTCAGGAAAATGGAAGAAACTACTGTTTGAATGCAGCCTTAGTCCATCCAAAAAGAAACTGTATAATGTCCCTGATCCACCAAAGGGAAGCACTTTTAGGTTCCCTTTGTGTAAACGGGAAAATTAAGCAATCGCTAAAGACTTTCTGAGTGAAACAATGGGAATTAAAAGTACTTAACTGGCTGGTTCATACCCTAATAATTTTGCTCAACTATCCATACCTCTAGTGCTAAGAGAACAAAAACAGAGCAGCTGGTTTGCAGCATCACACAAAAGCCCCATCTTGTCCAGTTCTCTGTTTCCAACTGCAGCTGACCATTTTTGTGGGAAATTCACAAGCAGAAGTTGATGGAGACAGTCATGTGTAGCTGATGTCATGACCTGCAGGTTCCAACACACTAGTACGTCAGGGAATGGTAACCTCAGACCTGGGGACTGAATGTGGCCCCCAGGACTCTTCCTAGGTCACATCCCACCTCAAGTGCATTTGCCAGACTGGAGAGAGGTGTGTGTGTGTCTGTACAAAGGTAAGATGCATGTCCATTGCTCCAGGCACTTGTGCCTCTGGCTCTGTCCACATTTGTCTCTTGTTCCACCTATCATGCGTATGTGGCCCGCAGGATGAGCTGCAAAAGCATTACAACACCTGATTTTTGAGGCCTAAATTAACAGCCAGACATTTAAAGAGTAAAGTAGCAAAAGGAATAATGATAGCAAGAAACATGTACATAGCATTTATGTGAATTATGTGTTTAAATTCTTGTCTGAGTCAAGGACAAGCCCACCAGAGAATAATGGCCTACTTACTGGAAATTTGCACATGTGACTAGAAAACCAGGTTCAATGGGATAAAATGTTGTGCCCTCTAGGATTCAGAATGCCAGATTAGTATTTTTAGAATGTAGTACAGATAAAGTTGACATGTGTATTGTTCATTTTCTGTTATAGTGCAAGGTATATTCATTTTTTCCAGCTGATTGGGAGCCCATTATTGCCTACAGAGATGTCCAAGACCAATTTGGGGATTCCTTCCCTGGGTATACATCTGAGAACGTTAGATGTAAGCCTAAGCAATTTTGATAAGACTAGCACGGTTTCGCAGCAAGTGGACCTCTAAATTGTCACTGGATTTTACCTAAAGTAAAATTTGAAATGAATCTGTATATTGACCCCAAAGCAAAGCATCCAAGGAACCTCAGTATGCCAACCATGCTTTGAGAAGAATAACAACACTTGTCACATCCTTCCAAGCATCTTTGAGTCAATGAGCGCAAGGCTACACCAAGCTAAGTAGCCAAATGGAATTCCCTTGTCTATTCCTGTCATGGTGTGGCTAAACAGAAGTCAGCCCCTACTTGCTCACCAGCCTGTCTCTGCAACCTTCCAGAAAGGGGCCCTAACTCAGTGGTAGATGCTTTGCATGCAGAAAATCCCAGATTTGTCACTCATGGCTAAAAAGATCAGGTAGCAGGTAAAGGGAAGAGATACTGTCAGCGAGAGTAGACAATACTGGGCTAGAAGGCCAAATAGTCTGATCCTGTATAAGGCAGCTTTCTATGTTCTCCTGTTTCCTGGTTTACCCACACTGACCTGGTCAGAAGTTATGCCAAAGTCAAAACCTCTTTTTAAAGGGAGGCCTTTGGTGGTGGTTGTGGGGAGTTGAACTGGCAATCTGTTTGGGTTGGTGAATCTCTTATTATAATAGAATAATATGGGGGTGGGCTGTAGTTCCATGATAGAGCAACTGCCTTGCTTGCAGAAGGTTCCAGACCAATCCCCAGCATCTCCAGTTAGGGCTGGGAGAGACCCCCTGCTTGAAACCCTGGAGAGCTGCTACCAGTCAGTGTAGACACTACTGAGCTAGATGGAACAATGTTCTGATTCACAGTAAGGCAATTTCCTGTGTTTCTAATACTGTTTGATTGCATTTTTGAGTTCCCCTAGCCTAGTAGAAGAAAAGCTGGCTAGAAAATGTTAAAAATTAAATATAAAACCAAATTTAATTCAAACTACTAATAAGGGTCAGTCTGCTGCCTCCCATTCATTGGTAGGCTGTGAAAGAATAAAGGACAGACTTCATACACAAATTTAGGCACCCACAGACAATGCACGGCCCGGGGTGCAGGGAAGCAGGGCCGGTGCCAGACATGACGGGGCCCTTGGGCACCAGCTTGCCCTGGACCCTGGCATTCATGTGTGCACGTACACATACACACGTGCGTGCTCCCAGGGCCAGCCCCAGACACGCTGGAGCACTTGGGCAAAAGACTGCCCCAGGCCCCAGTGCTCCCCTTCCGTGATTCATGCATGGCGAGAGCTTCGGGACTCCGCTATTCCCATGCTTAACTTACCTTGTTCTGCGGTTGCGCACACAGTGGTGCCCTTAAGAAAGATGGCAGCTGAGGTTTCCCTAAGGACCTGAAGCCTCTGCTGCCATCTTGGTTCATGGCAGGGATGTGAGCGCGCAGCACGCATGCATGCCATCAGCCAAGATGGCGGCAGAGGCTTCAGCCCCTTAGGAAAACCTCAGCTGCCATCTTTCTTAAGGGCACCGCTGCGTGTGCAACTGCAGAACAAGGTAAATTAAGCAAGAGAATGGTGAAGCCCCAAAGCTCTCACCGTCCGATCTGCGGCAGCGATCCTGCCGTGAATTGCGGAAGGGGAGCAGAGGGGCCCCTCAGGGGCTCCTTTAGCCTCAGGGGCCCTCAGGCCAGTGCCCCACCTGGCCACCCCTTGGAACCGGCCCTGCGGGGAAGACAGACCTCCCAGGGTGACTAACATTAGCATGCAGCATCCAAGGGAAGGTTGATGGGTTATTGCTAGGGATGGGGGATGAAATCCGATTCACTACTCATTTTAAGCTGAACCTACCTGATTCACACCTCCTAGAACAATACATAAGCCAAAACACAACTACCCTCTGAAATCTGGTCCCCTGAATTTTACAAAGAAGTTCTCCAACTAAAAAAAAGTGTACATAGCAAAAGTGTACATACCTTCAGGGAAAGTGTGCATACATATTCACATATTAGGGAAAATAGCATACAAAAATGTATTGTATTAGGGAAAGTTGCATACAAAAATGTGTATAACAGAAGAAATGCACGCTAAAATGCTGAGACAATTTTGTGAGGACTTTTAAAAAATAAAATTCATAAATTGATGTGAAATACTTAAGACTGGAAAATGAGAAACTGGAAGAAACAGAAAATGACAGCCTTGTCCATTACAAGCTACTGTCGTACTTGTTAGCAAATGCGCCTGCCACATTTGGCGTCCCCTTACACATATACACAATCTCCCCCAGATTTTCCCATGTTGTGCTGTACCTAGGCCTGACCCACTTCTGTTTCCATCATCTAGGAGGTGGTAGGAAGATACTTCTTCTCCCTCTGCTACAAGGGTGGCTGAATACGGATAAATAAGTGCAGGATTGTAGCTAAATAACAGTGTCTGGAACTGCAATTGCAAAAATAGGTCAGACACTCCCCCCCACACACCGCATTCATAGATTTCATTGTGCTTTAATCTCCACTCTTTCAATATCATGGCACCTTGTTGTAAAAGAAATTTACAGTATTTTGCCATCTATTAGCTGTTTACGGCATTCAGGCTGTAGAATCGTAAACATACCGCAGATATCTCAGTGTAGCAAATCCTAAGTAATGAGATTTGAGACAGTTAAATCCTGGTATAATGTTTCTGCCATTTTGATTAATACTGTGAATTCTAAAATACCTCTAGGCTATGAAAATGAATGCAAGTCATTATTCAGATGAGTGGAATAAAGTTTTTAAAAATCCATTTTTACACATCTACAGTTTAGAGCACCTTAATTAGTATTTTACATCAACATTAAACTAGTTAGGATTCTGAATTACTTAGGAGGTTTCTTGATAGATTTGCAGTGAATTGCACTGAATATGTTAAGGTTTCAGACCTTCTTTCTCTAGGAGAGCAGTCGTATGCCAAAGGAGATCTAAAATTTAAGCCTGTAATGTAAAGGGAAGAGGCTTCTGCTGGTTTCAACTAGACATACTGCCCTCGAGGCCTCCTTGCAAAGTAATATAGTTACTGGCTGATAAACTGCTTACTGAGGAGGGTTTCTTTGGAAATACCACAAGTGCCCGTAAAATATAATGCATTGCAGATCCCGAGGAAATGATATTAACATTTCCTGTGCCATCATTTATGGTGATCTTGTCCTGAAAAACTCATAAACACTTTATTTGGTAATTCAGTTTATGCCTTACTGTGTCATTTGGGTTGATGCTTGACAGCAACGATGCCATAAATTATGCATGTCAATTTAGTGAATGCCATTAAACCAAGCAGGTCAGGGTAATTTCAGTAATTATACATATAAATAGTATTATTAGCTCTGTCAATGTCTGTACCTGTGTTATATGTCAACAGAGCCCATCACCCACGTGGGTGAAAGATTCTATATTTTGCATAAGGTTGATTGGACTGGTTCCAATTTTAATCTGTGGGGGAAATAATGGGGGTATTTATTCCATTTGGCTGGTGACTATAATCATGCATTACTGCACAGATTTAGAACACTGTTTCATGTTTTGCTTTGCTTGATTTAATTTTTAGAGACTAAAAATGAAAGAATAATTACTTCTACGAAATATAGGAAGAAGCCAGAGCTGTTCACAGCACTGCATTATGGCTGTACAACTATTTTTGCAAGGCTTTTCCCAAGCTCATTGAACTTTTCCCACTGGACCTGTACTCATTTCCCAAACATTCTTCTAGATATCAAATACTCTTTGGTGGTTAGTTATGATGCATAATTACCAATCATTCTTAATAATTATTATTTTCAAATCACCCAGTTTAAAATGACTGTTCTACTTAAGAAAGACCACCAATATACATAGGGTGGCATTTAACTGAATAATAGCAGTAGCACAAGGATTAGCACTAGTGCAACAGAACTTTTCCCCCTCTCCTTTCCCTGTTTACACCCTGCACCACCCCCAAATCTGCTCTGGAGGTTTGGGGGAAACTGCAGAACAGATTTAGTGCATGCATGGGGAAAGATATTGGGAAAAGATACAGGGATAAACAGTTGGAACCAAAGACTTAATGCTACATAGCCACCCCAAAATATAGGCTGCACCCCAAAAATGAGATATCTTAAATCACTGCTTCTCTACCTATAAGAGTGCAATTTACAGGCCACACTGAGGTTTTATACAAGCCAGATTTGGGGGGAAAGTGCAGCCTATATTCAGACCAATATAGTATATTCCACACATTCAACATAAGTCTATTTTCTCAGGGCAGCAGCAACAAGAAACAAAAAGTACAATTATTATTATTATTATTTATTAATAATAATAATTCAGTGTTGAGTAATACTGAATTTGTTAATTATATTACATATATTATTCAGCAAATTAAAACAATATACTGCAGCAGCAGCAGCTTATTCAAACAGACTATAAAATCAAACTGTCCTACGTTTAAGAATTCTTACATTAGCAGTTCTTAAAAGCCTAATTAATAGTAATATGATTTCCAGGCAACTCTCCTTGGGGAGCACATTCCAAAGGCAAGAAGCCACTGTCCAAAAGACTGTCTGCAGTTGCCACTTGATGAACTTCAAACTTTTTGCCCCATCTGATGTTGAGCAAAGGTGAACCTGCTGGCTACAGGAGGCAAGCACAGAGGAGGGATGAAAGGACTGACATAGAAGCAGACAGAAAGCAACAGCATCTCAGTGTTGACCTGATTCCTTGCAGGATTTTCAGGTATTATATCTGTATGAGAACAGGAAAATACAATAGAAAGCCTTGAAAAACTAGATATCATATGCACCTGTTTTTGTAACCACTAGCAGTTATCACACACAAATGTGTTTCTATGAGCATCTGGCTAGCCACGGTGAGAACAGGATGCTGAATGAGATGGGCCTTTTGTCTATCCACCAGTACTATAATTATGTTCCTTTATATTTGGCCTGGGTAATTGTTTCATAGACATGTTCGCCCACTTCACAATACAGATAAATTACGTGGAGGGGGATATCCCAAAGATGAAGCCCTGATTGTGACTTGGTGTGAACTCATGTTTTATGTGGAAATAGATTGGAATTTTAATTATTTATAAGAATCAGTTACTCAGTTATGTTCTAAACTATAGCACCATTCAGAGAAAATGATGTTTTCCTGACTGAAACCTCTCTAACCTCAGTTTACCCTTTGAAAGGTAACTATTCCTTTGTTTTAGAATATCCTTATTTTCCTCAAATCAACCAAACCAGATATTTGGCTTGAACAAAATAGCCTTACAAATAATACTTCAGGGAATGGCAACCTATGCCTTTTTTCACTCACCTGTGCTACTACCAAAAGCATGTCCTGGCTGCTTAAATCAGTCTCTAGTCCATAAAGACAGCACAGCGCTATGGTGGCTGTGTGCGTGTTCTCCTTCTGCCATAAAGCACTACTGTCTCTTTAATGCAAAAAACAAAAGACAACGGCATCAGCAGTTGATGTAGGCTCACAGGTTCTGTGCAGTGAACAGAGCTGCTATGGAAGCTGCAGCACCAGTTCATTCTTGCGGAAGAGAATCAAAGAGTGCCATGTGCTCAGCTGAAGAGAGAAAAACAGCTCTGGGCTATATTTCTGGAGCAATAACTTAAGTGCAGAGAAATTCATCCTTCTAGCCTTGGCGTTAAATAGTAAGGGCAGACACCTGGAATAGCCAGCAAGAGAGCCATAGCCATTTCCCCTAGAAGAGGTAGCATGAATTTATTCAGCCCTGGCTTTCAACCCCCTTCTATCCAGCTAATAGTTTTCAGGCTGTGCTGCACACAAACAAGCACAACCATATTCTCACAGCTATTTTTATTGCTTTCCCTTTCTTAAGTTCCTGCATCTGATATTAAAGCATAATTTACACTCCAGGTAATGTAAATAAAGTTTGAATTTTAAAAGGCTTTAAATGGTCATCTTTTTTTCATTAAGCAAAAAAGGAATAAATGAATTTTCCAAATATTTTGTGGGTGAGAAGAGCATAGCAAATGACAAAGTTCTCTGAATGAATAAAATGAATAATTGTAGTTAAACTACATGAGTTAAACTCCATCTCTGGTAGCCAGAGACTCCCACAGCTGCTGACAGTTTAGGCTTGTTAATATTCCCCTTCAAACTGAAGGAGATCTTGATGATTTATCAAGGCAAGCTGCTAACCTACATGCTATTTCTTGGAAATAAATGAAGGATATATGCCCCAATAGAAGTTGTAGTCCAAAACGTCAGGAGGGCACCAGGTTGCCAAAGGCTGATATAGGCAATAGAAGGAAGAAGGATGAAAAAATCCAGTTTACCTAATCTATTTTCAAACATAGCACAATGCTGAGCCTAATCACTCTATTTCTTCAAATAGAGGCCCACTTTATTGGACCCTGCTACTGCTGAAATCAGGTTAGATAAATTTAACCTTCTCCCTTCAGTCACCTATATACTTCATTTATTCCCAAGAAATAAGATGCCTTCTAGCTGCTCTCTTTCCAATTTGAACAGATATCCACAGTGTGATTTCCTTTTCAGTAATGTGTCATGATCTAGAACAGGGGTGAACTCACAGTCCTTTCACACAAAACTCCAACCTGTTTTCCCCAAGTTTTCTTCATTTCAGCTGCATAAATTTTGGTGGAAAAGAACAATCCTGTTAGCACCAAAAACTAGGAACCAAAGCCCCTTGCTAATCTACAGCAAATCAGCCAAAGATCTACCAGCAGTTCCCAATCTACCTTCTGCCCAACACAAGCACGAAAACAAACGCTTCAAATAGCTCAAATTTTGGTATTTCATCTAGAGGTGAATCTCCCTGCCTTACTAGACAAGGGACTTTGGATTTTTTCCAAATCAAAGTGGCAGTGTAAGTCTTAGCTATACATATTGTGTCACCTTCCTCTTCCCAAGCATAGCTTATTTGGTGGATTTCCCTTGGAGAAAATATTACTGATTTGGCATGTCAAGAATTGGAAATAGCATTCCGGGGGAGGATTCCATCATCCCTGCTGTGAAAGAAGTGACAGTGCTCCATTCCTGGTCCACTCTGCCACTGGGACAGACTACACACTACTAAGACAAGGAAAACAAAGAAAGGAAGCAGTACAACCCCCCAAAATCTTTCAGAACCACCTTGAAACCTCTTCCCATTTTGGTGGCCATTCTGGGACTGAAACAGTTCAGTTGAACCCTTTTTGATTCAGGCCAGGTTATATCCTAATGCCAGTAGCAAACCACTACATGAAAAAGGAGACGTCTTTTGCAGCTTGTATGGACTGAGCGCCCAACTGGGAAGCAGCACTTTTGCTTGCTTTAGCATTCTGCTATTAACATGGTATTTAATTATGCCCTCAATTCTGAGACTGCCTCTAGTGTTCCCGCTCAGGACTTCATGGCCTCCATGACAACCATGGGACTGTCTCAAGATGTCACTGGCCCGAAGCATAGGGCAGAGCACACCCTCAACTTGGTTGGTCTGGATATAAGGGGGCTGGATGTCTGGAGATGGGGGGGGTGGATGTCACCCCATTGTCATGGTCAGACCACTTCCTGGTGAAGTTTAGATGTACGGCTCCAATCCTCCCCTGCAGGGGTGGTGGACAGATTAAGATGATCTGCTCCTGGAGACTAATGGAATCCACAGGATTCCTGAATGCCCTGGGGGAGTTCTCAGTGAATAGAGCAGGTGACCCTGTTGAAGCCCTTGTCACACTGTGGAACAGTGAGGCGTGTCGGGCTCTTGACACGGTTGCCCCTGAGCACCCTCTCTGGCATTGTGGAGCCCAGTTTGCACCTTGGTACACCAATGAGCTAAGGGCAATGAAACAGGCTAGATTATGGCTAGAGCGTAAGTGGCGAAAGACGTGCTGTGCAGCTGATCAGGCATGAGTAAAATATCATAACTGTGCCTACTGTGTGGTGGTGAGGGCAGCGAAGAAGGCCCACTTCTCCGCCACCATTGCATCCTCAAGCAGCCATCCAGTGGAACTTTTCTGTATTGTTACTGTTGACATTAACTCCAGGAAATGGAGTTTTAGACCTTTAGAGACCCACTGTGAATTGTTTGCAAGGCCCTTCTTGGCTTATTAAAGTTTGCTGAGGAGGTTTGGCTGAGTGGATCCAGTGTGTGGTCAATACAGTGGGAGTGGTTCCAGCCATCCTGAAAGAGGCAGTGATCCGGCCGCTCCTGAAAAAGCCCACCCTGGACCCATTGGTTTGTGACAACTACTGACCGGTGAGGGAACGTGATTGAGAGGGTTGTGGCACAGCAATTGCAAGTACTCTTGGATGAAACAGATTATCTTGACCCATTTCAGTGTGGGTTCAGGCCTGTTTATGGGACTGAATTGGCCTTGGTTGCCCTCATGGATGACCTCTATTGAGAGAAGGATAGTGGGAGTGTGACCCTGTTATTCTTACTTGATCTTTCTGTGGCTTTTGATTCCATTGACCATGGTATCCTTCTGGGCTGACTTGAGGTGAAATGGCTATTGAAGGCACTGTTTTACTTCCAGGGTCGTTTTCAGAGAATAGCATTGGGTGATTGCCTTTCGGTCCTGTAGCAGTTGTGCTGTGGGATGCTGAATCCCTTGGGAATGGTCATCAGGAGATTTGGGGCAAGATGTCAGCAGTATGCTGATGATACCCAGCTCTATTTCTCTGTAACATCTGAATCGGGAAAGGCTGTACAAGGCCTGGACTGGTGCCTGGACTCAGTGGATGAGGGCCAATAAACTGACTCTGAATCCTAGCAAGACAGAGGCGCTGTAGGTTGGTGGTTCCTGAGTTCGGATAATTGTTCAGTTGCCTGCTTTGGATGGAGTCGTACTGCCTCTGAAAGAGCAGGTCTGTAGTCTGGGAGTGCTCCTGGATCCATCTTTGCCACTACAGGTCTAGATGACCTCAGTGGCTAGGAGTGCCTTTTACCAGCTTTGGCTGGTAAGACAGTTGTGGCCGTTTCTGGACCAGGATAGCCTGACTACTGTTGTCCATGCACTGGTACCCTCCAGTCTGGATTACTGTCATGTGCTCTATATGGGGCTGCCCTAGAGGTTGGTCTGGAAGCTGCAGCTGGTTCAAAATGTTCACTGGGGCAGGGTATCGCCAACATGTCACCCAGCTGCTAAATGAATTGCACTAGCTACCTGTTAGCTACTGAACTAAGTTTAAGGTGCTGCTTTTGGTCCACAAAGCCCCATACAACTTGGGACCAGGATATCTGAAAGAGCATCTTACCCCTTATATACCCAGTTGATCACTGCACTCTGCAAGTGAAGGCCTCCTGCAGATACCATCTTATCAGGAGGTCCGTTCCACACAATGTAGGAAGCTGACCTTTAGTGTAGTGGCACCTACCACTGGGAATTCTCTCCCCTTAAATATTAGACAGGCACCATCTCTGTTATCTTTTTGGCGCCTACTGAAGACCTTCCTCTTTCAACAAGCCTTTTAAGTAGAGACCTCATCCTAGTTTGCGTCTGTGTTGGAATTGCTTTTTAAAGCGTTTTTAAAGCTTTTTTTAAACAAGATGTTTCTAAAGCTTTTTAAAAAAATATTTTTAAAAACGTTTTTTGTTTTAATATGTTTTTAAGAGTTGTTTTGTTTTAATATGTTTTAAGGTCTATTTTTATGATGTTTTCGATGTTTTTAGTGAGTTTGTTTGCTGCCCTGGGCTCCTGCTGGGAGGAAGGGGGGGTTGGAAATCTAATAAATAAATAAATAATTATTTTCCCGAATTAAGCATAGAAGCCAGCTTTCCAAATGATGTGCTTATACCAAATGTTTCACTTAACTCTCCTCTGCAATAGCTGACTATTTCTCGGCTTAGCACCCAAGAGCTTTTATCCACTGAATTATATTTTCCACAGTGAATGCTTCTTAAAGTTAATCCATCTTTTCAGTTTATATCTGCATACATTAGGAAATGTTACATACCCTAATTCCCAGTCAACAGACCTCTAGCTAGGTCACTATCTTCTGATAATCCTCATTTTGTAGTTTAAGGGTTCAGAGACACCTTTAAAACACAGATTTCAAATATAAAATGTGCTGATCATTAGCTTTGCCTCTGCTTCATTAGCTCTGCCAGTTCTGTACTCATTTCTCAGGCTGATAACTAAAGGAGGACCAAGTAGGAAGAGGTCAAGGGAAAAGTGTCTTTATTCCTTGCTCAAAGGCCTATACATTGCTAGTCAGCTTTTCTGAGTACATGGACAATGTTGCAGATGAACAAATCCAAAGGAGAGGGGAAAAAAACCCAAACTGATTTGTTTTTGGTCAATGACTAAGAAAAGTGACCAGTTCTTCAAGTCAGGTTGATATATAGTTTTTTTAAAGATAGAATTCCTTTTAGCTTTTGAGTAATTCTACTGATTTCAGTTCAACAATGTTCATATTTAAAATGAAGAATGTGGTGGTTTGCTTAGGACCAAACTTTCCAGTTATTCAGATCTCTGAATTAAATGGCTGGAAAGATACATGTATGGCTAATGCATATTAAGTGTCAATATCTTCTGCTTGTGTCAACATAAAATTATTAACATCAGAAATTATTTGTTCAACATGCCATATGTAAGACCTGGCAAAGTCTTACATTCAAGTTACGGTATAGTTATTTCCCTGCCCAATGAAGCAGTTACTGATAACATATCTGATGCACACACATATGTACCCCTGAATACACTCTACAAAAAATGTCCACATAATAAATCAGGGGAAAGAGGCATTATTTTCTAGAGTTCAAAACTGTCTGATTAATTTTTATTTAGATCTAATTGTTTTGTGAAAGGACAAAAGTTTTCATACATATGATCAGTGATACAAGCTTTCAGCATTTTGACAGGACATAGGAAGATTGCTTGAAATTTCATAATATATACTTCTGAGCTCTGTTTTGCATACATTAAAAGCTTCTATAAATATTGCACATGGCTACTGTGAGATGATGCTTATTTTCATGAACTGTTGAATCATCCCCTGCCTCTCACCAGTCTCTAGCCAACAGATTTTAATCAGGATTTGCAAGCTTCTGCGATATCACAGACTGTTCATAAAACGTCTAATTTACCATTCTTGGGCAAGGTGATTGAGCGTGTGGTGGCTAAACAGTTACAGACACACTTGGAGGAAGCAGATTATTTAGATCCTTTCCAATCGGGCTTCAGGACTGGACACGGAACTGAAACAGCCTTGGTCGCTCTGGTGGATGATATGAGGAGGGCGTTGGATAGGGGAGAACATACTTTCCTCGTCCTCCTGGATCTCTCAGCGGCTTTCGATACCGTTGACCATGGTATCTTGTTAAATCGCTTGGAGGGATTGGGAATGGGAGGCACTGTTTTACGGTGGTTCCGTTCCTATCTCTCCAACAGATATCAACGAGTAGCGTTGGGGGATGAGGTTTCAGACCCTTGGCCCCTTAATTGTGGTGTGCCACAGGGCTCTATCCTCGCCCCCATGCTATTCAACATTTATATGAAACCGCTGGGAGCTATCATCAGGAGTTTTGGGCTGCAGTGTCACCAGTATGCGGATGACACGCAGCTCTATCTCTCGTTTAAATCCTCACCAGAGTTGGCTGTGGAAACCTTGTCCAATTGCCTGGAGTCCGTAAGTGGATGGATGGGAGAGAACAGGCTGAAGCTGAACCCCGACAAGACCGAGGTGTTACTGGTGGGGGATAAGGGAAGGTTGGGAAACTTTGACCTGGTGCTTAATGGGGTGAGATTGCCCCTAAAGGACCAGGTCCGCAGCCTGGGTGTCATTTTGGACTCCCAACTGTCCATGGAGCCCCAGGTAGCTGCAGTAAGTCGGGCAGCCTGGTACCAACTTCATCTGGTACAGAGGCTGAGACCCTACCTTCCTATACATCTGCTTCCACGAGTGATACATGCCCTGGTCTCCTCTCGATTAGACTACTGTAATGCGCTCTACGTGGGGTTACCCTTGAAGACGGTCCGGAAATTGCAGCTGGTACAGAATGCGGCGGCACGCTTAATAAAGCAAAGCCGTCGCCGGGATCATGTCACCCCAGTGTTGATGGAGCTACACTGGTTGCCAGTTGTATACCGGGCCCAATTCAAGGTGTTGGTATTAACCTTTAAATCCCTAAACGGTTTCGGCCCAGTTTATCTGAAGGAACGCCTTCAGTATCACCAAATATGCCACCAAACAAGATCAGCCTCACAAGACCTTCTCTCGGTCCCACCAGTGAAAACAGCTAGGCTGGTGCAGACCAGAGAGAGGGCCTTCTCGGTCGTGGCCCCCACCCTCTGGAACTTGCTTCCTTTTGACCTTCGACATGCGTCCTCCCTGATGGCTTTTCGTCGAGCCTTAAAGACCTTGTTATTCAGGCAGGCCTATGGGATTTCTGGGGTGGGTTAGGCTATTACTAACAGGTGGTTTACTGTTTATGAATATATTTTAAATTGTGTTTTATATTGTGTAAGTCGCCCAGAGTGTCATTAAGACATTAAAAAGACATTAAAAGATGTCTTAACACCCCAACCTTTTTGTGTAGGGAAGTTGCTCCAATTCCTTGTCCATTTAGTTGCCCTTTCTGTACATTGTCTAGTTCCATATTTTATGAGCTGAGGAGACAGGATTCTAAATATGATTGCACAAAAAGCCTATATTGCAGGGTTTGATTGTTGATTCCTTTTCTTATAATTTCCAGTATGGAATGTGCCCTTTTCATTGCTGCTGCACACTGAGTTGACTTCTCCACGAGCTTTTCATGCCAATGCCAAGTCCCTTCTCAGGATAGTCTGTTCTCATCAATGTATATGCAAAGTTAGGATATTTTCTCACAGGATTATCCCTTAAAGTTGTAGATTATCTTGTTGACTGCAAGAAGATTCAACACATCTTGGAAATGGTTTGACACGTTCAAAGGTAACAGAAAAATATAATGCTGAGCAACTAAGGTGTTAGATGTAGAGTGACCTTAAACATGTGCAATGTTTACCTTTTCAAAAAAACATCATCAAGAGGTTTAATTCAGAACTCTTTATTTCTGTATGTACCAATGACAACACTGAACATTTTTGCTGGGTATTTAGCCAACACAATAGCAATAGCTACTCAGTGCCCTCCAGATGTCATTGGACTCCAACTGCCATCATCCCGAGCCACATGGCCAATGGTCAAGTATTGTGTATTGCACAAAGAAAAAAGTGCTAAATTGCAAAATGGATCTTTGAATGTTGGCACTATATAGGCTGATTTCAGTTCTTTAGTTTTCATTATCTGAGATTATGTTAGGAATAAAAAGCTTTATTACAGCTGTATTTACTACCACTTGATTTGATCAAAAATTCTGTATCAATTAAAAACATTGCTATATCATGACCTCATTAAAATAACCTTCATAGCTAAGATGAAAAAATGAACCTGAGGAACTTTAGGTATATAATATTTATGCTCCAGCTGGTCTATAGTGGACACAGTCAGTCTGTGAGTTAAGTAATATTAGCACTTTAATCATCAGTCCTTCTTAGATATGAATCAACTATTTTAATTATTGGTTCCTTTTTATATTTTAGTATTGTTAATTTTATACATTTTATGCCTTCTAATGGTTTTATTGTAAGATGTAAATCGTATATTGTGCAATTTGTGTATTGTGTTCATACTATGTGGCTGGTCCATGACCAAAATAAATTCATTCATTCAGCATTTAAAAGCTGGAATGTCTTATGGTACAAACATGAAAATATAGCGGTGCAAAACACAGCAAAGATGAGAGAAATGCTCTAATCAGATGCAAAACAATTAAGAGGCTGGACTAAACAGGAGCCATAAAGTACACTAAGAAAATATAACAGGAAGTAAACAAAACCTACTCTTTTAAGTTATCACATTTAGTTTCATGTTATTTCATCTCTTAAGTTCCAGACTCTGGTGAAAACATAAAAAATGGCTTGCAAAGCAGTTGTTTAGCTCTGTTGTAAACGTAATTGTTTTTTCTCTAAATAAAACCTGGCACAGCATATTAGTTAAGAACATGAATTTGTAAACCCCTGGTTCAGTCTCACATCCCCAGTCTCCCATACTGTGATATGGGCATAATGGCTTGGATCCTGAGAAAAGTTAACTTAAGGAGGTTCATGGAAGAAAGGTTTCTCAGCCACTCCTCTCTCCTGTGATCCTTGAAAAGCTTCTCCAGAGGGGCAGGAGGTCCTCCTGAAAAATATGGGATGGGATGTGAAAGGCTGCTGGGGGGGGGGAGATGAGAAACTTTCCTTTCAAAAACTTCCTTAAGTTAACATTTTAGGAGCCAAGCCAACACTACTAGAGATGTTGCGAGAATTTAGCCACAGTGCTCCACCACACAAGCACACCTGCTTGAATTCTTCTATGCAGAATCAAGGTGGGCACAGCCTGTGCCCAGCTCATTTGCACTCACACTGCCCCTGTCTACCAACCCTCTAT
Organism: Rhineura floridana; assembly: GCF_030035675.1. NCBI lineage: Eukaryota > Metazoa > Chordata > Lepidosauria > Squamata > Rhineuridae > Rhineura > Rhineura floridana. The sequence continues at coordinate 114,915,622 of NC_084484.1, read as the reverse complement.
TCCCATTTCTCAGAGAACACCTTGGGGTCAGGGATGCCATAGAAGGTATGGAGAGCTTATCTGAAGATGGGTAAGACCTTCTCTGGGCTTCATCTCCTTCCCTCATGTATCATGAAGATATTGCCAACATCTTTTTCTGCTGGGGATCATGGTATGTGTCTGTTTGTACTGAACTACAATCACAATTATCCTCAGTAGAAACTGCTGGCAGTTTCACTCTGCTAGCAGCATTCTCACTTTACAAAAACTAGCAGGGAAGGAGGAGAGGTCTAGTGGGTCTTTCTCTTCTTTGATGGAGCTAACTCTGCAGCCAGCTTCCCCATCATGAATTCCAAAGCGAGCTTCTTTTCCCACTTGGGAAAGGGGTAGAGGGCAGTAGAAGCAATTGGGTCCTTTCTATGTTCTTTCTAGATTCTTGGGGTGGGGTGGGGTGGTGTACCTTGGAGTATTTTCAAATATTTTAATGGAATACTTGAAGGATCCTATTGATTTTGAGGGTCAGAATGAAGCTATTCACCCACCTTTCAATCATAGTACAGAACTGTTATTTTAATGAACTGATTATGTATAAATATACTAATATAAACCAAGGAATTTATTTGTATATGTCTGAACTGGGAAAAAACCCATAGTCTTCATAGGTACTAGACTACTTGTGGACTTGCGAAGATCTTGGCAGAAATGGGGATTCTTCACTATCATCACCTGGCACATCTGAAAGCAGTTCTCCCTTTTTTCTCTGGAGTGAACTCAGCCTACTCCAGACAAATAGATCATGTTCTCATACCACCAAATTTCAAGAGACCCTTGTACAGGCGCAGTGTGTCCTGCTGCAGGCAAGTTTGACTTCCCTTAAACAGCACAAGTTATGATATTGATTGTTCAGCTGTTGTGATTTTACTTATACTGGAGATATACAGCTATCTACCTTTTTAAATTGTGGTATAACAGCTATTCACCTTTTAAAATAGTTGCATAGTAATTATATCAGCTTTTCAGATAAGCCAACAATTGTAAATATAGTGCTGCATATTTAAGTTAAATTTTCTCTGCATATGTTTTTGCCACTGCCAGAAATATTTTTCCTTCCTTTCCTCATTAGGCAACTATTTTATAACTCTCTCTGTGTATGTAATCTAATCATGATATCACTGGAGATATCAGAAGGATGGGGTAGCCTCAAATGAAAATAGAAATGGACTGCCTTGAAGTCGATCCCGACTTATGGCGACCCTACGAATAGGGTTTTCATGGTAAGCGGTATTCAGAGGGGATTTACCATTGCCTTCCTCTGAGGCTGAGAGGCAGTGACTGGCCCAAGGTCACCCAATGAGCTTAATGGCTGTGTGGGGATTCGAACCCTGGTCTCCCAGGTTGTAGTCCAACACTCTTAACCACTACGCCATACAGGTGCTCAAAAAGGCAAGAAAACCCCCAATCTGAATGAGGAAAGCAGGACCTTGTTCATAGTAAGCAGGGTGTCCTTGCCATGATCTGGCAAACCAAGTCTTTGCAAAAAGGGTTAGGTCTTGTGAGTACTCAAATGAGACACTCACAAAAACTCAGTCCTTTGGATCTTGTTAAACCAGGGATCTTCACCTTGCAACACAGTATTGCTTTACCAATATTGCTACTCCACTAAATAATGTTCATAGTATTCATTCAAATCCAGAGTTCCAATTTCACTATCTTTCATTCACTTTTTTCCAGGCTTGCCTTCTATTTGTACTCATCCTGACTGTAAGGGATCAGTCATGCAAACGTGACTCATGTTCACATCCCACACTGCAGAGGAAACAAGGTGAAGATATATACCTCTTCTTAGCACAGAGGGATAGTACAAATTGCTGCTAATTGTAGTGGATAGAATTCCTAATGGGCAATACTGAAGCCTCTGGAGTGTAGTACATCCTACAGACAATTCCCTGCGATTGTTAAGTCTACTGAGTTCTGCTGCTAAAACTTCTCAGCAGAATTGCCAACAACTTTTATCAAGTTGATGGTATAATTTCTTTGAGAAAACAAATAGCACCTAAGGCAGGAAGCAAAACAAAGTATGCTTTCACACTTTATTTAAATAATGAAAAATGGTGAGAGTGAACTCTTAATACATTTTTATAGAGAAATATCATCCATAAAAAGTTCCATTTGATAAAATGATGAAAATAATAATTTTATGTAATGCTGATCTCTGTTATCCCCCCATCTCCCATCTGAAGGTGTGCTAGCATGGATAGTTTTAATTGTTCAGCGGGTAACTGTCAATAAAGGTCAGGCTAACAATGAAAAGCTTTTCAGTATAGTCCTGTGAAGATGGTGATCCAGTGAACGCATTATTAGATAGACTGGAATCAGTTCTGCTGGCCCTGCACTGACTTCAAGGTGTTCAGGTTCCCCTTTGTGCAGGGTCATGTGCATCCAAATGCATGTAAATAATGTCACGTGTGCATGATCCATATACTCAGTTTTTGCAGGACACATTGGTGTTCCTCACAGAGGCTCTTGGGCAAACAGAGCATTGAACATAGGAAGAATGTAGGAAGCTGCTTTATACCGAACCAGACTGTTAGTATATCCAGCTCAGTACTTTCTACAGTGACTCTCTCTCTCTCTCTCTCTCTCTCTCTCTCTGTGTGAATTATACTTTTATTCACATATATTAGAATCATAGAATCATAGGGTTGGAAGGGGCCTTGTAGGCCATTGAGTCCAACCCCCTGCTCACAGCAGGAAATCCACAGCTAGAGCATCTCCCGCAGATAGTTGTCCAGCCTTTGCTTGAAGACATCCAGCGAAGGGGATCCCACCACCTCCCTAGGCAGTCGGTTCCATTGCCGAACTGCCCTTACTGTCAAGAAGTTCCTTCTAATGTCCAATCTGAATTTACGCTCCTGCAACTTAAAACCATTAGACCTAGTCCTACCCTCTGGGGCAGCAGAGAACAAATCTGTACCCTCCTCTATGTGACAGCCCTTCAGGTACTTAAAGAGTGCAATCATGTCGCCCCTCAGCCTTCTCTTCACCAGACTGAACATGCCAAGTTCCTTCAACCTTTCCTCATAAGACTTGTTCTCCATACCGGCTATCATCCTCGTCGCCCTCTTCTGAACCCGCTCCAACTTGTCTATATCTTTCTTAAAATGAGGCGCCCAGAACTGAACGCAGTATTCCAGATGAGGCCTGACCAATGCAGAATATAGTGGGACTATTACTTCCCTCGACCTGGAAACTATAGCTCTGTTTATGCAGCCCAAAACCGCGTTTGCCTTTTTTGCCGCAGCATCACACTGCTGGGTCATGTTCAACTTACGATCCACTACAATTCCAAGGTCCTTCTCACATGCACTACTGCTAAGCCGGGTATTTCCCATCCTGTACCCGTGCATTTTGTTTTTGTGGCCTAAATGCAGAATCCTGCATTTGTCTTTATTGAATGTCATTTTATTAATTTCAGCCCAATTTTCTAGTCTATCCAGGTCCCTTTGGATTTTATTCCTGTCTTCCATTGTGTTAGCTATCCCCCCCCCAGTTTCGTATCATCCGCAAACTTCATAAGGCTTCCCTCCACCCCATCATCTAAGTCATTGATAAAAATGTTGAAGAGTATCGGCCCCAGGACAGAACCCTGTGGCACTCCACTCGAGACCTCCTTCCAGTCCGAAGCAGAGCCACTGACAACCACTCTTTGAGTACGGTTTTCCAACCAGTTGTGAATCCACCTGACAGTATTTCCATGTAGTCCGCATTTGGCTAGTTTGCTAATCAAAAGGTCGTGGGGGACTTTGTCAAACGCCTTGCTGAAATCTAGATAGATGACATCTACAGCATTTCCAGCATCTACTACCATCATCAAAAAAAGAGATGAGATTAGTTTGACAGGATTTTTTCTTGACAAACCCATGCTGGCTCCTTCTAATCACAGCATTGTCATCTAGATAGTTGCCAATGGACTATTTTATTATCTGTTCTAATATCTTTCCCAGTATTGAAGTCAGACTGACCGGCCTGTAATTCCCCGGATCTTCTTTTTTACCCTTTTTAAAGAGCGGGATGACGTTTGCTCGTCTCCAATCCTCCAGCACCTCTCCCGTTCTCCAGAATTTCTCAAAGATGATGGCAAGAGGTTCCACGAGTACATCCGCAAGTTCCTTCAATACTCTGGGATGCAGTTCATCAGGCCCTGGAGATTTGAACTCATTTAGGTTAACTAGGTATTTCCTGACTATCTCCTTATCAATCTCGAACTGCAGTCCCGACCCCTTACTGAGATTGCTACCGATGCAAGGTTGCACACTGTTCCCTTTTCGGGAGAAAATGGAGGCAAAATAGGTGTTGAGCAGTTCTGCTTTTTCCTCGTTATCTGTCAACATTTTGCCATCTTCATTGAGCAGCAGTCCCACCATTTCCTTGGTCTTTCTCTTGCTTCGAACATATCTGAAAAACCCCTTTTTGTTGTTCCTCGCTTCCCTCGCCAGCCTCAGCTCGTTCTGGGTTTTAGCTTTCCTTACGCTATTCCTGCAAGACCGAGCCACTCGTCGGTATTCTTCCTTGGTGATGCGTCCTTCCTTCCATTCTTTATACATGCTCTTTTTTACTTTTACCTCCTCCACCAGTCTTCCGTGTAGCCACATTGGCTTTTTCCGATGTCTTCCATTTTTCTTCCTCTTTGGAATTGTTTGCAATTGCACTTTTTGTAATACGTTCTTCATGAACTCCCACGCCTCTTGGGCTCCTTTTTTCTTTAGTCTATCTAGCCACGGGATCCTACCCATCATTTCCCTGAGCTTGCTAAAATCGGCTTTCCTGAAATCCAAGGTCCATGTTTGACTATATTCTTCTTTGGCTTTCCCCAGAACCCCGAATTCCAGCATTACGTGGTCACTTTCCCCCAAGGTACCGACCGCTTTAATTCCCGTGACCAATTCATCCGTGTTAGTTAAGATCAGGTCCAGGATTGCCGATCCCCTTGTTCCTTTTTCTACTTTTTGAAAGAGGAAATTATCAGCAAGGCCCATCAGGAATTTGTTGGAGGCTTTGTGCTTCGCGGAGCTTGTCTCCCAGCAGATATCCGGGTAGTTGAAGTCCCCCATCACTACTACTTCTTGCCTTCTTGAGATTTCAGAGATTTGTTTGAGAAAGGCCTCATCTACCACCTCTTCTTGGCCAGGGGGTCTGTAGTAGACACCTACTACCATGTCGGTTTTATTTGTTTCTCCATTTATTTTTACTCAAATGGTCTCTATCGGACCACTTTGTTTGCTGTCTTGGATTTCCATAGAGGTGTATTTGTCTTTGACGTATTTTGGACCTGTAAGTCCTACCAGCAGCACTGGTTGTTATTGTACCTTGGTTCAATGTCCCTGATTATTATGATGCTTTGTCGTTCACACCAGCTGCCTATATACTGGGAAATTTGGGACTGGCATTTCTTGAGAGAGCCTATCACTTACAGGGTAGTACAAATCTCTCTGTCTCTCAAACTACAAGTCCTTGGTTAACTACACAAGCACTTTCTCTGTGCTCTGGAGAAGGGTGTAGGCCAGCAGCTCACTGTTCAAGAAGTTACTTCTTTTGCTCTAACACTGTTTCTGATTGGCTCCAGCATATCTCACAAGAGCTGGACAACAGATACAAGAAAATGAATTTCCATAAATGTCCTCAAGCATTTATTTAGCCTTAGTTTTTCTCTTGTGGTAAAGGGCTGACCTACCCCCCCCCAATACAGGGGAGGTTAGTCTGAAGGGCAAAGTGGGGCATAGCCCTCTGACGATTCTGTACGCCACAACCCCCATCCCCCAAATCCTCCGAAACCAGAGGCCAGTTTTTCCCTGACACCCACAGAAATATTCATACACTGCCACTGACTGATAGACTTCCTAGTAGAAGTAGAAGTCAATTCCAATTCCAATATTGCTTTCTGGTTCATTTTACCCCACTCTACAGCCTAAAAACATTTCCAGAATTGTTTACTAAGATCAGTAATACAACTAGACAGTCATAATCAATAATAAAAATCAATAGTAAAATCAAGCATTTCTTTTTCACACTCTTCTTACCATTGCATGTTAAGGTTTAATTTAAAGGGACAAAGACTAAACCTGTTTAGATAGGTGGGAACTTCTATACCCAAACTTCTGCTTTGGGGGGGGGATACCCAAAACGTTTAAGATAATTAAAACTATACTATATCAACTACAGAAATGAACAATTTTCTCCCTCCAGCAAATGTCTTGACAGGATCAGAGGCCTCTTAGGGGTGGGAATCTAAAATTAAACATAAAACACAAAACTAATCCTGAAGAAGACTTTCTCTTACTGAATAAAGAGGACTAAAGGGAGGAAGCATCTCTTCCATATGGTTTAGGATTGGCACTGGAGAAAACAGGGTTCGTGTGCCTTTTAATAGCTGTATTTCCACAATCAGCATCAGGATTTTTGGCAGCAGACTGAAGAAATAACTGGTTGTTAAGACTGGTAAGAATAAAGAAATGTAAGGTTTATTACTTTGTTGTTGTTATATATCTTCAAGTCGATTACGACTTATGGTAACCCTATGAATCAGCGACCTCCAATAGCAGCCATGCACCTGCACTCATGGGAGCCATTACTAACTTAGAACAAAGACAGGAAAAGAAGGGAGTAAGGGGAGAGCCAAGCCTGCAAAAACAACAAACACCTTAGAGGAGGAATCAGCAGAGGGAAGAATAACAACTCTCTAAACCCCACCAAGCAATCCACTCTTTCTCTTCTCCCCCCAGATTCCACAGTTCACCACCTCACATTCACCCAGATTTACCTGTCATCCTTTCATTTATACTGTCAGCCATTTTAAACATTCAGCCAATCATCAAGCATTCTATTGCCCATTCACTCCCCCTCCTCTTTCACTACTTACCATGTATACTCTAAACAACCAGCACTTACCATATATACACTAATATATAGGAACATCACATTTCCCCCCCTTAAACAACTGCAGAGTATTATTCCTGTTCCAGGATTTATACGTCGCGTTAACAAATAAAAGTCTCTATGGGGAAAATGTCTTTCTTTGTTCCTCTGTCTGGTCACGTCACTGCAGTCCCAGCCACTTGCCTGGAAAGTACATCGGCCAGTACATTGTCCTTGCCTTTGATGAACTGGAAGTCCACTTGATAGTCCTGTAGGGCCCAGGACCACCTCTGCAGCATAGTGTTATGGTTTTTCATAGTCTGCAACCATAACAAGGCCCGATGATCCGTAGTCACTGTGAATCTTCGTCCCCACACGTATGGGCGCAACTTGTTCAGTCCCCACACGACCGCTAGGCACTCCTTCTGGACCGACGAATAGTTTTTCTCCCTCGGCGTCAGCTTGCGACTCAGATACGCCACTGGATGTCTGGTGCCTTCTCTCTCCTGCAGCAAGACGACTCCCAGCGCGAGGTCTGATGCATCTGTAGCCACGATGAATGGTTGCTCATAGTCTGGTGCTATTAATATGGGTCCTTGGCACAAGGCTTGCTTCAGCAGATCAAAAGCCTTCTGACATTCATCTGTCCATACCACACGCTCAGAACACTTCTTCTTTGTTAATTCATGCAAGGGGGTTGCTATTTCCCCAAAATTTCTCACAAACTTCCTATAAAAACCAGCCACACCCAGAAATGCCCTTACTTGTTTTTTGGTTAAGGGGATCGGCCACGCTTGTATTGCTTCCACCTTGCTCCATAAGGGGGTGATTTTCCCACTCCCCACCTTATGTCCTAAATAGATTACTTCCTTTAGTCCAAACTGGCATTTCTTAGCTTTTATTGTGAGGCCTGCTTTTCTTAAGGCCTCCAATACTGTTGTCAGGTGTTGGACATGCTCAGGCACCAACTTGCTAAAAATGGCCACGTCATCGATATAGGCCACTGCAAAATCTGACATGCCTCGCAACACAGTATTGATTAGCCTCTGAAATGAACTTGGTGAGTTCCTTAGTCCCATGGGTAAGGTCACAAACTCATATAACCCATCTGGTGTACTGAAGGCAGTTTTGGCTCTGGATTGCTCGTCTAGTTCCATTTGCCAAAATCCTTTACAGAGATCTAGTGTAGAGATAATGGTTGCTGCCCCCAATAACTCTAACATAGCGTCTACCCTAGGCATAGGATACGCATCTGGGACAGTAATTTTATTGATTATCCGATAATCAATGCAAAACCTTGTCGTTCCATCTTTTTTCGGAACCAGGACAATACTTGAGGCCCAGGGACTGATGGATTCCCTGATCACTCCTAATTCCAGCATATCTTCCACCTCCTTTTTGATCTCATTCAAAACTTTCCCATTCGCACGGTACGGAACAGATCTGATTGGGGCATGATCTCCAGTATCAATGGAATGTATAACTATACTGGTTCGGCCAGGTTTGTTGCTAAAGAGATTCCTATAGATTTTCAAAACTCTCAGAATCTCTTCTTTTACTTCCTCCTCTACCTCCTCTGACCATTCCACTTGATCTACCCCTCCTTTGTCTTTGCTTTCCTGTACCAAATCTGGAAGTTCAGGCCCACTTCCCTCAGGGAATAAGGTAACTTGCAACACCTTTGCATCCCTGGTATGGTAAGGCTTCAACATATTTACATGAACCACTTTGCTTTTGTTTAATTGGTCTGTGGTGATTACATATGTCACTGTGTCAAGCCTTTCTCTGATGGTATATGGTCCTTCCCAGTTAGCCTGTAATTTGTCATGTTTCCTGGGTATGAACGCCATAACCATATCTCCCACATCATACACACGTTCTCTGGCTGTTCTGTCATACCAGTAACTTTGCTTCTCCTGTGCATGACTCAAATTCTCTTTCACTACTTCCATCATTGATGTTAATTTATTGCGGAATTCCAATACAAAATCTACTACAGAAGTTTTGTACTCTCCCAGAGTTCCTTCCCATGAATTTTTTAGCAGTTCCAAAGGTCCCCTCACTTTTCTAGTAAACATTAGTTCAAAGGGTGAGAAGCCTGTTGACTCTTGAGGGACTTCTCTGTATGCAAATAAGAAGCATCCCAACCGTTCATCCCAGTCTTGTGGGTGATCTTGCACATAGCTTCTTATCATGCCCTTCAAAACTCCATTGAATCTCTCTGTTAACCCATTAGTGGCGGGATGGTAAGTAGTGGTCTTTAGATGTTTTAGACCACAACATTTCCACATACATTGCATCACTTCTCCCATGAATACACTGCCTTGATCTGTCAGCACTTCATGAGGGAAACCCAGCCTCATAAAGATTTTTAATAAAGCCTCTGCCTCTTCCCCAGAGACCACTTGATACAGTTTGTCTTCTTCAGCAGGCCTGCTAGTGGTTGCTATGGTGACCTGAGGCTGGTTAACAGATTCCACCCTGTTTGTTTCAGCCCCCCTTAATATGGCTTCTTTTTCTCTGCCAAGTTGCTGTCTGGTCACTACATAGATCTTTCCTTGGGCGCCCATTACATTCCTTCCCAGTATTACTGGTTCTTGTTGCTGGGCATTAATGCCTACTTTATATCGGCCCTCTCGGCCTCTCCAAGTCATTTCCACCAGGGCCACAGGCAAACTTTCGGGTTGACCCCTCACTCCTTGGTTAGTCACAGTTTCCTGAGGTAATATTACCTCAGATTTTATTAAATCTGGCTTCAGTAATGTCTGAGCGGCACCAGTATCAAGCAATGCCCAATAATTTGCCCCTTGTACTCTCACTTCCTCTCTCAGACTTGAATCAAGGTCTGTTACTTCTGTCCAGTTTATCTGGCAAAACTGAACCTTTTTTGCTGTTTCTAAAGCCTTGGGCTCTGTTTTCACTGCCCTTGTCTGAGCAGGATTACTAATGGGGTTGGCAACCTCACATTGAAAACGTAGGTGCCCTGGTCTACCACATTTGTAGCATAATTTCTCCTCACTTTTAGGGTACACAGATCCACTCTGGGGTGTCCTGTGCCCTTCAGATTTTAATGGAGGACTCACTCGCTGTGGTACCACATCCCTTCTGCCAGCACTATATGGTCTGGGTTTAAACTCTCTTGATGTTTTCCCCACCCAGCCAGTTCTATTGGAGGCGAAGTGATCCGCCATCTCTGCGGCCTCCTGCACAGATGTAGGGGAACGGTCTTTAACCAGGAGCCTTATTTCTGGTGGTAACTGATGGTATAATTGATCCAGTATCATGAGGCTTTTCACCTCTTCCACTGACTGAGCTTTGGCACTACTCATCCACTTTCCAAATATATCCATCAACTTTGCTCCCAGTTCCACAAAAGACCTCCCTGTCTGTATCTGGCAATTTCTGAAAAGCTTTCTAAAATAATTAGGCCCCAGTCTGAATCTTTTAAACACTGCTTCTTTGAATTCAGCATAGGTGACGGGCTTGTCTGAGGGGAAATATTGGTATACCTCAGCCAATTCCCCTTTAATCAGGTTTGATAAATACTGCATGTATTTATCTTCAGGTAGCCCCCACAACTGAGCTGCTTTTTCAAAGGTGCTGAGGTAAATTTGAGGATCTTGACCAGGCTCATAGACAGCAAAGTCCTTTGGAGTAATTTTTATTTTTGCTCCATCTCTCTCTTTCCTTGTCTCCTCAGAGTGAAATTTCTCTCTATCAAATTTTAACTTTTCTACTTGTAATTCAGCATCCAATGCTCGTTGCTTCTCCCTCTCCTCAAACCCCAATCTCATTCTCTCAATTTCCAACTCCCTCTGTTTTTCCTTCTCTGCACCTTCCATCCTCAATCTCTCAGCTTCCAACTCTCTCTGCTTGTCTTTTTCCTCAGCCTCCATCCTCAATCTCTCAGCTTCCAACTCTCTCTGTTTTTCCTTCTCTGCACCTTCCATCCTCAACTTCTCTCTCAAGTACTCTATATAAGCGGGATTGCTTAAATATCCTTCTGGGGTCTCTTCTCTGACAGGTTGCTTTTGCTGGGCAGTTGCAAATCCTATAAATGCTACCCTCAATTCATCTAACCCTTTACCCTCATGAGATAAATTGAATGTTATGCACTTCTCCACCAGCTCCTCTCTTTTAATTTTTATGTATTCAGCCATGGTGTTTGAGTTCACTCACTCTTTGCCACACACTCTTTGCCAGTCACTCTCACAAGAAATCTTGTTTTGTTATTTCTGTTTGCCACACAACTATTAGGGATTGTCTAGTATTCGTATCTCACTGCTACAGCCAACACCTGTGACGTAGTCTCCTTTGTCACCATGTGTCTTTGGGACTCTCTTTGGTTCGTATCTGGATTCTCTGTTGTTCGTATCCCACCGCTACTGACACCACATGTGAGGCGTCCTTCCCTGGCTCTCCCTGTCAGGTTCCTACCTGCTCGTGGTTACTGCCTGTCTCTAGGCACCACCAGGGACTCCACCAGTCCAGACCGCTCTCTCTTATGGTTTCTCTCCCCGCTCTAGCACAGATCTCCACAGATCCCCCTGCTAGGCAACCACCAGTAACGTCCCAATACTAGTATTCCCAGAGACTCTGAATACTGGTATTGTTATTCTCTTCACTGCTGCCACCATTTGTTACAGTTCCCCTTCAGCCTTGGTCATTACCTTACCCTCCCTTCTGGTCTGTGAAACCCCAGCCAAGGATCAGGCCTTTGGTAAACCAAATTAAGTATTTATTACAGATAACAAAGCTAACAAGATTAACAAGATTTCTTCTTAAGGCACATAAGCATATGGTTTTACTCAATACTAATCCGAACTCCACCTCCCTCCTGGTAAACAACTCTCTAAACCCCACCAAGCAATCCACTCTTTCTCTTCTCCCCCCAGATTCCACAATTCACCACCTCACATTCACCCAGATTTACCTGTCATCCTTTCATTTATACTGTCAGCCATTTTAAACATTCAGCCAATCATCAAGCATTCTATTGCCCATTCACTCCTCCTCCTCTTTCACTACTTACCATGTATACTCTAAACAACCAGCACTTACCATATATACACTAATATATAGGAACATCACAGCGCCTCACCAGGTTTAGGTTCCACCAGTTTCCACTGCCCTTACAGTATAATGAGTTGTTCCAGTTGTACTGTTGGAAATACGATGGTGGCCCCATTGGGGCCTGTAGCTGAAAATACCTCTCACTGCATTCAGCAGATTTTAATTAAAGCAAGTGGCATCAGATTTCAGATTAAAGCAAATTCTGTTGAATTCAGTGTGATGTAGTTCCAAATAGACATGCATAAGACTGCATTGTAAACCTTGTAAATAATCTTGAGTCTGTCTTTTTAAGTAAAGCACACCACAGATTTCATTAAACAAGCAGAAAATTATTCAAATGACAATGATAGCAACAAGCATTCTGCAAATTCACTGTTCATGGCATTTTTAATACTGAAGAAAGAAACAGGTGATTGATTAGGGGAATATGAAATGATATTAAGGGATTCTCACTGTTACCACATGATGTGTTTCACATGACATTAAAACAAATAATCCAATCATACTGGAACTACAACAATAGTCGCATAACGTCCATCATGGTAGATGTGAGTTTCCTATCCCCATAGTAACATCTGTACTGCTTATGCTAATCACTGTAAATTAACCTTGATATGAAAAAGCCCTAGGGAGGCTGCTGCTGTTATGGCAGTTCAGTTGAGTAGCATGATTTTCTAATAAACCTGCCCTGCAAAAATTAGGGTGATAATGAGATGTCCTGTTAGCACATTTTCCTAATATGCATTTGTTAAGCCAAAGCATTTGTTCTAGTATAAGGGTAATTAGAAGTATCACAGATAATGAGCTGTGTTATTGACTGGTGCTCTTGCTTGATGTATTGTGATTCCTTTAGGGCTGAACATAGAAATTGAATGATCAGCTGACTGTGAAGATATAGTACCAATAGTAGGTATATTTTGAACTCTCTTTAATTTCATCTAATTTGGAGGGGAAAATCACACTAACAGTTTTTCTGGGTGTTTTTCTAACCCAACAGGATTTCCAGTGTATGGTGGACTGATAACTTGATCCCAGATAAAATTTGTGTCTGTGGTGTCAGATAAAGTGACAATACCCGAACATCCAGAGCCAGAAAACACTTATTCAGAGGTCAAATTTTTCTATGCAGTAAACGTTTGTGCCTCCCCATGCATATTGAGTAAACAACATAATTTCTGTTCGTTTAATAAGCTAAGGTTTTTATTTTGTTACAAACAGCAAAAACTATTTTAAAGTAAAAATATTATGAAGATATGTAAACTGTCTAGAAAAAACATTATTAAAACTGAGAACTAGTGTTAATGGTTTTGTGGGGTGTTTTTTTAACTCCATTAAGAAGCCTGCAAGAAAACTATCCTTAGGGGGAGCAATGTCCCCAAATAACTGAGGCTTAATTTCCACCATGCTGTGGACCTGCAACAGAACTTCCCACAGCTGTTGCACCGTCTGCTGGTTTTCTTATCTTGTATCCAACTGCAAAGGTGGCAACATCCAGTTGTTCCAAAATAGTAGTATCTTTCTGAAGCAAATGTTAGCTGACTCAGTGCCAGTGAAAAGGTTGTTCCCAGCTACATTCCTACCATTGTTATACCACGGTTCTACCTGCTTGGTAACAGCATTGTAACTACATTGGGTTTCCCATGTCCATCCAGGCTGCTGGCCAAGGTTAGGGTTGCTAGGTGTCTGGGTTTTGCTCAGAGACTCTGGATTTTTGGGGTCTTCTCCGGGTCTCTGGGTGAGTCATCTTAATCTCCAGACTCTCAGCTTTCATTAAAAAAAAGTTTCTAGGTGGTCTGGTTCATGAGATATACACCAAAACGCACACACCCCACAACTTTAGTGAAATGATCTCTTAGCTGGTTGCTCTAACCCTGCCCTTTTAGGTTTGTAGTCAATAAGTCAGAGTTGTGATTGACAAGGGATTTCTGGGCCTACAGGCAATACCTAGACTCCATTGCAAAGGTAGAAAACTGTAATTTTTTCTGTTTATCTGAAAATCTCATAAATTGAGTAAGTATATAGACCAAAAGTCTTATTTTCTGTTCTGTGCAGGAGTCAAACAAGTTTAATTTTTCCTGGGCTGTTGAAGAGGGCAATGTTTTGAAAACCTTCCCAATATAAAGCTTTAATCCAGTACTTGCTTTTCTAGGAGTAAAGCTGCAATGTTAATCCCACATACCTGGAGTAAACCCCATTGAATTCAATAGGACTTACTTTTGAGTAGACATGGTTTGGATTGTGCTGTAAATTAATGGGACTTTTGAGTGAATATAGCAAAGGATTGTGTTTGTGCTGTAAATCTTTCTCTCCCCCTCCAATCCTATTTTTAAAGTAATTAGGCAGGGCTTACATAGGTATCACTGCTTTTATTATGTAGGAAACTAATACTGATGTTATTTTTTTTAATGTTCTGCAATAACCAACTGGTTTGACAATAAACTATTATATGGGGTCTATGTATTTTTACATCTTCAGTGTGTGTATGGAGTCTTCCCAACAACCCAGTGAGGTAGGATTGCTGACTGGAAACCAAGGCAGCTCACAGGAAGAAATAAATCCCTTTAAAATTCAATAACCATAAAAAGTATTAACAGTTGTAAAGAGCTTAAAGTGGCATGATTCTGAATTTTGGGTTGGGTGAGTGTTCCCTATCACTTGAGGCTGTAGTTCTGTGCACACTTCCCTATATGAGTAAATCCCATTGAATACATTGGGACTTGCTTCTGAGTAAACAAGCATAGGACTGCACTACAAATATCTTTACAGGTTGTGTAAATAATAAACATCTTTGACAGTCATGCTTATATAAATATTTCTTCATACTATGTCCCAATTAGTATTTGATTTCACACTATGGTTATAAATTATTACTTCCTCTACATTTTAAATGTGCCCTTCTTCCTTGGGATGATCATGGTTCCCCTCTGCTGTTTTCATCTTCAGGGACAGATTAGGCTGAGAGATGGTAGCCCATGGTCACCCAGTAAACGTTATAGCTCATTTCCATTTAAAAAAATTAATTAAAATTATATACATGCAGGCAAGGTTTATCAAGTAGATCCGCACAATACATTTAAAACACATTTAACTCACATTTAAAGTACACGACTTCCCCTTAAGAATACTGGGAAGTATAGTTTCCCCCTCACAGTTATTGTTCCACCACCCTTAACAAACTACAG